>NC_072735.1:35546329-35867452 GCF_026930045.1 Uloborus diversus | reverse complement strand
TTTTTTTTTGTTTAGGGGGCGTGGCACATTTTTGCCGGTTTTTTCAAATTTGCAGATTTTAATGTGCTTGTTGCTTGAAACGCCCCTTATAATGACATGGATTTTTTATTTCCATATTACTATATGGTCTTGTCAGATACTGTTACAGCTGTCAAATCGGTGACACTACGAGGGCGATGCCCACAAACTCCGTTTAAAAAATGACCGAAAATGAATTTTTTTTCTATATTCAAGGCCAATTTTCTCAAAGCGCCTTCATGATGACACCAACATTTTTAGATCATTTTCTAGCCACACTTACATACATCAAAAATATGTATCAAAATCGGTGTCACTCAGATATTGGAACTTTTATTCAATAAATTTCACAAAAACACAAATATTTAGAATCTAATTACAACTGTCGCCCTCATAGCAGATATTTGATACTACATTAGGTTGATAACCAACATGTTTGTCTACCATTTGCACAAAAAAAAATCGGTGTCACTCCTATTATTTTTGGAAATATAATCGTTCCAAGTTAGTACGTTATGGCGTTTTTTTTTATATTTATTTATTTTGTATTTTCACACCCAGATTTTTTTTGTACATATTTATTTTTAAGTTAATACAAAGAAGTGTACCTTACAACATAAACAGCTTTGGGCAGCAAGAGAGTCTTTTTCTTGAATAGAAAATGCCCGTTTTGATATAGGTACCAGGTGGATCTATTGTGCATAAACATGTCTAGATTATTATGCCAATACTCGTCTTGTTTTTTTCGGCCAAACAAATTTATTTATTCCAATTGTTCTTGACATGCATTTGACATAAACTTGCAAATGGTCAACTTCTACTCTTTTTCTGGGATACCATGTTTTCCCCATGCTTTAGTGCTACAAAATCAACAGTTTTCAATAAGAGATGACCGTCTTTCTGAAATTGGTTTGACTTGATTCTTAATGTTTTTCTTCGTTTTGGTCTACGTTATCCTCAAATTCAGTTTCAGATTCTGAATGTTCGCTTTCTTCAATATTCTCATTTGATGTATTGAGAATGCATTCGTTTTTTTGTTTCTTCCATCGAAAAAAAAAAGGATAGGATTTGTTTCATAGTACAATACACTGAAGCAACGAACAGTTTTTTCCCCGTTACGAAATGCATTTCTCATCTAGTGTGCAACTTGACAGGGATGTTGCTTTTTCCCAGTATTTTCACCAATCGTAAATTATTCTTAGAAAATACTCCTTCTGCTTTGAAGTGAACTTGAACTGAGCTCGTAAAGATAGGGACCATCCAATTTCATTAAATTGAACTTTTGGCAATGCAGGGGTATTTATTAGTTGAAAATTTGGGAGCATTTATATAAGATGTTTGTAAGAGCTTCTCTCTATACATCTTTCGTATAAAATCCATTTGCAAGTTGAGGTCAAATGTATGTCAAGAACAATTGGAATAAATAGATTTGTTTGGCCGAAAAAACAAGATGAGTAATGGTATGATAATCTAGACATATTATGCACAATACATCCGCTTGTACCTATATCAAAACGGGCTTTTTCTATTCAAGAAAAAGACGCTCTTACTGCCCAAAGCTGTTTATGTTAAAAGATACACATTTTTGTATTAACTTAAAAATAAATATATTCAAAAAAACTATCTGGGGGTGAAAAGATTAAATAATTAAATATAAAAAAACGCCATAACGTACTAACTTCGAACGATTATATTTCCAAAAATAATAGGAGTGACACCGATTTTTTTCGTGCAAATGTTAAACAAACATGTTGGTTATCAACCTAATTTAGTATCAGATCTCTGCTATGAGGGCGACAGTTGTAGTTAGATTTTAAATATTTGTGTTTTTGTGAAATTTATCGAATAAAAGTTCCAATATCTTCTGGCGCCCTTATAGTGACACCGATTTTGATACATATTTTTGATGTATGTAAGTGTGGCTAGAAAATGATCTAAAAATGTTGGTGTCATCATGAAGGCGCTTCGAGAAAATTGGCCTTGAATATAGAAAAAAAATTCATTTTCGGTCATTTTTTAAACGGAGTTCGTGGCCGTCGCCCTCGTAGTGACAGCGATTTGACAGCTGTAATAGTATCTAAGAAGATCATATAATAGTATAGAATTTAAAAATCCATGTCATTATAGGGGCGTTTTTAAAACAACAAGAACTTTAAAATCTGCAAATTTGAAACACACGCAAAAATGTGCCACGCCCCCTAAATTAAAAAATTTAATTTCCCAAAAACGGTAAGGCAAACAAAGCTCATATTTTGCACAAACATTACATTCATGATAAGGAACAACATTTGCAAAAATAAAGAAAATTAAAAATGTCAACAATCACAACCTGCCTGATCCTTACAGACAATGGCTCTTAATCTTTAATCATTTGATGTGGAAATTACATGACATTACTGTTTTCGATCACGACCTTCTTAAACTAAGTTTTTTAGCGATAAATTAATAGCCTAAGTTGTTCCCCGATTATGTAGCTACATATGGTGAAAAAATGGTTAAAATCCCTCCAGTAGTTTTGAAGTTTACCCCGGGACATCCGGACAGAGATTAGCCCTTTATGTATAAAGATGAGGATGCAATTCCTAAGAAAGCAATGCCATGCTTGCTCCAGATAGGCCTTGATTCAAAATTTACATTATGATTACTTTTAATATTGCTTTTGTTAGGCAACGAATTTTCGAAACAATGGGTTTAATCTTTAATCATTTGATGTGGAAAGTACATGACATTTACTGTTTTCGATCACGACCTTCTTAAACAAAGTTTTTTAGCGATAAATTATAGCCTAAGTTGTTCCCCGATTATGTAGCTATCTATGGTGAAAAAAATGGTTAAAATCCCTCCAGTAGTTTTGAAGTTTACCCCGGACATCCGGACAGAGATTAGCCCTTTATGTATAAAGATATATACACTGTAAAAACGATTCAGAAACGTTCTGGAAAATAATAGGCAGCTGATGTGCCCAATTTCTTCCAGAAACAATCTTGGACAAACCAGGAACGTTTTCCGATAAAAGTCAGTAACCTTTCTGAAATTAACCTTGAAACTTTCTGAAGAAATGCGAAATCTCCCCTGTTAAAGCCAGTCATGTCTCTAGAACCTTCTAGAAAAATTACGTAGGTTTAGCGTTATCGAGTAGAACCTTCCCAATATACCAAGAAGGCTCCATAGAAATCAGAGCGACAACGGCCAAAGCTATGCAAGAAGGAACCAGCCATATCATTTTGCTGCAGTTCCTGCTTTGCAAAGATGTAGCTATCCATTGACTTTTTCGCTCATCATTAAGAGCTTAGTCAACCTGGACAGGCCGTAAGCAACCATAGGCCGATACACTTAATACACACGCTCATTCAATCTTTAAACTGGTTGCTCAAAATACTTTCCACAACAGTGAAAAGTTTGCACGCGTGCATTTTGTAGCGATTCAGGAAACTTTTTTGTGAAGATACTTGTTTTTACGGGGAAATAGGTGAAAACGTGTGAAATCCCGAGACGTTCCACGGAAATAACCAGTAACGTTTCGGAATTTTTTTACAGTGTAGGGGCCTATATGTACCGCTATTACTCTTATATATATACCCCTATAACTCCATTATAGAGGCCTTACGGCAAAGTACATCATTTGTGACGTCATAAAGACCGCGCTTTATTTTCAAAATCGGATATTTTGAAAAAAAAAATGCGTAGTTAGAATGAAAGTTTTTTCTCGCTCCATGTTTTTTTTCGCTTCTTCTATCAATTTCAGTGACTAAAAGTAGTACTTTTGACTGAATTAAACAACCCCATTATAGAATTTGTTACATTCCCGACTACGCGAAAAATATTTTTTGTCGCCAAAAAATTTTAAAAACTGTGCAGATTTCGAATTTGTTTTCAATTATTTTTTTCAAGAAATATAAAAAAAGCTACTAATAAAAATCAAAGTACCATATTTCGTAGACCTAACGTTGACGCAAATCGGAGTTAAATATAAATCAAAATGAAATGAATTCAAAGCGCAAATGTTTTAAACAAGGGCTGTGGAATCGGTGCGAAAATTACCAACTCCCGACTCCTAGAATTTGAGGGCCTTCGACTCCGCCCAAAATCAGTCCGACTCTGACTCTATAGCCCCTGGCAGAGAAACAGACTATAGGAGGTATACGCCCAAAATGTCGCGGCCAAAATGTCGCGGAACAAAATGTCGCGGAACAAAATGTCGCGGCCAAAAATGTCGCCGGCCCAAAATGTCGCCGTTCCAAAATGTCGCCGGTCCAAAATGTCGCCAGTACAAAATGTCGCCCGTCCCAAAATGTCGCCGGTCCAAAATGTCGCCGGCCCAAAATGTCGCCAGTCCAAATGTCGCCGGTCCAAAATGTCGCCGGCCCAAAATGTCGCCAGTCCAAAATGTCGCCGGTCCAAAATGTCGCCGGCCTAAAATTCGCTAGTTCAATTTGTACGAAAAATTTTAAATGTACGTCGATGCTTTCCAGCATAAAAGTTGCGAAAGAATATTTAATTGCCTTTCAAAGTAAGTTCCTTCAAAAATTCCAAACGCTTTTTTCCTGTCATAATTCGTAACATCAGATTTAATTCCAGAAAATTAATAGTTTTCAGAAAAACATACGTTTTTCTGTATACTATTACAAACGTAAACATGTGAAAGGCTGCTGCAAACGGAATTCTCTTTCTCGTTTAATCTGATTAATAATAATAACTCAAGATGTAACATAAAGGATCAAGATGAAACGCAAGGATTCAGACAAAAAATTGGTATGGAAGTAAAACTAAACTGTTCTAAACGCGAATGAAAGAATAGTGAGGCGCAATTTGAATATGGCAAGAGAATAGGCGGTTTGTATTTTTTGGCGTATTGAAGTAAAAACAAATAACTCCTTCACTCTAGCATATTATTACGGTAGCGACAGGTCAGTCATTTAGGGGATCAGGCGGAATGGCCCTCGACTTTGAATTTTTTTTATATACAAGTGGAGTGGTTTTTATAGCAATCCTATGAAATTTTGCATTGGTTATACATACGCCCGTTATCCTCCCTCTCCGCTTTCACTGGAAAAATTCGAAATCACGGGCCAGGGTGGAAATAAAGAAGAAAAGTATCTTAATGAAATTTAATTTTCTCATAGATTTATCAACATTACCCTAGGGAACTGTAAAAAAAAAAAAAACTACGATTTCAGTGAGATATACGTTGGTTAAAGTAAGATCAAAACTGCCGTGGGAACTCCCCATCTCTTATGAGTAAAATTCTGAAATTACGTCGAAATGTTCACCGTCAAATCTTTTGAAATCAATGAAGCCCGTAACTGCTAAAACAGGTGTCTTTCACTCAGATTTTGAAAAACGACTCTACGCGATGACAAATATTTTACAATTCTCAACATTCATGAAATTTATATATTCGATAGAAACTTCAAGGACAATTTCAGAACAGCTATTTTATTGAAGGTTTTCAAGAGGATACTTTCATGCATGCGAAGTAGCGCTTGTCAGCTAATCACATTTTCCAATTTTAAATAGAAAAGAAAAAATTTCATAATGTATTGTGAAATAACTGATATCAATGAGATTATTCAGATCAATTTTGACCTAGACTTATTTTTAAAATGAGTTTCAAAAAGTAATAGTTTCAGCTCAATATAGATTGGTAATTCAGATAGAAAAGAATATTGATAATAATAATAATAAACAAATAAGTTTTGCTCTCTTCAGAAAAAATTGCTGTTTTAATTAGGTGAATTTTTAAGCTCAGCAATTATATAAGGATGCAAAACTCGTTTTTATTTAACGACTCACGCTAGATAAAGTGCTACAAAAATGAGAGGGAATACACGGCTAATTTAGATTTTATTGATATCATGCTCAACCTCTCATATATAAATACAGTATATTTTTCATTGTTTTTTTAATTACACTGACTCACGTAAACGATTACGAAACTCAACTTAGAACGAAAATAAGGCTTGTTTTCGTTTAATTTCACACATTTTTGTTATGAATCTCAAATTACTTCTAGAGATATAGCAGTCACATAAAACGATAAAAATTATTCTGTGATCCATCCTTTTGGGATGACTGAAGCAAAAAATAAATGAGCAACTCCGCCCTTTAAGATATACCTGTAGACCAAATTTTGTCTTAACCTTGTACAGTAGACCCTCGTTTTACGCGGGGGTTATGTTCCACGGAAATGCTGCGTAAATCGAAACCGCGTAAATTGAGACCTAATATTAGTGTCAAATAGGAATTAGGTTCCGTAGATTAAAAAAATACTTTATTCTAGTGATGACTAATTGTATAATAAGTTTAATGTGTACTTATATCAATTTTTATGCACAATATGCATAAAGAAAACAAACTAATTTCGTGTTCTGTTTATGAAGAAGAGCTGACTATGATAGTTTTTTGGTAGTCATTAAGAATTTTTCCTCCAATTCTTTGCTTAGCATTAACTCATACATGATCACTTGCGTCATTTCCATGATAGAATCTTCTTTCACTAACAAATCAGAAAGATCATTCCTATAGTCTACGGATGGTTCGAAAATTTTCAATGTGAGCGTTTTTGGTTGTGTGTCACCGGAGTCGGTATCCGCGATGGTTTTGACCTCCTTTGTCACACCTAAAAGCTCTTCTTCCAGTGAGTTCTGAACTGTGTGAGTTTAATCACTTTACTTCTGATGGAAAAAGCTCTGGAACCAATCGCATAAAATGTCTCCAAGGACCCAAGTTCGATTATTAGCACTCCAAAATGCAGTTATTTACGTGTAATCTGCAATCTTTAGGAGCTTGGGTTTTGAAAGAGAGGAAAATGTTACCTGTTTGCATTGCCCGCATCTGCGTAAACCGAAACTCATCTGCGTAAATAAAATAAAGGTGTCAAATCTTCAACCGCGTATAATCGAAACCGCGTAAAATAAACCCGCTGAAAACGAGGGTCTACTGTATTACTTTTTGAGATATATCAATCACAGATAACAAAAAAGAAAGGAAAAAACATTCGATTTGCTCCACCCTCTGGTGTTATTGAGCCCAAAATCTGTCTCCCTGCTGCTTCCTAACATTTTATTTGATTCCGTTCATCAATTTTTTGAGCAATGACAGTCACGCATATCGATGAAAACGTTCAGTTACTCCACTATTTTGAAAGAATTGACGCAAAAAACCACGCAGCCCTAAATCATATATGGGTACTTGCGGGTATCGTTCGAATTCTTACTACAGGTTTTTGACGTAGAATGTCCCCAAAAAATCGGTCACATACAAACGCACACTATTCTTGAAGAAAAGTTTAAAATAATTTAGCGAACGTCAGAACTGAACGCCCGTCAGAACGTTTTACAGTTGGTAGATAGCGAGTCACAAGAAATAAGATAAACGTAACGCTTGTATTCTATTTGTTTGCTGAAAAACAGCCGAGAGTTTGCGAATCAAAACGGAATAATCTTTTTAGAATTTATCATGAAACTCAGTTAGTCCAAGTCCCATTTTTAACGGAGACATTCATTAAAAGGCTAGTAACCATTTTATTCTGCAAATTTGGTGTTAAACATCATTTTTGTACATTTAAATTTTTCTTACCAAACTGAATAAACGAATTTTGGATCTACAACATTTTGGACAGGCGACATTTTGGCCCTGCGACATTTTGGCCCGACGACATTTTGGACAGGTGACGTTTTAGCCCGCGCGACCATTTTGGACCGGCGACATTTTTGGATCGGCAATATTTTGGCCCGGCGACATTTTGGACCGGCGACATTTTGGGCCGGCGACATTTTGGACCGACGACATTTGGACCGGCGACATTTTGTCCCGGCGACATTTTGGATCGGCAATATTTTGGCCCGGCGACATTTTGGACCCGCGACATTTTGGACCGGCGACATTTCGACCCGGCGGCATTTCGGCCCGGCGACATTTTGGGCCGGCGACATTTTGGGCCGGCGACCATTTTGGACCGGCGACATTTTGGACCAGCGACATTTTGGGCAGGCGACATTTTGGACCGACGACATTTTGGCCCGGCGACATTTTGGCCGCGACATTTTGTCCCGCGACATTTCGGTGGCGACATTTTGACCCCAAACCCTATAGGAGGGAAAATGACCTACTCTTGGAATTTTAGAGCCTTCTACTACCCGACTCCGACTTTTTTTCCCCGAAAATCAAAGAAGAATATAATGTTATTAAAAGCTACTATTATGGACAAGCAAGCCTGATTAATATTTTTCTTTACTAATAATAAAGCTGAAAGTCTCTCTGTCTGGATGGCTGGATCTCTCTCTGTCTGGATATCTGTGAGGATCTCTGTGACGCGAGTAGAGCCTAGATCGTTCGGCCGATTTTCATGAAATTTTGCACAGAATTAGTTTATAGCACAGGGGTGTGAACCTCGAAGCGATTTTTCGAAAATTCAATTTTGTTCTTTTTCTATTTCAATTTTAAGAACTTTTCACCAAGCAAATTATCACAACATGGGCGGGTAAATTAACCAAATTATCATAACGTGGAACCGTAACATGGGCAAGCATAGCAAATTGGCGAGAAATTCATCATCCATTATTTGCAAATATACAGGCCAAACCAAATGACCTTTTAATTTTCTACTATGGGCAAAGCCGTGCAGGTACCACTAGTTCTGTATAAAGAAGGTGGAAAAAAATTGTTTAAATATATACAAAATATGGACTGTTGTACTGTACCATTTGCGCTAAAGTTAAAAACAATTTAAAACCTCAAGTATAGAAAAATCATGGATCGAAGTTTAAATTACAAAAAGAAAAGTAATAATATTGAATTATAATGTTACGAAATATACAATAACAAAGATCAAACTTTTAAAATAGAACAGTTTTAAAATCTGAAAATGAAACATGTATTAATTTTGTGGCATAGTTTAAACAATGTAAGAACTTACTTGTTTTTCTGAGCATTTTTAGTTAAATTGACAGCAAA
Source organism: Uloborus diversus (assembly GCF_026930045.1). NCBI lineage: Eukaryota > Metazoa > Arthropoda > Arachnida > Araneae > Uloboridae > Uloborus > Uloborus diversus. Next base: position 35,858,479 of record NC_072735.1, on the reverse strand, counting down.
AGAGAAGTAGATATAGAATAGTATATCTACTTCTATTACTAATAGTAGCTAGTAGTAGAAGTTGAATAGTATTTAGTATTATAAATAAAAAAATAAGTGTCCCCCCTCCTCCCATGAAATCCAAGCATTTCTGGAAGTAAATAAAATAATTGCAAATTTTTGCCTTGAATAAACAATGTAACAATTCGTCGTTTTTTAAGGGAAGGTTTTACTTCTTAAACTTTAATAAGCGTAAAAGGACGTAAAAAAAATAATAAATAAAAAAAATAAATAAATAAAGTAAAATAAAAAAATATAAAAAATAATAATAAAAAAAAGGTTTTGCAGAACGCAGTTTTTGTCAGTACCGGCTTCCAATAGTTAAAAAAGTCATTCACGAATCATTAACTTCACGAGAAAAAAAGCCCACTAAACAATACATTTCAAATTGCTCTATATTTTTAAAAATGTTCTTGGAATCGTTGAATATTTGAATATTACCGTGGATTTTTAAAAACTCCCCCCCTTTTTTGATGCGCTTAAAATGATCTGAGGGGAGAAATGAATTCAGAAGCTTTATACGGAGAAAGCTTCTTTTGAATCAGTCATTTTCCTGTGAATAACATAACATATTTTTTTTTGTTGCCTTTTTATTTGACAGCCAGCACTTAGTTCTTCCCTTGGAGCAGAGGTGGATTTATATGGAGGCCAAGAATGCCCTACACTGTAAAAACGATTCAGAAACGTTCCTGGAAAATAATAGGCAGCTGATGTGCCCAATTTCAACCAGTAACATATCTTGCAAAAACCAGGAACGATTTCCGATAAAAGTCAGTAACCTTTCTGAAATATTAAGAAATCTCCCCTATTAAAGCCAGTCGTGAACCTTCTTAATAGATTAAATTATTTGATTAGAACCCTTCCTGATTTACGAAGACAGCTCCAGAAATATTAGAGCAACGACGGCCAAGCTACGCGAAAATTGCAAGCAAGAACCACGCATATTCCTTGCCTGCAATTTCTGCCTCGCAAAGCTGTAGCGATCCAGTGACTTATTTGCTCCCATTGGAAGCTTAGTCAATCCGGATGGGCCTTAAGCAATCTAAAGCCGATACACTTAATAAACACGCTCCGGTCAATATTTTAAACTGGTAGCAAAAAATATTGTTACAAATTCTGTAAATAGTAATTATTGTAGAACGTAACCTGTCAATAGTTTCCCGTAATGAATATACAACCCCTTTTTCATATGGCTAAAATATACGACCCTATTCCCATCTTTGTTCATTGATAAAATTTGATAACGGTCAACGCATTTCGAGAAGCGTGTGGAATATTTGAGAAAATTCTTTTCGGTGTATTTAAGCCGTTAGCGATGGATAAACAGTTAGTTTCGATTCAGATTTCGAACGGAGAGCATTTTGCTCTGTTTATAGCGAGGCATTTCGCTGTGTTGTTTTCGTATTCGGAAGTAAATACGTGTGTAAACGTTGAGTTTACGGTGTTGTGTGCTAATTGCTTAATTGCTGATGAATAATTTCGCAGTTGTTGAAGATCTTTCCTGTACATAGTGTAAATAAATTTCCTGTGTTTTTATCAAGAACTGTGTTTTCATTTCAAGAAAGCGGAAGTCGCACCGAATCCGTTACAATTTGGCGCCCAACGTGGGGCTTCTTCTGGACTTTCTTGGAGTAAGTGTGACTTTGGACATTTTTTCATAAAGACTTTTTTTGAATTAGGACTTTATTTTTTATGGTGATTACTCGCGCAATGGATGAACAATTAAAACAACTTCTTGACGCAATCACCTCTGTGAAGAGTGATATGGCTACTAATCAAGAACAATTAAAAAGTGACTTGACTGCAAGTTTTACAGCTAATCAAGAACAATTAAAAAGTGACTTGACTGCAAGTTTTACAGCTAATCAAGAACAATTAAAAAATGATATGGCAGCTAATCAAGAACAATTAAAGAATGATATGGCGGCTAATCAAAACCAATTGAAAAGTGATTTAACGGTGCTGAAAAATGACCTAGTTTCTAACCAAGAGGAAATTAAAAACGATCTTACTTCGGTATAGACTGTGATGGAAAATAAATTTAATGAGATAGAGCATCGAGTTGATGCTATTGAAGGAAAGTTTGAGGCAGTTGAAGGCCGATTCATCGCAGTGGAAAATAAAATCGAAGAGAAATTTGAAGAAAAATTAAGTTCCGTTGAAGGCCGATGCAATGCTGTAGAAAATAAACTGGAAGAAGAAGATAGAAAATTTCATCAACTTAAAGAAGACATCTTTAAAGACCTGGAAAGGAGATTGGCGACCGCGAAAAACAGCTCTGTACAGTTTTGCGCTCCCACATCTGTTGCTCGACCGTCCATTAAACTGGCCACATTTGATGGGAAAAGTTCGTGGCAGGTGTACAAGACCCAATTCATGATAGTGGCGGAAGCGAACGGATGGGACTCTGCTACCAAGGCCTGCCATCTTGCAGCATCCCTGAGAGGTGACGCAGCGGACATTTTTCAGACCCTTCCGGACAGCCAGCGTCTGGATTTCGCCGCCCTCACATCTGCGTTGGAGCTTCGCTTCGGTGAGAAGTGCCAGAAAGACTTCAGCCGACTCCAGTTGAAGTCCCGTTTCCAGAAAACCGGGGAAACCCTGCAAGAGCTAGCGGCGGACGTCGAGAGACTGTCTCATCTTGCTTTTTGCGACTGTCCTGCGGATGTTCGAGACCACCTGGCACTCAACTACTACATCGACGGGGTTCGAGATCCGGAAATCCAGAAAGCTCTACGGATGGCGGATGTCAAAGACCTGAATTCTGCCGTTGGGTATGCGATGAGATACGAGGCCGCCCAAGAAGCAACCCGTGTGGATCGCCATCTAATCCGGACTCAGGAAGCTGATGAGTCTGATTCCAGGTCGTCCCACCTCGCTGAACTTGAGAGACAACTCGGTGACTTGACAAGACATTTGAGCAGCATAACAGCCCAAAAGAAACAAGAGCAGAAGTGCTGGAAATGCGGTAGTGAAGGACACCTGCGAAGGAGTTGTCCGGCTCGCCAAGCTACGCGAGGGAAGGAAATCACCACCACTAAAGCTCTGCAGATTTCCTCTTCTAGTAGTGGCAGTGATGGACTTTGCATTTACGCACATGTAAATGGGAACCCCTGCAGACTGATTGTTGACACTGGAGCCAATGTGACAATCATTAGGACAGATGTGGCTCGTGAATTTGGATTGAAACTGCTGTGGACATCGCCACGCGTAAGTCTCCAGACTGTGACAGGTGACAAAATTGAGATTGACGGTAAAGTGGACTTGGAAATAGTGTTTGGGAATGCCACCTACCATCATACGGCATTCGTCGCTAATATCACGGACCCCTTCATTCTCGGATTGGACTTTTTGAAGAAATATGACTTCACTCTCGACTTCAAGACTAATGAGCTGCACTCGATGAGAGAAGACATTGCCGTTTTCCCTGCAGAAAGTGATGTAAAATCCGCTCATCAAATAATAGCTCAAACAGATTTATCGATTCCCTCAAGGTCAGAATCATTAATACCTGGCTCCCTTGAAGAAAGCAATAGTTTTCGATTTGGACTCATTGAATACCCTAACCTAAGCAATAACCTAAAAGGAGTGCTGGTGGCATCTACGCTTGTAGACCTTTCTAAGGATGTAATTCCTGTGAGAGTCGCCAACGTGAGTGAAAGGCCAAGGAATATCCGGAAAGGTGAAGTGTTAGCAACTTGTACTCCAGTAAACTGCATCATTAGAAGAATCAATTCCCCCGAGACTGTGTCTTCTGAGTCCTTGACATCGAAGTTAATTGGGAGTGCACCATTAACGAAAGACCAAAGAACTGCTGCGGAACAATTGGTGGATGACTTCAAGCATCTGTTTTCATCTACATCGGAGGATGTTGGCCGTACGAATTTAACGCAGCATAGGATCTACACTGGAGAACACCCCCCTATTAAACAGCATCCAAGACGACTACCGTTCGCCAAGAAGGAAGAGGTTGAGACCCTCCTGAAAGAGATGAAGGAGAATGATGTAATCGAACCGTCATCCAGTACTTAGGCCTCTCCCATCGTCTTGGTCCGAAAGAAGGATGGCTCCACCAGATTTTGTGTCGATTACCGACGGCTGAATGAAATCACCAAGAAAGACAGCTACCCTCTTCCACGGATAGACGACACCTTGGACACTCTTTCCGGACACAAGTGGTTTTCGACCCTGGACTTGAAGAGCGGCTACTGGCAGGTTGAGATACACCCTGATGACCGAGAAAAGACAGCATTTACAACTGGACAAGGCTTATGGCAGTTTAAAGTGATGCCCTTCGGCCTCTGCAATGCACCAGCTACGTTCGAGCGTCTTATGGAGACAGTGTTAAGAGGACTTTCCTACGAATCCTGTCTGGTCTACTTAGACGATATTATCATCGTGGGACGCAGTTTCGAAGAACATCTGGCAAATCTTAGGAAGGTGCTGCAAAAGCTTAAGGAAGCCAATCTGAAGTTAAGCCCGTCCAAATGTAATTTGTTCCGCCGGGAAGTGAACTACCTTGGTCACATCATCTCTTCTGAAGGTGTACAAACCGATCCAGAAAAGGTGTCTGCTGTCAAGAGTTGGAGTCGTCCCGAAAACATCCATCAGCTGCGAAGTTTCCTGGGGCTCTGCACCTACTACAGGAAGTTTGTAAAGGGTTTTTCCAACATTGCACGACCTTTGCATAAGCTGACGGAGAGCAAGCAAAAGTTCGAATGGTCCAAAGAATGCGAAGATGCATTTCTACGACTGAAGGAGGCTTTAACATCAACGCCTATCCTCGCCTATCCTCAGCCTGAAAAATCCTTCATCCTGGACACTGATGCGAGCAACGAGGGCATCGGAGCTGTTTTATCCCAAGAAATTGACGGAAATGAACATGTCATCGCTTACTGGAACAAATGCGTATCAAAGTCGGAGCGAAATTACTGCGTCACCAGAAAGGAGTTACTGGCCATAGTGAAAGCTGTAGAACACTTCCATCATTACCTCTACGGCCGAAAATTTCTGCTTCGGACAGATCATGCCTCATTAACTTGGCTTTTGAACTTCAAAAATCCGGAAGGCCAGATAGCCAGATGGATACAGCGGCTCCAGGAATATGACATGGAGATCAAGCATCGAAAAGGGTTATCTCACGGTAATGCTGACGCTTTATCAAGGAGACCCTGTCCTGAGAACTGCCACTATTGTTCCCGAATCGAGAAACAGTACGGAACGACTAGCCCTACCGCCTATCAGGTGACAGTGACTCCAACATCATCAGAACCTGATCCATGGAGTGATGACCAAGTTCGAAAAGATCAACTTGAAGACCCCGACATAAAACCAATTTTAGAGTTCATGGAAAGTGACAGTCGACGCCCTAGCTGGCAGGACGTTTCCATCTTCAGTCCTGCAACAAAAAGATACTGGGCTTTATGGAACTCACTCCATTTACGGAACGGCGTGCTACACCGGAAATGGAAATGTGACGACGGTAAAACATCTAGGTGGCAGTTACTACTTCCCCGATCAAGGATTTCAGATGTTTTGAAAGAAATACATAGTAGTGCGACTGGAGGACATTTTGGTGTCGTGAAAACCCTCAACAAAGTTCGGGAGCGCTTCTTCTGGAGTAAGGCGAAGGATGACGTGGAGAAGTGGTGCCATTCTTGTGACGCCTGTGCTGCTCGTAAAGGACCGAAGAAGAGAAGCAGAGGGAAGCTACATCTGTACAACGTTGGAGCTCCTTTCGAACGAATTGGGATCGACATCCTGGGTCCTCTACCAAAAACTGCTGATGGGAACAAATACATTCTTGTTTCCATCGACTACTTCACCAAATGGCCGGAAGCATATCCCATTCCAGATCAAGAGGCTACCACCGTAGCAGAGACTCTAGTCCAACATTGGATCTCGAGATATGGAACACCTTTGCAGATTCATTCCGATCAAGGGAGGAATTTCATCTCTGCTGTGTTTAAGGGCCTATGTCAAATTCTTGGAATTGAGAAAACTAGGACAACACCACTACACCCACAATCGGACGGCATGGTGGAGAGATTTAACCGCACAATCCTAAATAATCTCTCGCTTATGGTATCCAGAAATCAACAGGATTGGGACAAGAAGCTACCTTTGTTCCTGCTGGCCTACCGCAGTGCTGTCCACGAGACTACCGGATATGCCCCATCTCAGATGCTCTTCGGACGAGAGCTTCGGCTACCTTGTGATCTCGTCTTCGGTCGTCCTCCGGATGCGCCTGCATCACCTGAGGAATACATCCAGGATCTCCAGGCCCGGTTGGAAGACGTTCATAACTTCGCACGAGAGCGAATCAACATCGCGGCGGAGAAGATGAAGACCAGATACGACACAAGGTCTACTGGACATGAATTCAACGAAGGCGACAAGGTTTGGTTATGGAATCCCATCCGACGGAAAGGTCTTTCACCCAAATTGCAGTCGCATTGGGATGGACCCTACAAAGTCGTTAACCGACTAAATGACGTCGTAGTGAGGATCCAAAAATCACCTAATGCAAAACCTAGGGTTGTACATTATGATCGGTTAGCCCCATACTATGGCCATAGTTCATGAGTATTACGTAAACAACCATGGTTGATAACATAAAAGTTGTAGATAATTTTTGCTTTTAATGTTTAGTAATATTTCTTGTTATTATTGTGTTTTCTGTATCTGTTAGTTGTTAATTAATGTGTATATTTGTAAACTTGTGATAGAAATTTGGCACCCTTTCTGGGGATTGTACTGCCCGGGACGTGCAGTCCTTAGGAAGGGGGCAATGTTACAAATTCTGTAAATAGTAATTATTGTAGGAACGTAACCTGTAAATAGTTTCCCGTAATGAATATACAACCCCTTTTTCATATGGCTAAAATATACGACCCCTATTCCCTCTTTGTTCATTGATAAAATTTGATAACGGTCAACGCATTTCGAGAAGCGTGTGGAATATTTGAGAAAATTCTTTTCGGTGTATTTAAGCCGTTAGCGATGGATAAACAGTTAGTTTGGATTGATATTTCGAGCTGAGGGCATTTTGCTCTGTTTATAGCGAGGCATTTCGCTGTGTTGTTTTCGTATTTGGAAGTAAATACGTGTGTAAACGTTGAGTTTACGGTGTTGTGTGATAATTGCTTAATTGCTGATGAATAATTTAGCAGTTGTTGACGATCTTTCCTGTACATAGTGTAAATAAATTTCCTGTGTTTTTATCAAGAACTGTGTCTTCATTTCAAGAAAGTGGAAGTCGCACCGAATCCGTTACAATATTAATATTTAATTCAGAAAAATCGCTTTGTGATATTAAAAAAGTACTTTTAATGCTTTTGCTTATTTTAAACAGTTAATGCAGTAAACCATAATTAATCCGGACCCTATTAAACTGAACTTCTGCTTAATCCGAGAGACATTTAGGTAAACATATTGTATAAATAGAAGGCGAGTTAGGGCAGTAATGTATTTTTGTAGGCTTAGTACACACTATGTGCAATACCATACGCACTTTTCTCTTATGCAGTTTTATATTTCATTCTTTTTGAATTCAAAGTACACATTTTACTGTGTATATTAGTTTGTTTATGTACCTTGGCTCAATTTATAGATTAGTTTGTTTAGTCCGCACTTTCATTAATTCAGACGACCTGGGACATTCTATATGATATGTGACGAAAGAGGACATTTAGACTAGTTTTGTCAGTAGATTTTGTTTCATGAATACAAATAAAACAGGCTAGAAAATTTTATTTTCGATTGCAAGAGTAAAGATTTGGCATAAGAATTACGTAGACTATTAAAAGTTAGTTTTAAATAAAATAATTGAAGAATATGTTAAAAAAAAGCCCGTGACGTTCTGTCATAGGCATTTTATTGCATATCGTTCACGAATTATTTTTTTCCAAAATGATTAATTTTAATGTTCTACATAGTTTTTATGACAAATCTTTACTGTTGCTATCAAAACTGAAATTTCTAGATTGGTTTATCTGTGTTTATGAAACAAAATTTACCTACAAACCTTCTTCAAATGCCCCGTTCCGTCACATGGAATTGCCCACTAGGGTGGGCCGTAAAAAGGAAATTTTTGATAAGTAACTTCTAATAGCAAAAAAAAAAATGTCTATTGCCATCCTAAATGTGTGAAAAATAATAAGAAATAATAATATTTATGTCTTCTGATCGCGCATTGGCAACAAATTTTGAAAAAAAAAAAAAAAAAAAAGGTAAAAAGTGGTCAATTTTCAAGTATTTTTTAAAAATCCAAATGTTCAAAATTTTTGTTCTAATCCCGTTTAAATGCTTCTTTTAATAGTCTTTTAATATATCTTTGAAAATATTTACATTCTTTTACAGTTTTTAGTTGGCGCATAAGCCGCAGAATTACGTGAAATCAACCAAAAATCGACGTTTTTAGCTTGTTTTTGTATACTGCAATATTTCTTCTTTTAAATCCCAGTGGTATTTTTTACAGTAAATGTGCACTATACATCTTTTTGCGGGAGCTGCAATTAAATTATGTTGCATTAACAACCCAGAACCCACCCCAATTTGGTGGTTGCACCATGGTCTTTGGTTGCACTTGTTATTCCACCTGCAGTTCCCAAGAATAGTGGTTATGGACAGGACTCATACAGTTGTAAAGTAACTTACAGTAACAATAGCTATTTGGTTTTAAACAAGTTTCTAAGTTTCGATCAAGGTTTGAAGTTGGACTCGTGACTCAATTTTTGCATTGAGAATCGCGAGCATAAAGTTTTTCACATTAATCCATGTCATGTCTTATACCAAAAAACACCCTACCCCTATCGACTCACTAACCAGTTTAATAACCCATTCTACAGCCGGAGTGTAAAAGAAGAACATTTACTGATTTATGGGTGAATCATCAACTTCTTTTGCAAAATTAAATATTATTTACTTAGAAAAAACTCGGTCGGAAGAAATTGAAGTTTTGAAAACTGACTTAAAAAGCGAGCAAAAGTATTTGATGGATATTGTTATTGCAATACAGAAAGAAAAATGTGACTTTATTCTCGCTCCCACAAAACTAGATGGTTTAGTCCAGTGCTTCTCAACCTTTTTTACTTTGCGGCACACTTAAAAAATTTCTAGATCAACGGGGCACACTGAACTTAATTTCGCAATGGTAATACAGAAATGTTGTTATCATTCACAGGTAAAAAGACGGGGGGGGGGGATTATTTTTATATGAATAAAACAATTATAACTAAAGTAGTGTATTTAAATTTATTTAGAAAGTAGAAATATTTCGAATGTATTGAGATTGATAATGAACAACAAAACTACCTATACCAGGCTTAACAAAAAATTTTGCTTCATATGTTTCAAAGTATTTCTGTCAAACATGTCATTAAAGTGCACAGTGCAGTTAAACGATTTATCAAATAATGTTTCAAGAAAGAAGCAAGCAAGAGATTAAAACCAAGCACCTAACTTCCGTTTGACACTAATGAGACACTTGAGCCTACCTTAAGGAGCAAAGACGTTTGATGTTCGACTCTATGCTGGAAAAAGCTACACAAAGTTCTTGATCTAGGCTCTTTAGAGATTATCTCTTGCTGTTTTTTATAAGTGTGAGGGCTAAGAAGCTGAGTTCGGAAAGATATGTAGTTGAAAATGGTAGCAGCACATCAATAGCAAGACACGAGATGGTGGGATACTCATTCTTAACCAGCAACCAAAATTCGTCCAGAGACACTTCGTTCAACCCAAGTTTAAGAGTACGGTCGCTCTTGAGGTCTATAAATTCTTCTCGCGCCTTCAAAAAAAGGTCTTTAACTGATGCATCCGCAGATGAAGAGAATGGATCGCGAATCCAGTCATACTGTTCTACGTCAGTATTCTTGAAATAGTGCTTAAACTTATCCTGATGTATGACTAAATGCTCTGCCACCACATTCAGCAGCTTTTCTTCCATGCCGTTTTCTTCACATACCCTGTTGACGGTCCGTTTGAACATGTCCAATGAGCCACGATCTACTTTTTCTCTTCACAGCTGAATGTTTGATTTGAACCCGTTTAGCTTGTCCATACATGTAACCAAAATTCTCTCCTTGTCCTTGCATTTTCCAATTCAATTTGTTTGTTGAGTTGTTCAAAAATATCAGCCATGTACGCTAGTTTCCCCAGTCAATATTTGTCTTGCAATAAACTGACGTACTGCATTTCGTTTTTTAAAATAAAAAACTGTCGTACCTCGTCCCTAAATTCGAAAATTATTGATAGTATCTTACCACATGAAAGCCAGCGAATCTTTGTATGAAGAAGTAAGTAGGGAGGTAAGTTGGTGATCTGCACCCAGTTCTTCACAAAGTATACGGAGAAAAGGGGAGAATTAAGCGGCCTCGATTTTATGAAATTCACGATTTTCACGACTTCAGCCAAAGTTGACTTCAGCTCATCTGTTAAGATCTTTGCCATGAGAGCTTCACGATGGTGGAAACAGTAAATGGATTTAATTTCCAGTTTTCTAAGTCTCTGAACCGAGCTTTGAGAAACTACGATAAAATGAAATTAGTATCGGAACCGGAAAAGAGGAAAACAAAAGTTAAAGCTGTGGCTAAAATTCTGGGCGGGAGGGCACGATCCCTGCATGGGGGGGGGGGATAATCCCGTTTGCGAAATATTTAGAAAAAATTCTGTATTATTTGTTGATTTCGTGGAAATTAGAATCCGTTTTCAAAAACTGAAAGCAATAGGATCACAAGAAGTTAAAAGAGGCGAGGCAGCAAATCCCGCCTCTCCCCTTCTTGGGTATGTCTTATTGCACAAGATCGACAGGGTGAATTGAGAAGTTACAGAACGATACAAACGCTATTCGGTCGTAACTTTAAAATAAAATACATCAAGGTTCTTTCTTTTTATATAACTACGAAAATATTGCGGCACACCAGGTTCCTTGTCGCGGCGCACCAGTGTGCCGCGGCACACCGGTTGCGAAGCCCTGGTTTAGTCATTAGCTTTCGTTAACGTGTGCTAATGGAGCGCTGGGGCTGTATAATATTTAAACTAAACTACTAGTGGAATGAAGGCACTCGTAAATAATATCTTTAAAAATTATGCTTCTATGGTTTGATATAATTAAAATTTTAAAGAAAAGAACCAACTTCCGTGAAACATGGACCTGTAGATTTTATAACTGTTAATGTCTTTACAGTTATAAAATCTATAAATCAGATGTGTGATATTCTTCAAAACATCGTGATCCGGTGATTCAATGAAATGCTTACTTTGTTATTTTTGAGAAATTGTTATTGGTTATGGCAATGCATTAAATGCGAAATATAAAGGAGTTGGATTACACGAGGGTATCTATACAACGCAAAAAACTACCAATCAAGAAACACTTCAAAAGCTATAATAAGAGAATTTCTTCCATCAATATTAAGATTTGAAGATTCGAATTATAGCAGTCTGTTGACAGGTCAACATTTTTTTCAGAAATAATTACATGATAGTTATGAAGATATGGGTAGGCAGAACAGAACACTACTTCTCCATATAGGCTATCCAAAACAAATGTTTTTAAAAGGTTGTATAAACTTCCAGATGAAATGATGGATTTTCAACTGGAGCAAAAGGTATCAATATTTTCAGCTGTTTGCAATGTTTTACATGAGGAACGACGGCTGATAAACATTTTGTCAACACTTTTGGTGAACTGAGCCAAGTGCTATTTTCACTTGAAATGGAACAGTAATCACATAAAGGGAAACAGTAACCACATTTGTTGTGAGAGACAAAATTACAGCGTTAAAAAGAAAGCTGAATTTGCGTGTTCTCTACCGGAAAAAAACAACTTAGAAATTCATAAATATTATCAGTTTTAAAATAAATCAACTTCATTCTTCGAAAAATTTAGTTATTTGAGGGACAGTTATAACTGTAACTGTTTCAACAATTTCATGGGAAAACTATTTTTTCATTCTTATTTCAAATTGAATATAGTATTGTTTTATTCATAATGCCTCATAGTTTTTTGAAAGATTGCTTTCGGTACATTGCTAAATAATATGCTACAGGTACGGGCCGTGTTAGCCCAATCAGTAAAGCACTAAGTTTCGTGGTTAAAGGGTGATGGTTCGATACTGACGCCGTCAGTTGTCCACCATGTGCGCCAGTTTGACTAGTGCACGTTCAATCAGTTGTGGCTGAAGTTTACCAAGGTTCCATTCTAAATCAATACCACTAGGGGTAGTGGGCTGGTGTTGTTTAGCCCCTCGTCACGATTTTTTTAAAGAAAAGATCTTTCTTCAGGATGCCTTAAAAACTGGTAAAACAACGTGTGATAGGTATGAGGGACCAGTAGCAGATTTATAGGTTTGAGGTCCGGTAAATGCATATTTGGGGTCCTTTTGTCTTTCACAGAATTGTATAAAGCATTTATCATGTGTACCTTTAAAATTTGTGACATGATAAATCTGCCATTACAGATGACCATGAAGTGTGCAGTGAAGTATTATTTGGACACAACGAAAGTTTCCTCTCTGCATTTCATATGAGCTATCGATACTTATGTATTACCGCATTTACCAAAATTCGGTTTTATGGTGACAATTAAACGATACGATTTATATCAGCCAGGTTGGCGCAATTTTTTTTCTTGAGGGAATTTCAAATCTATGTATCATCGCAACATTGTTGGGTTGATTAAGTGCCTTGACCACCGTTCTAATAATGCACTTGCACAGGCACTGAATCCTGAAAGAGAATATCAGTCATGCTAGACGACAAAAGCTTTCAAAGTCCTCCTCTTGAGCAGTAAGCGCCAAATCCAAACATCCACAAATCTTCAGTTCAGGTCCCCTTGTATTTCAGTTTCTGTTTGAATTCTGGTAATTTTCTGAGATATAAGAAGTAATGCTTGACTCGGGGGGGGGGGGAATCATTTTGTTGTGTACTTCTTTGAAATGATTGGTAGCAAAAACTGATCTGCACTTCTCCCATTAAGGTACATATATGCGGTACCAATTTTTATTTTTTATTTTTATGCGAATCCTTGTGTTACTGTTTGACAGACAGCAATCACGTTTAAAGTGAAAATCCTTCGATTGGGACAACGTCTGAAGAGATTAGTGCCAAAACGAATCAACGCCAGCTCACATGGAGATGCTCATGGAGATGTGGATTCATGTATACCAAGCTACTTTCAATTTCATGCATTACGTTTTGAGTTAAATCGCTCTCAAGGAATAGGTCAAATACATGCTGAACGCAAACAGACGGACAGATAGTTTCCAAAATTGGTTAAGAAAGGTTCAGTGCACCTTAAAACGTGTTAATCTGTCAAAATACACGTAAATTCTCACGTAATCAATAGTTTCTTCTATCGAATGATAATAATTTTTCACCTTTATCATTTGACTCCTACATCCTTAACACTTTGTCTTTCAGCCATAAACAAAAATGGAGTTCCTTGAAGTAAAAGCAAATTACTAAGGGTTCCGTGATCTAAAAAGTTTGGGAACCGCTGTTCTAAGGTACTGAAATTTATATTCAATTGAATTTCAAAACTTGGTGAAGGTGTCCTTTTTCTTAACCGCTAAGTTAAAAAAAAAAAGAAAAAAGAAAGAAAAAATTAATTTGAATTTTTGGCATCTTGAATTCAAATTATGTTTTTCGCAATCACGAGCGTGTGTGTTTGTGTAGGCGCATGTGTGTGGGTGCGTAAGTGTATGTATGCATGTGTGTGAGTGAGTGTTGAGTACGTGCGTGTGTGTGTAGGTGTTCGTGTGTGTGTGTGTAGGCGTTCATGTGTGTGTCTGTGTAGGCGTTCGTGTGTGTTTGTAGGCGTTCGTGTGTGTGTATAGGCGTCACAGTCAAGTGAGAACAATAAGCAATCGTGATTGCTCAAAAAAAAAAAAAAAAAAAAACGATTGTTATAAATCAAATCATGAGACAAGAAATTTAATCGCCATGATTAACAGGCAAGTACATCGAAAACTTAAAGCATTTTGCATTGCTTTAATAACATCCTGGTTCAGTCTTAGTGCTTATTCATAAGTGCTTACATTTACTATGCCAATTTGAATATTTCTCTTAGAACTAAATTATTTTAAATACACGACCAGAAAGAAATGCGTAAATCAGCTGACCCAGTATCGGGAGGAATGTCTGTTTTATATTTTGTCGAAGGAGGCGAAGAATTCTGACTGTCCATGTTTTTTTTTTTTCTTTTTTTTTGCAGGAAGAATGTATTATGTATATTACGCGCGATCTATTCATATTTCAACTTAAGGTTCATCGCACAAATCATTTGAAGCGCATAAAAGATTCAGTAGAAACTGCGAGAAAATGTTCTTCTTACTGCTTGTCGTAACATACTTTCGGTTAGGAAGCACGATTGCGTTTACCTGTGGTTGCGTAAAGTTCTCCAATTTACATTGGTAAGTCGATTGTTCAAGCATACCTGATGCAACAAGTCTCTCATCCTAAGATAAGATCTGATAAGGTTGGAGGTAATCCAATCAGTAACTTGCGAGGATTTTGAGGGGAAATTCTTGCGTTGAAAATATATTCCAGGTATTTTGCAGATCATTAAGAGATTTGTAGAATAAATCATTTTACAGAATTGTATCAAATATTTTACCTTGAAGAGTTACATCATAATAATGATCTTCTCTCAAACGAAGTTGATAAGAAGGGAAGAAATATAAGATCTAACATTTCTATTTTCGCGAAAAAAAAAAAAAAGAAAAAAAAAGAAGTAAATAAATAAATTTGAATAAACATTCACTTTTTGAAAATAGCACTTATAGCAACTCAACTCTTTTACGACCATAATAGTGGATCTCGCACGGTGGTGCCTGCCGTAAGACTTTAAAAAGTACGTCACATCTGTGGGAAGAAGACGAAAACTATATGGAACAAAATAAAACTCCTCCCCGTTCCTGAAGAATAAAAAATTCAGTTAAAACATATACTATAATAGGAACAAAATAAAAATCCCTTTAACTCCCCCCCCCCCAAAAAAAGACATAAAATGGTTATTGAAATTACAAGAAAATGAAAATCTCTCTCCACCCGAAAAAAATGTGAAGAACTTTATTAAAATGTACTTTACACAATTGAAACAAAAGGAAAATTCTCCTTATTGTTTTTTTCTTTTCACATGGTTTTAAGATTCATGTTTGTACTGTGTACTTTGTAAATGAATGTCTAAGCTGGTTTTCTTCAGAATTCCTAACAGCAATTATGCGATTGCAGTTTTAAAAAAAATGAGATTCAGATTGTTCAGAAGGCATCGATCCTCAGCCTCATAATCACAATCCCATTTGATAAGCTAATTGACTTAATGACCATTAAAATTGGACATTAAGAAAGACACCCCGATCTTTGGAATTGGCGCTACCCTATAGTTATCCGTTTGCGAAAGATGGGGCTCGAAAACAGCTGTTCTTTATTGAAAATATTAGGTGGTAATTCCAAGAGGTTAGTTCCACGTCAAGCCTCCTGCGTATCGGGAGGCAGGGAAATCACGATAAACAAGCGGGCTTGCCAAGAGTCCCTGTCAACTCGAGTTGATGCATCACTATGATTTTCGCCATCAAACGAGCGGAAATTGTGCAGGTGCGTAATTTGGCTGCTGCCGGGCAGTGAGAATATCCCAGGGCTCCGTTGAAGAAGACGAGCGACTGAAAGTCGTAAAAATGAACCAGCGCTATCTAGAATCGCTTTAGAGGACGGGCCGACCTCTCCGACATTTTGGGTCCTTTGCAGAGCGTGATTTTTGACACAAAAAGTGCGGGAGCACTACAGTCCTCACCAGGGCCGGCTGTAATAGTTTTGCTGACCCATGCTATGTTGACAAGTGCCGCCCCCGAATCTTAATAAAATATGTATTTTTTTCTTAAATCATTGAGCAGACTTTCACGTATTGCAGCAATTTGTGGTGCAAAAAAAAAAAAAAAAAAAAACTAAGCAACAAATTTGAGTTTTTGAGCATCTTTACATTTTGCTATCATAGAATTAGCCGCCTCTAAAATTTGCGCCCTAGGCGGTGGCCTAGGTCGTCTACCCCAGGAGCCGGGCCTGGTCTTCACCAGGGTTTATCCTCAGTTTCGCCGACATTTAAAAATTTTCTCTCTCCTTACGCATATCGAAAAGTAAGATTGAAACATGAAATCAGGGAAGAAGGAAATTTCGTGTCGACGAAACTGAGGGGGGGGGGGGGAGGGGGGAGCATCCTCACCAGGAAACAACACGAATAGTGTAATAATGGGGGAAAAAAAATAATTTGAAACAGGTAGCTACCGAAAGAGCATTTTGAAAACTTTTTTGACTCAAAATTATTTTACCTCGTTCCTTATTATCGAGATATAAGGTCATAAAGTCTGTCGAAATTTTAGAAAAAGTCTCAAATTCAGCGAGTTTCAGTGAGAAATAG
Organism: Uloborus diversus; assembly: GCF_026930045.1. Lineage (NCBI taxonomy): Eukaryota > Metazoa > Arthropoda > Arachnida > Araneae > Uloboridae > Uloborus > Uloborus diversus. Next base: position 35,842,026 of record NC_072735.1, on the reverse strand, counting down.
AAAACATATCTATCACACGCTTTGCAGATGGATGTCCTGCCACTTGCCTGGTGGAACTTCCGTTGCTAGTCAAGTCTTTAAATTGGCGACTTTTCAAAATTTTTGCAGGATCTCAGAAATCATATCTCGATAACAGGGGTACGACGGCAAATAATTTATGCATCCAAAAAATGCTGTCTCGATTGCTACCTACTTGAATTTTTTAAATTATTACACTGTTCGTGTGGTTTCCTTCGTCAAAATATATTTCCATGGTCCCTTGCCTATTTAGGCAAGGATAATAATATGTTTTGACGAGAATTTAGCTTGACGAGACTTCAGCTTGATTTTGACAAGTTTAGCTTGAATTTCGTCCAAAATGTAAAATTCATACAATGTTTAAAAAATTGAAGGAGCTCAATTTCCGTGTAAATTAAGCTCTGGTTACAAGACAGCTTTGGGTCACGCCTTGCTTAGCTAATTCAAGCATTTGTAAATGCATTATACTCTGTGGTTGATATAGTTGTGCCACAGAGAGACGGCGGTGGCGGATGAACCGAAAGCGGAAGCTTCATTTCGTAATAGGTAGAATCAGCAAGAACCATACATGTAGTTAACTAGATGCACAGCGAGCAACCCCCGAGCATGGGCAAACGAGTCCACCTAGGTAACGGTCACGAATCTGATTTAAAAAAATGTTCAAAAAAAAAAAAAAAAAATTCTGAGTGAAATTTATGCTTAGTGAATTTTGAGAAAATGCTTACTGTAAAATTTTCAAAACAAACTGCAAATTTCAATCGACGAACCGCAAGATAGCTTTCTTTTATGTGACACAAGGGCAATTCCCATGAGTAACATTTTCAAAGCAGAACGACACACATTTTGCCACATTCCACGCAGAATATGCATTATTATTATTATTATTATTATTTTGTAAAAAATTCCTTGGTTTTTTGTTTTTTTTATGCTTAATTTAATATTGTAATTAAATTTTGAAAATTTTTTTTGGCTGATTTATAAAAAAATAGTTAAAAACATGGTAACTGACTGACATCTAGAATACTATAATGTCAGTCAGCTATAGACCGACCGTGAACAGATGACACTTGTCAATCATTTGAGAAAACGGGTCCATTCCTTAAAATAGGTAGAGAAGGAAGCAAGGATGCGAGCCATTTATTTTGGAGTTTAGCCAATGCCGATATGAAAGATTGATTTTAAGAATTTTCCTATTTAGCGAACTAAATTTTAAATTTTCCAGTGACTCATTAACAGATTTTGCACGTCAACCGTTTTGTTTCTCATTTTTTTTTTTTTTTTTTTTTTTTTTTTTAATAAACGTAATCTTATATGTTGAAACTTTTACACTTAAAATTGTTGTCTAAAAATGTAATAGTAAATTCATTACCATTGATGGAGTTTATTTTTGTAACTTTCTTATTTCAAAAGTGTCCCAATACTTTCTTGACCATTGTTTGCCTTTGAATTGTACTTGAAGAGATATATATATATGTCAAATAAAAATTTAATTACTTCAAATGAAATTTTCTTTATATATTGTACACCATATCTTAAAATATTTCTTGATATTTTTTTTCCTTCGCTTGAAATTTTTTTTAAAAATAAAGAGCTTTAAGGTTATGCACGCAAAGTGTCTCAACACTTTTTGAGCGACTGTAGAACACAATTCTTCTGCTTTGTGTGCTTATATTTTAGTAATGACTCCACCCCAAAGCAGGTGCTAGACCTGTTCTGTCTCTTTTTCTGAATATATACGTTTAAAAAATATAAAAAAGAGGCGTTGTCAAAGTTGTATTTTTTTTTTCACCTTGTGACGGCTATGGGCCATGAGGAATTCTTCCCCATATTTTTTTTTTTTTTTTTTTTGTAAGTGGCCTGCTATATAAGTCAAGTGCCCTACCTTACATCAATGCCCAGTCACGGCCCTGGTGGAATTACACAATACGATTTTGGTACACATACTGCTGGTATCGCGCGTTCTTTTTCGGAACCAAAATGGCGGATGAGTCTACTCCCCTAAGCGCTACCTGAAGCAAGAGTTGAAAAGTTAAGGAACTTAGGTTGGGGATACCGAGGAACGGACATTCTTCAAATGCATGCGCCAGCTGCCTAAGTGCAGTTAAAACTTCTCGTTTCTCAGCAAGTTTCTAATTTACAGTATTTTTCAGCGAATTCCTTTGAAGTATATAGCTCATTATCGCGTTCCCCTACTATAATGTTTTAATTGCTTTCTGTTTTAGAAGGAACCTTAAGTGCAAATAACTTTAAAAGTTTCTTTAACGGCAACACGTTCTTCTCTTGAACATTCTATAGAATTACATCTTACCAAACATAAACAGAGATTAGTCCTAAACGTAGTTGAGTAAAATAAAGAACAAAGGGGAACACCTGGCACAATTAATATGAGTAAAAGTGTTAATCTGAGATGAACGGGGAAAAACTGTTCTGTTGAAGCAGTTTCTGCCAATGCATTCAACCATGAAAGTTATTTTAAGCAAATAACTATCTCACGCTATTAATTTGTTTACTGCAATACAATTTGTTCTCTCTCTTAGAAATTTCATTAAATAAGTTTTTAAAAAAAAAACTTTGTATTTCAGTTTTGTGAAACTTAAGAACAAAACAGTGACGATGAAATTAGTTATATTTTAATATTATAAATCCAGTTATTATTTCATTTCGAAACGTATAGGTTTGAAAAAGGCAATTATGTCTGTGATATGCTGACAGAAAGTTCAAGATGAATTTAAGTCTCTTTTGAAGAATATGTTTTAAATGGAAATAAATTCAGCATCATTTTGATTGTTTATAAAAAGCTTTTTTTTTCCATGAAAACGAAATCAGAATAAAATAAAAGCAAACATTTACCAGAAAAAAAAATAGAGAATGAAACCTTACTTTTCTATATGAAAAGTAAAGGACAGGAGATAAATATTAGAAAAAAATAATGATAATGTTTGACTCGAATGTAGCTTTATAAAACAATATGTTTTTTCATTTCCATTAAACTTGCAAGTATTTCTTACATGACACGTTTCATACAACATTAATAATAAAGTTATTTACATTCAAACAATACTTAATGGTAGGAATTCTTCAAAACTTATTTTATTACATTGAAGCACTTTTTTTTTGCATACTCTACTTAGATGTAAAATATTAATAAATCAACAAAAGGAAATAACTCATGAAAAATGTTAAAAACAAATATAAGATAAAGATAGCTTTCATTTAGCGTAAAAACAACAGGAATGCAATTAGTCTAAAAAGAATAAGTAAAACATTAAAAAGTAGACTTTTGGAATAGAAAAATGTTCGTGAACTTGTCTCTGCTCCCCTTCTTCCTGCAGCTGTCAATAAGTTTCCTTGGGTTGGTCCGATTTGAACAAAATGATTTTTGCTCCAATGATGTAATTTTTTTGAGTTTTGAAAATTTAAAACTAAAAGTAAAAAAAAAAAATTATCAGGTTAAGACTTTACAGCTTTAACCAAATGGAATTGCAAGCATATTAAAAATTTTTACTTTTGTTCATATAAATACATTTTTAAACTATTTTATACCAAAAATTGATTACTCAGGGAATAAAAATTTCCCAGCACAAAAGCGAAATGATTCAATTTGGTTCAAAATTTCTCTCTCTCTCTCTTTACTTCCTTTTACAAAAAAGGAAGTATTGTATTCGCGAAAAAATTTTCAATCAAACATCGTAATCGGCCTTAATTTCCATTTTGCTCACCCCCGAATGAATGTTGAGTTTATTTTTCAATCCGACCACACGTGGATATATCCCCAGGAACGTACAGACACCCGAAATATCCATTTTGACGACCCCCGAGTTAAATACAACGAGTTTTCTCGTGACGTCTGTATGTACGTATGTATGTGCGTATGTGTGTACGTGTGTATGTATGTCGCATAATTCAAGAACGGACTGTCCTAAAAAGTTGAAATTTGGTACTTAGACTCTTAGTGGGGTCTAGTTGTGCACCTCCATTTTTGGTTGCATTCGGATGCTCCAAAGGGGATCTTTTGTCCCTTTTTGGGGGGAAATCATTGTTAATTTCGATGTAAACTCAAGTGGTGTTATAATTTGGATGACACTTGGCGATATAGCGTCAAGTTTTGTCGTCAGTTTGGCGACAAATTTGACGATTTTTTTTATTTTTTTTTTAAATCTGGTTTCAATTTGGCCACTGTTGGTGATATTTAGAGAGTAAACTATTGAATCACATTAAAACTGCCAATAATGAGAAAATGACATTAAATTGGAGTAAAAGGAAGTCATGTGATGCACACATCAGCTCGTTTAAACTTATGATTGTGTTATTGTTCGTTTTTTACCTTTTACTTATATTTTTTATATTTAATGTTATCGTTTTTAGCTATAATTTCAATGTATGTGTGAGTGTTATTCCTATTTTTTAGCTATTGTGTACAGTAGTATCCTTTTTTACCTATTATTCGGATTATTTACGGTTTTCGCTTATCCGCGGTTACCATGCCACTCTATTCCGCGGAAAATCGGGAGTTTACTGTAGTTCCCATTGAATGATTTTGAATCCAATCATACGTCCATACGTTGCAACCCCGAAGACGACACAACCAACCCGAAGCAGAAAGGGTTACAGACAAACAGTAAAATTTATAATATAGAGGGCTATTTATATTCCGAGAGAAATTATACTCATTTCTTTTATACAATAAAAAGCAAAACCGTTACCGCAGAAAAAAAGATATAAAAATTGCTTCGAAAATACGAATGATACGAATATTATTTTCATGGCAAGAGAAAAAAGTCTCTTAAACACACTATTGCTCCTGGCTCTCTGGCGCAAGCCTTTCTCTATCATTATAATCATTACAGCAACAAATGCCAATCTTAAGCGAGCGGTTTTGGTACTTGAATCGCAAACTACTTAATAAGATCTTCGACATTTCTGACCTGCAGCATTTAACTGCAAAAACAAGTGCATTGATCTTTATTATCAACGACTGTCAGACACATTTAGCTTGTAATTTCATTTCAGAAAAACTACTAAATGAGTTCCAAAAATATTTATTTTCTTTTATTAAAAAAGTTTTTTCTTCTAAATTTTCTTTAAAATAAGAAAATTGTACACGTTTTTCGGAGTTACAAGGAATCCCTTTTTCAATCACATGAATTCATAGATGAGAGAACTGACAAAAGCTAAGAGCCTATATTCTGCTGCTGCCACTCATAAATTTTCTCTTATGCAAATCTGAGAGTTTGAAGAAGTGTGGTAAAGAATTCAACTACCCCGTGGATGTGTATCCTACTTTAATTTTTGTATTTTATTCCAGTTATTATTTTCAGCTTTGATTTCAATTTTTAAGTCAGGGTAACTTTTAAAACGTATAAAGAGAAGGACACCTTACTTACCAGAGTTAATGCTCTCTACGGCAGGGGTTCTCAAACTTTTTCAACTCACCCTTTGAAGATTTCAAATTTTCTCACTGCACCCTCGTCCGCCTCCATTACGTAAACAACTAATAAGTCGTTATTTTGAGGGGTCTTTTTCCCCACACTTGCGCACAGTTTGTGCACACATGTGCAGCATATACAGCGCGGCATCCTATCCTCCTCCAAAATACCAGTGTTATATTATAAGGACACCGGATTGTTACTACGAAGGCGAACCGTGGTCCTGTCGTACTACAATCTACTTTTCTAGGTCATCAAATTATGAGAAAAAATGACGGAACAGAACGAGATTTTTTATTTTTTATTTTGTTGAGTTCGCCACTAACGTAATTTAGGTTTCGTGAACATAAAGCAACTTTTTTTTTCAATTCTTTTTAAGCTTCAGGGAACCAACCATGTAGACACAAGTTTTGCAGCAAAATAAGATCAGTCGGTTTTAACACTCTTCTGCAACAACTTTTGCACAGTTGCTTGGTAGTAATAAAAATGGCTTGTTGATAACGCCTTATCATAAGTTAAGCTTTTTGATGACGATGAAAAAGGATTTAGTAAGTTTTTGTTATACTGTATTAAAAAATGGAGGATTTTCTTACTGATCAACCGGGTATTATTTGGCTCACTCACCTTCACGGAAATTTCGCAGCACCCCTCACCTCTTCCTATGGCACCCCCAGGGTGTCGCGGCACCCAGTTTGATAACCCCTGCTCTACAGCATCTTGAATGGTTATCAATTTGAAATTCTTTTTAATCATGGCTTATTTATATTTTTTATAATGAAACCAAAATATTAATACGCTCTGCTAACGAGCCTATCTCTCTTCTGTCTTAAATCTTATGAAGAGTAATTTCTGTCTTTATCACTCAATCCATTTGTTCTAAGGAGAGATGTTTTTAGACAGATATATTTTTTTTACTTTACTCCCGGAGTTTTAAACTTTGGCTTTTAAGATATTCGAATACAACAAGCTATTATCTGTCATAATATGAAGTATCAACTTTCTAAAACGTTTTCTTGTGTTTAAAACATAATGATTTGTACTTGTTGCGGGCGTTACAGTACGATCAACACAGACAACAAATCGTTACATTTGAAGCAAAAAAAAAAAATGTTTTTTGGAAAGTTTATGCTTCAGATTTTGATACAGAATATGAATTATCAACGAAACGATAGTTTCGAAGAACGATAAATTCGAAGTATCGAATGTACAAAACTTTAAAGTCAATGTTTAAAACACTAGGAATAAAGTGCAGATATGTGCGTAAAATATCACATCTGTGTAAATGAATTGAGCATTGTTCTATTCGCAAACTTTTGGCTAAATTTGCATTTGAGCTCATAGAGAAACTCAATTCCTCTACTTATTTTCAATTTTATGTGAATTCGTAATATTAGACGGGTTTTAGACTATTTAGGTAGATATTAATATAAGTTCCGAAAATAATGTGGGTTCTCGCACTTTTTTTAAAATCCTGCTCACTCAATTCTATTAAACATTCAACTAATAATTTTAAGTAAAGGTTTTTATTTATTTATTTATTTATTTTTGGTTAGTCGCATTCTTTGACACAAAAGCAGTGGTGTCTGGTTTCCAACCACTGCTTGCAACGGCCGAAGCTGATCCGTTTGGCCCGTTGTTTTGTTTAAATGCTACAAATCGAAAAACACGATTAATGGCAATGTCACTAGTATAGTCAGAAATTGGTTTTTGAAAAACAGATGCAATTAATAAAAGAATAATCTAGTAACAACATTGGCATTTTATTCTCTTTCCTTTTTCCAAATTTTCCCATGTTATTTAGAAATTTTTAAAATGTTTAAAATTTTCATCTGTGTTCTGACCCAAGAGGATCAATTCAAGATGAGGGGCGGCCCTCGGGTAGAAAAAGCTTGGGACCACTGTACTAAAGGATGATTTACGAAAAGAAAACCATTTTGCTGATGTTTGGTACATTTCGTTTTGCAAGAAAATGAAAATCAGTTTTGGATTGATGTCCTATACAAAATCTGTAGAATGAGCTGTCCAGTTTATCGATTCGTTGGTTTTTAAATCAGCTTCCCGACGCTCAGATCCGTGAAGACATATACTTCCTACAAAAGGTTAGCAATGACACCAAAGATAAATCTTCTTCACATTTTCACCTTAGCATGCCACTGTACGCATAACGTTGCCTAGCAAAGAGTTGATGTAGAAAAATGAACAATGTATTTAGCAATTTTTGATACCCTTTTAAAGGGTAGACGGAAAAGCAGAACTGAGTTTTTGAGATATTTTAAGAAACGTGTTTTGGTTTCCCTACTAACAATAGTAAAATGTTGAAATTTGACTGATTCTTTTTTTTTTTCTTCTTTTTTGTTTTATTTTCAGCGGAAACATTTGCAGATGCTGCTATTTACCTTTCCAAGGCAAAAAAGAACGATGACTAATTCAGTGCAACGAAGATAAATATTCTACTCCGTCACCAGTTTCTGCTAACAAAAATTGTCTTACGTAAAGTATTAAAAAAAAATTAAAAAAAAAAAAAAAAAACAGATCTTGTACACAGAAGAGTATGATTTTTTTTTTCTCAATTTATTCAAGTTTCTTTTTATTGTTCAATAGTGACATTAAGTGCCTTTTTCAACACGAAGATCAAATAAAGAATAAGTATAAGTATTCTTTTTCTTTCTTTAAAGAAGCTCATTTAAATGCAGCATATAATGTCAGTGGTATCGCTTACAAAGAAAAAAACATCCCGCACACAATATTAACAGTTTAACATTCAAAACACCTGACCATTTAAACAGTAGCAAATTTTACCAATTACGTTTCCCACTGGAAGGAAGAAAAAAAAAGCCTTTGCACGATTAAGTTTGAGGTTCCGCTAGAATTAACAGCGATTCTACTAAACCGAGTACGCGAGAAAAAGAAAATTGAGCAAACTGTACGTGTGTGCTTCACGAAAAACCTGCAATTAATCTCCAAAGACGCAAGCTGACCAGAAAGAACACCCCCCAGAGTAACGGGGGGCCCCTTTCGGCACGACGTGACCTCGGGGGGCCCGAGCTTGACCTCTCCTCTGACAGGCCCTGGGCCCGATACATCAGGCTGCTCGTACCCTTATCGGGAAAAAGGATCCAAGTTAAAGTTACAGCGAAGCCTGATTAATGCTGTGTATAGGATTTTTACGGCTTTGCACACGTAGTGGATGCGCCTGCCGTTCAGGCAGAAGGTAATTTTTCACCGTATTTGAAGTGTAATTTTTGTTTTGTTTTGGTTCTTTCCGCGCCCGCTCGAAGGACGTTCAGGAAAAAGAGGTTCTCTTGAATTTTTCTCAGTCTGGCCAGCGCACGAGGAAGTGCTAAAATGCGTTTGTTTCGATCCTTTCCGCGCGGTTTTGAAGGACCGGAGTCTTTTTGTTTTTGGAACGAGAACGAGCATTTGAAGAACAAGGTTACGGTTATGGGTACTTGCGAATGTAAGTACGATTTGTTTGTTTTCCAAAATGGCGCTGCCTGTCGCGATGATTTTCTTTGCACATGAATGACTTTTCTACTAACGCGGAGTTAACAACGTCATATTGACAACATAAACAGCGGATAAACGTCAAAACTTTTCTAAACAGCGTCAAGTAGAATAATAACAACGTCAACGCTTTGTTGAAAAGAATTTAAAGATGCTTAAACAAGAAAATAAGAAGTATTCCATCAAATTGGAGCTGATCCACATTTATGTCTTACTCTTCATAATCCATAAAATATTTCGCAGTAGAGATCAACTAAGATACGTATAATCTCTCAATCATTTTCGCATTTTTCAGTGCTTCTATAATTCTAAACTGATTAAGTATTGTTAAACGCTTGAAAATTAAATCACGCACACAAAAATTACAGCTTGATCATTCATGTGTGGTAAATTTTAAATTGATAGCTACAGCTTAAAAACGTTTTGTTAAATATTCTATCAAACTGGTGATGATCTATTTATGTCTTGCTCTTTATAATGCATAAAACATTTTGCAAAAGAGATCAATTAAAATACGCATCACTTTTGTTAATATTTTAACCACTCTTCAGTGTTTATTTATTTATTATTTTTAAATTCTAAATTGATTAGGTATTTTCAAACCCTTAAGAATTTAACCCTGCATATAAAAATTATGGTTTGGTTTTTGTTCGGTCAATTTTAAATTGATTAACTTTAGCTTAAAAACTAACTATTCTAACAAACTAATGCTGATCAATTTATCCTTAGCTCTTCATAACACATAAAATATTTCACAGAAGAGATAAGGTAAGATACTAAGAGATAAAAAAAGATCACTTCTTCGTCATTTTTTCCTACAGCAAAAAACTTTTCAGTGTTTTTATAATCCTGAATTGATTAGGTATTCTCCAAATTTTAAGAACTAAGTTTTGCATTTAAGAATTACAGTTTGGTCACTTATACTTGTACAAATTTAAATTAACTACAATATTGAAAAGTTTTGTGAAGTATCAGACTGGCTCTGATCTTTTTATGTCCATCTCATAATACATAAAATATTTCGCAGAAGAGATCAGTAAGGATACGTATCACTTCCTAATCATTTTCCAATTCCTAATCATTTTCCAAACAGGAAAATACTTTTCAGTGTTTTTATTGCCCTAAACTGATTAATTATTGTTAAGCTTAGAGAATCAAATCAAATACATAAAAATTATAGTTCGGTCACTTATACTTGGCCAGATTTAAATTGATTAACTATAGATATGGTTAACACGAAAATGTGAAGTATTTTATCAAGCTAGCTCTGATCTATTTAAGTCTAGTTTTTTATAGTATATGAAGTATTTCACAGAAGCGATCAATTTATGTACGTATCATTTCTCAATCATTCTTCTAAACAGCAAAAGATTTTTCAGAGTTTTATAGTTCTAAACTTATTTTGTTTTGTCAAAGTTTTGAGAGTTACATAACGCGTATAAAAATTATGGTTAGGTCATTCGTGTTATGCAGATTTTAAATTGATCATAGTTTTAAAACTTTTGAATTATTAAACCTACTAATAAAAATAAAGACCGAACTATTCAAAGTTAGGTAGCTGTCGTGATTAACTAAAGGCGAAGATAATTGTAAGATAGATACACAGACATCATTAAACATTTTGGAGAATTTCATCAGTTTTTGTTTATATGAAAAGTGATATGAAATGAAATTTCTCAATCCGCTTTTTGAGACGTTCACTGTTAGAAAATGTTGGCATTATTGTATGTAGAAATTAACTGCGCTTAAGCTGAAAATGTATTTTTTCATGATTTTTTTTTTTTTTTTAAATAACAGAAAACTTTGTGTTCATAAAGCATGGCTAAAATGTTACTGGAATATTTTACGCGATAAGTAAAACCCAATAATAAAAATTGAATATAAACTAAGGCATTAAGTTTGTATTTTGCAACGAATATGAAAAGGAAAAAAAAAAATTGTTCTTTTTGTTCTAGACTTAAGAAACTTTTGTTTTAGGTTTAAGAAATAAAATTGCTAAGATTTATTTATATTTCTTTTGCTTTGAATTATCCTATGTTAGTAATTCATGTATTAGCTGAAAAATAATTTCTCGACACAGCTGTCATAATTTTACATTACATTAAGCCCCTTGCATGCAGTGGGAGTATATCGCATTCATCGATTTGATGATTTATTATACTGCTTAGTAAAAGGAACCTACAATATTTAAATGTAATGTTTGTTTACCAATCGAAATAACAGTTTACACATAAGTGTACTCAATCGAAAGATAAAATTTTAATTCCTCGAAGGAATGACGATAGTTTTTCATTTTTTTAAATTGAAACAAAATTTAAAATTTATTTATTAAATTCATTGAGATCACCTCAAGATTTTTAAACCCGCAGAGGCGGATACGTTAGTCAAAAGTGTTTTGTAAAGTATCTCTCTTCTAAGAAAAAATTGAAATAATTCCAATTTAACTTTTACTAATTTTGAAAAAACAGAAAAGTGTAGCTATTGATACACGAAGATTAAATAACTTAAACCATACAACTTACAAACAAAGGCCTTGTACAAGTTCATTGTATTATTATCTGCTAAGGTAAAGCATATTATTTGGAAGCAACCATTTAAACAAAGAGCATTTTAATTTTTTTTTCATTATTTGGATGATATAATTGTACCACAAAGTTCGTTTAGTAACTTTTTTTTTTTTTTTGATAAGAGGTGCTCTTAAAATTTTTGGCTGAATAGAAACAGCGACTGTTTGGATACAGGCAACAAATTTGATACATACAATATTTATTTCTAATACATTAAAAATAAAGGAAAATATTGAAAAGATATAAATGTTAACACTAATATAACAAGGAATAGATTTCCGTCGAGAGTATCAAGAGAGCAATAAGGGGGAAAAGTATAAACAAATTTGTGCGAAGTGATAGCTTTTCAAAATTGTTTCAAATATCATTGTAAATTTTCTGCAGCAGTGCCTAAAATTCATTTTGGCTTTAGTTTACTAACATTTAGTTCCAGTTTTCGCGTTCTATTTCGCTTGTTTATTTCGCTTGCTACTTTATGCAACCATTGCCTTATTTGGGATTACCGTAAGGAACGTTTTCTACACTGCGTTTCTCTAAATTCAATGTTTATTTACAGTCTCATTGACGATTTCTTCGCAAGTTGCACTATAAAATATTTAAGCACCGTAAAAAAGCTAATAATAGAAAAAAATATATGGTTTAGATTTTGAAAACTTTAATTATTTTTCAGGAGCTAAGAAACTACCAGACTCTTTTTTGAAATAATCATCGAAAGATTTTTTTTAAAGAATTGAAACAGTACTTACTTTTAAACGTCTTGGCTTGCTAATTTTCTCGCATTTTCTGGTTTTATACAATTCGTTTCTTTTTACATATATTGAATGGAAGCACATTGAGTGAACATAGACCCCTTGACACTCCCTGTCAAGGATATTTTTAACACCTACAAGCGTATTTCACGCATTGAAAATGGGAAATAAGCTTCAAAAACTTAATCAAGCTTATTTTCACGTTTTCTATTTTAGATAAAAATTTAACATCGTGAAAAATGGAAAACAAAATAAATTGGAATTTTTAAGACATTACCTTTGACTGTTTTATTAATGCTTTGAATTCAAAATATCAAGCATTTCAATTGTTAAAACTAAAGTAGTACATATTTTTTCTTTCCCTGTCATCTTCCATTTTACCCTTAGAAAGTTAACATCTTCAAGGAATTGATCACTATTATGGTCCTTTAATATTTTCGTCTAATTCATTCCTCCAAAATCAATTTCACTACTGTTAAATCCGTCAAAGTCTTTTCACACCTTGAAAAAAAGATTCTAGTTACATTAAATAAACGAATTTTTAAGATTTTATTACTTTTTTAAATACAAATGTCTAACAGTCCAAATGTTAAAAAACAAAATAGGACACATTTCTTCTTTCTGTGCATCTACTTCATCCGTGTAAAGTTAGAATATTTAAAGAATTGCGCGCTATTGAGGTCTTCAATATTTTCGTCTTATTTACTCCTCCCAAATGAATTTCACTCCTGAAAAAACTGTCAAAGAGTATTTTCACTCCTTGAAAAAAACTCCTAGCTGAACCTCTGTTTTCAGTTCATTTTGAAGATTCTTGATTTAAATGCTGACCAAGTTGTATAACATATTTTTATCTTTCATGAACTAGAATAGTGCTATAACCTTAGGCAGCGATTGCTTTAATGAAATGTGAACTTAACCAGGCTAACCCATAGAGCTCTAATAATGGGGAAAAAATGCTTCCTTTTTTTATTTTTTTAAAGACTAAGTAGATCTCAAAATCTCTTAATTAAGTTTGCATTCACAAAATGTGACTAATCAAAGATAGATGTAAGTAGGAAACGAGAAAAATAACAATTGTAAACATGATTAGTATTTATGCATTAAAGGTTGATCATGACATGTGTATTAAAAGCAGAAGACAACTATAGAAATGTGGAATGCTCAAGCATAGTGATGCTTTTTACGTGTGTGCGTATGAGTGTGCTTGAACTTGAATCTCAAGAAATTTGAAATTTAAAAATAATGTCATGTTTTCTTCTGTTTAATTTGAAGAGGACATTTACATCATTTGAAAAGAATTTCATCTAGTTCGTATTTTATTAAAAATACTAGTTTTTCTCCCTTAACTGAAAATATAATGTATACCTTATCTTTAATCTCCACACAGATACCTTTATTACTTCCGAACATGAAAATTGCTTTCTATTTTAGAAAAAGAATGTGATGTTTACTACGAATTACACATTATCTTATTTATAATTATAAATCTTATCAAATTCCTATTTTACACTGAGAATAATAGTTTACTCTTTTGGAAAATAAAGTGAAACAAATATCATACTCATTCGTTCATAAATTATTTCTCAGCTTCAATTCATATTAAATGACAACAAATAAAACTTCAAATGAAACTTTCCTGATAAAACTGCATTGCATTTTCACCAAAAAATGTTCACTCCCAGCATCACACATGAATTTCTAAAATAAAAAAAGAGAGGTACAAAAGTGCGTTATAGAAAAAAAAATCAATTCAGTTTTAAAACGTTTCAACGGGATAATCAACACAAGAAATCAGTTATTTTCATAAAAATGTTAAGTAATTTCTCCTTGAAGGTAAAAAATTGAACTTAAATATATAAATTTAAAAAAACTAGCAAATAAATAAAGAAATGAGAGTAAAAATTTTGCAAAGATGTCACTCTTATTTAAATGTACAGCTCTTTACTTAAGTTTTCAAACGTTCATGCAATATTAAGCCATGTTTCTATTTTTTAAGCAATGGATTATTTTAATTTTACAACTAAAATAATCTCTCTCATCACAATTAATTTCCCTCTCATCGCAAAAGCATAGCGTTAGATGTTTTCGTAAAAACTGATTTGCAATAAACTGAATTTTCTTTTCGTAAAATCAGAAATAATGTCATTGAAAAAGTGCGCGTTTTTCCTGGTATTTACTATTTTCACTTACCACTCATTATTTATTCATTTAACAAGTATTTACTGTTGCTTGATGCATTTGGTGTAGTGTTCGGTTTATGGATAACGGCTGCATGTAAGGAAAACGTAAGTAAAACAGCTCTAAAACAAAATGGTTCAGTTTTGTGAGAATGTTTACATGGAGTGTATGCATTCTCACACAAATATATTCAGAATTCTTACGTTGGTTGAAATAAAATGAAATTTCACTTTATTCAATGAGAAATTACTTAGAAAACTAGTATGTTGTGGCCATCACGAAACTTTCTTCTATATTTTTCTTTTTTTTTTCTGATCCCTCCCCATGCTTGACGAGGAAGCAATATTCCCAACAAAAACAAAATTACACATGCAAAAACTTGACGACTATTCGGAACTCCAGCGCTCGAATACGCTACCTTGTGGTGATTTATAAAACTGCGAATGCAACTAAAACATTGCCACGTTGCGCTCCATGTGTATCTGTTGACGTAAACGCGGTCAGTTTGTTCTGAGTAACGCATTCAACATGTCTAAGAACGCCTTCAACAACAGAAATTAATTCGTCCCTTAGTAGTATTCTCGAGCTTCTCAAAATAATGTTAGTTTTCCTTATTTCTTTCAAAAAAGTATTAAATGGTGGAAGCGTAAACAAGAAAACTCTGGATTAATAAAATTGGATAACGTTATACCAGGTAAAAATTTTTATTGTTTTGTATGAATTTGTAAGAATATGAGTTTTTTTTAATCTTAAATTAATTTAACTAATCATATTTTACAGCAGCATTTAGTTGGAATGGACAGTATGCAAAATATTTTCTTGAATTTATTATCGTAGAACAAAATGAAAAATGTTTAACCGAGAAAGAATATACTTCATTCCTTTTATTCTCAGCTGAAAGGTTTCGCCAAATTTGTTTAGGGTTATAGTTTTGGAATTGTGCGAGCAAAGTAGCCTTGGCGAGATTTCGCGTTTTTAGTTAAACCATTTTTAATTTTTATCATGAGTGGAATAAAATGATAGTAAGATTACAGAATTCGATAAGTAAAAAGAAATAATGGTCAATCAACTGAAAAGAAAACTACCACCATATATAAACTGTGAGTGCACATTTTATTTATTTTGTTCTGAGTGAATTTGAATAAATATCAATTTTTCAATTCGATGAAAAAAAAAAAACGAACTTAACAACATTGACTGGACACTTTTCCTTAACCTAATTCCACATAAATGATTTAAATAACCTTTGTTACTACAGTATCCTACTGAAATAGGCCTTATACTTTTACTATGGCTACATTCCACTGCAAAGCAAATAGAACATTCAATTATGGTTTTTTTTTCCATAAATGTATTGCTTTATTTTCATACTTTTGTTGATAACTTACTAAATTACACATTGGAAGAAACATTTATCAGTATACAAAGGAATTTTTTATTTTTGAATCGAGTTATTCCGTTCTTACAAGAAATTAACTGTACGAAAGAAATTCTGTACTTTACTATTTCAAAAAAAACTAACATTCGATAAGCGAGAAATCTTCATTAAAAAAAGCACATACATTGTCTCGTAAAAATTGAAAATAGGCAATTGCTTCATTCTTTAAAAAATAATTCTACATTTTTATATTATCAGAAACAGCAAGCGAACGAAAAATTTTCATTGACAAAAATATTATCTCGGCAAAAACTAAAACAAGGCAAGTATTTCATTATATAAAAAAATATCTTTCTGCATTTTTACCATTTCCAAAACAGCTAACATTCGACGAACGAAAAATCTTCATCGAAGAAATATTATCTTGGTAAAATTTACAAGCAACATCTTTCATTAAAAAAAAGTTTTTATATTTTAGTATTTCAAATTTAAAAAAAAAGATCTTTTTTAAGAAACATATTATTTCGTTAAAAAATAAAACGAGGCAAATCCTTCATCATCAAAAAAATGTTTCAAAATTAGTTTTGAACTAAATATCTTTTTTTTTTAAATATATAGTTGCCGTTATAAAAATATTATCTCGGTAAAAAATATTCAATGGACGAAAAACTTCATGGATAAAACTATTATCTCGGTAAACTTAAAGCATAGGAAGTCTTGCATTAGTAATTAAAAAAGAATCTACATTTTTCTCTCTTCAAAAACAACTAACATTCGATGGACAAAAAAATCTTCATTGAAAAATATATTATCTCGATAAAAATTAAAACAAGGCAAATCTTTCATTTAAAACGTATTTTTTTGTTTTACTATTTGAAATTGAAAAAAATATATTTATTAAAAAAATATTAGTGCATTAAAAATTAAAACCAGGCAAATCTTTTTCCATTTTTTTTCCATATTTTGCTATTTCAAAAACAGCAAACGATTGATAAGCGAACAATTTTCAAACGAAAAATATTATTCAAAGAAAGATAAAATATTATTTTTGTAAAAATTAAAGCAAGGGAAACCTTTCATTATTAAAGAAAAAAATAAATTAAAAAAAATTATGTAAGAAATTTTACTCAATTGTGGAACAAGCTTCTTTAAAATAAATAAATAAATAAATAAATAGACATCTAAAAACCTATTACAAAGCATGTTTATCGCTATCTGAAAAAGCACATTCATGACTTCGTATGATATATATTCGGAAAGCTCATAAATATGGAAATAGAAAACACGAGTATACATTGTTTACAACTGTAAGCATTTGTTCGAGCAGATTACAGAATCAATTCTATTTAATGTTTCTCTGATACTATGTTTAACATGAATATTAATGGAGATTATTATTGCAATTCAAGATCTTTACTCAAATACATTGTACACACAAATAACATTCGAAAACAAACCTTGTTTGAATAATTTATTTATACAGAGAAAGAGCGCAGATGATATCTTAACGAACAATCGATTCAAAAACAAAATGGCACTTAATCAAAACTTATACGACAAAACCAATAAGTTCGTGACAATATCTCCAAAACAAATCATTCTTAACTGGTTGTAACACCTTGAAGAACCTTTTAAATCATCCATTATTTTGATAGAAACATATTGGTATTCGGCGAATGATACTTAAAAACTTTTTTTTTATTTGGAAAAAACCTAGCAGCACGAAAAATATAGCTCAATTAAATGTTTTGCTTCTTAAATTTTTCTCATACATTCATATTTTATGTTATAAAAAATATTTTAAAGTTTCGTACTATACGACAAGATTTAGAAAAATGTATTGCTAACACCGGTGCCATTCTGCCTCCGTATGAGATGCCACTGGTGTTACAAGCGTTTCATCCCTAACAGGTGCCATATGCCACCCACAAGTTTAAATGTGTGCCTTCTCTACAGGACAGACCGTTAATACTAACGCTACGGAATTTGCTAGAGCTTTGGATTACGGAAACTTCCACTTCGACGCCATTTTTTTGAATTTAGATTTTGTTTCTTCGTATTTTAATTTTAAGCGAATTTTTCACATAAATTCATCTGTAAAGGGGTAAAAAAAACTTCTAAAATCCTAATATTATGTATAAAGCGATTATCCTGATTTTTCTACACAAGATGAACTTCGTTCAAAGTTTGCAAAACAATTAGATCAGAAGTTCTAGACGCTTTTAGCTCTAAATCTCGAGAGATTTTTTTCAATCAATGTAGAGAATTTAGCTTTTTGCTTCCCTTTTACAAAACGTTACAATGATGTATATCTCATTTTGTCAACAGTAGTCATTTTTCTGAAAAAATTCATATTTTATTGAGACTTTATTAAAAAAACAAAAAAAAAAAAAAAAAAAAAATTCAAACGTTATTTACGATTAACTTCCAGGGACTTAAGTAAAATCATTTGTTTCTTAATGGAAATTTTAAGAACAGTTATCCTTATTCAAATGGAGATTTTTAGAAACGTTGTTCTGTTGACTATCACAAAGAGCTGTTCTTTTTATTTTAATGATAATTTTAGTAGCAGTCGTTATTATTCTAATATGAATATTTAGGTATTTTTATCCCCCTATACCATTATAGATTTTTAGAGATGTTGTCCTTATCTAATTTTGTTTTACATGAAATGCGATATTTTTTCAAATTTACATTTTTAGAGGCCGGTGTCCTTATTCCAAAACCGTGATCACACAAGTAAAATATTAATCTTTACTAATTAAATCTTTAATTTATGTACGTGCTGACGTGTGTATTAGTCCATTCAAATTCGCTTATATTTTCAACATAAGAAATTCATTCGACGATTTTCTCATTCGTCGATTATTAGGTTAGCAGAATAACATTAATAACTAAATACGGTACAAGCAAATCATATTGCGCTGTCAAATCTTTGTGACACCGTAAAATCGTCTTCTGAAGTGCAGGATACTTTTGATTTAAAAGGCATTTGACACAACCATTGTCTGATCACACATTCTTTTTTTTTCTAACTATACCTTGGTCTTAATATTAATTTTAGGTGTCGCTTTTACGCCAATTTCAAGGCTAAGGTTTTGAAAATCTCATAAAACACAAAACTGTATTATTTTTAGAAGTTTTTGGAGCTTTCGGCAGTTTTCTCAGCAGAATTTTGAAAAATTTTGGCGTCACAGCCATTTCGAAAGCTCAGTTAAAATGTAAAACTTGCATCTAATAGATAAGTTATGCTATAAAAAACTGTTAAATTTTTCATAAAAATTAAAATAATCCGTCAAGTAAGTAAAAAAACACCATTAAATAACATTTACAGTTACATTATATTGTATCCGACTACTTCCTTATTTATCGTTAACCTCGCCAAGCGACTACGTTACCGTAACTTCGCTAAACTTTTCTTAAAGATATACGAGTATTTTACGTTCTTTGTATTCGTCCTCAATTATCCCTAAAATCAGATTTAAAATAATATTTGGTTTTTAAGTTTTTTTTCTATCTGTTTTATACAAAAATGACTAATTAAGATTATTTCCTTGAATGTATTCGCGCAGTTCTAAAAACAAAAAAAAATAAATAACAATCAACTCCTTTAGCTTTTTACTGAAAAACTATGTAATGTTTTACTGTAACTAGCTTTAGAATGCAAAGGTTATAGCATTTGCTCAGTTGAATAAGTATATTTGAATGAATATTTTTGTGCTTCAAAAGTGAAATAAGAAAAGACAACGTTTAATAGCGCAAAATTGCAGATTACTGCATACATGTATTTCAGGGTTACAACGAACCTCCTTTTCAACGCAAAATAAGTGATCGTGTGGATAAAAAGACATCCGACAAAAGGTTAGTATTTAAATTCTATTCTATTCTATTCAAGAGTCACAACTGACTTCAACTGCATTTATGTCGAGGACTGCATACTAAGTGCCTTGCCTCCATTGTTTTTATATACCGATAGATGGCAGCACCATCACCGGATCGAGCAGTTAATGAGAATTTAGAACTAGTCCAAGAGCTAATAGCTACCTGGTACTAGCACCCCCAGAGGTATCGTTTCACTTGGAGGACATTGAGACCACGAGCATATTTAACGTCGCCCAGTCCCCTTTAATGACGACGGTAGTATTTAAATTACACTCAACTTTCAATTATGCATCCTTGAAGTGAAGAAAACGTAAATATTTTTCATGACACTTTTTTCAACTGCCAAGAAGCGGTCTATTCTATCAAAATCGCATGCAAATTCAATAATTAATTACACATTTTCGCCAACCATCAAATCGCATCTTTAATGGCACTGTATCTCTATTCATTTTTTGTGTTTTTAAAATCATTTCTTGCTGCAATAACAGCTTTTGGATAGTATTTAATTGTTGAAAAATTGAAATTTTGTTACTCATTTCTATCAGTATGTAATTTGCGAACCATCTAGTCACCGTTTGCCTAAAAAATATGTATAATATGCATGGCTTTAAGATTGTCTTCCTATGCGTTTATGCATATCTTGTTATTTTCATCCACCGCAATGTCAATGCCCTCCCCCATCCCCCCCACCCCTTGCCCTGGTGCCTGATTCGGGACGACTTTGAAAGTCGGCGGCTTGGAAGATAAACATCTACATTATCAATTGTAATTTGCATTTTACAATGGTGGAATGAAAATTTGAATGCTCCCAACATATTAGTAAAAAAGTAAAGAACTTCTTATTCTTTTTAATATTATTCATCAAGTTCAATGTTAAAAAATGCATTAAAAATAATAGCATAAAATTCGATCAATATCTGTCAAAGGCAATAATAAGAAGTTCACGACTTACCCTTTACTCCTCCCCTCCAATCACTTTTGTAAAAGTTTGTTCCTCAACATGACTTTTTTATTTTTATTTCTCAAATACACATATATTTTTATAAATTCTCCTATTTTTCCTATAAGTTTTTTTTTTCATCTTTCCTGCACAATCATTATTTTTCTCAACTGACTTCATATTTTTTTTTTTGAATTCAATAAATACATATACATACCATATTGAAGTATACAACAAGCTGAGTAAAAAAAAAAAAAAAAACATACCTTGTATGCGCAAAATTCGCAGGCAACTAAAGTTATCTGATATTGTTTTACAAAAAATCAACGCTATTCAACAACTCAAATCCAAAACTTCAATTGACTCGCAAAATACGGTAACTTATTAACAATTTTCCCTGAACATTTTCAACTCCAGATCATTTTATTTCAATATAAAAATTATTACTGATAAAATGGAAAAAAAAGCAAAATTTAAATAATTGTTAATTACAAATCGTTGCATTGTTAATAGAAAAGCTCTTTCGGATTTATGTTTTCATTTATCAACTCTTTTCTTTTATTTCGAAAAAGGGATTCTTGTTAATCCCGAAACCCGTAACTGGAACTCTACTGCTATTTGTGAAATTTTAGCGTTGTTATAATGTTTTTGATTTAAACAGCACACAGTTTTATTTGTAAATATACACTATTTTTTCTGAAAAGTACATACTGGTAACTTATGTAACAATTCAATTATTGCGAAAAATATTAGTTCTTAGTGCGCAGTTATTAAAATATCTTTAAATATTTAATATCAAATGGAGTTAATGTACTATTGACATTGCATCTAAGTCATTACTTTATCACTCAATCAGATTACATAAAGCCTCATTTCTTATTAACACCGAAAAATCTCAATGATTCTTGAAATTGTACTTTTTTTCTTAAATTATAGAAATAAATGGGGTGATTTCCTCCAGTCAAAAGTACTACTTTTAGTCATTGAAATGGATAGAATGAGCAAAAACAAAAAACAGAAATTACTTTGATTTTCCCAACAGATTTTGTTTAATTAATTTTTTTAAATGTCCGATTTTTCAAAAAGGCGTGGTCTTTATGACGTCACAAATGATGCAGTTTGGCGCAGCTTTCTACTACGTTTCCTCGTTATGATAATCAAGCAGCGAATTAAAATTGGGCTAACGCTTTCTATCAACCATATCGTTGCCAATACATGTGAGTAAAAATGTGAATTAAATATTTTGTTCTGTGAATGCCAATATTGAATGGCATTTCATCATTTGTGATGTCACACGACAGAAGTGTAAACAATGAAAACTCACCGATCTAAGTAATTTTTAAAAAATATTAAACTTGAATTATTTAAAAAATGGTCAGATCCTATGTTTTTAAGCATGCTCTTTCTGAAAAAAATACATTTAAAATTTTGGAAACGATCCCATTATTAATTAGCATTAAGAAAATCCCATAGCTTTGAAACTAGATTGAACTTAATTATAAAGCTGGTTTTATAGATTAGGGTATGTTTCATTAATAGTTTTGTATTTCGTTTTGTGTAACTTTTTTTAAATTTATAGCTACACAATTTACATGATTCTGTTTAAATTTAACTATTTACTGGAAAGATTTATCTAATTTCTTTTAAGCTTCCCTCAGCGGCGTGTGCAGAAGGAAGTCTACGGGACTTCATATCTCTCCTCTCCCCTGTATTTATTTCTGTGGGAAAAAAAATAAAATGATTTTTTAATTATTTTATTCGCGTTAGGATGTAAACGTATATTAGTTCACTTAAATGAACATGCACACTGGTTTTAGTATGTGGCAAAATCTGCGAGTTATTGAATTTAGTATGTGAAAAGCAACGAAATAAAGAAAATTAGTCAAAAAGGACTAAAATTACAACAGTATATCGACGGTGAAGGTGCCCAACCTTAAATGCTAAAAATGGCAAGTTTACAGGGGAGCAATAAAACGTTTTTATATTTTCATTTCTAGTTATCAGTACCATCATATGGCACAGCTAGCACAGTCTAGAGATTTCTTTTTTTTTTTTTATAATTTTTGTTGGAAGGAATGTTATCAAAGGTTGGAAAATAATGTAAAAACGTTGGTAAATACGTTTAAAAAAGAAATAAAAAATCGCAAAAGTTGACATTGGATGTTGGGTACCATCAGCATTGGTATAGAACACGATGATATATAACCATGCATCAAAACGATACCTTTAAGCTAAATACAGTCGCACTCGATGAAAGCGAAGTCGATAGGACCAAATAAAAATTTCGTAATAGCCGTAATTTCGCAATTAGAAGTTAAATAACAGACAGTAAAACTTGAAGAATTATTGAAGTAATCACGTTATAACCATAAATTTGCTCTATATGACTTTGCTATAAAAGGGCGTAATTGTATTAAAAGTATGTTCGGCGAGATAGCTCAGATAAAACATTTACGCGGATTCCTTTTTCGCCGATTGCGATCCGTCGCACTTCGGGCATTGTTCGCCGCTGGGTGCCGTGGATTTGCCGGGGAAGTTGTTTAAGTTATAGCGGCATCCTCGGCAAACGTGTGGAGAAGTAACAGTCAAGATAAGCGTTAAGATAATGTATCTACTTTAGTGCATTTTTGCTTGAAGAGATGGATGACATTTATTTTTACTCAGAAACAAATAAAATAATTTCGATTAGTATTTGGAAAAATATCGTCTGATGGTTAAAAGTAATTATATTTTTTTATAAACATTAAATAGAATTATTCTATTGTATTTTTTTACTTATCGTTCTCAAAACTTACTTTTGTTTAATCTCTTGCAAGATTATAACTATGTTTTGGCAATGGTTGTAAATATTTTGCGTTTTTATTCAGAATGAACAAATAATAATAATAGAAAGAATATTAAAAAATCGCGGAGAGTGTGAGTGTGTGTGTTATACTTTATAGATCCGTTTGAGTTGGAGAATTATTCTTCTGGGTTTTTTAATGTGCGAATCGTACTAATTTTGATTGGAAAATAACTCTAGTAGAAGCTTTATTTAGTTTTGCGAAATGTTGAAGAATAAGGTCTAACAGTTATTTTAAAAAAAGGAAAACATGATTTGAATGAAGATGGTTTTCATAGTTTAATAAATTAGAGCACAATGATTTATATATATGTCAAGACACACAGAAAAATATTTACCTAGTAAATGAAATTAGAGCAATTCGTCAGATAAAGCAGAAATGTAGAACATTAAAAGAAATGTTTTTTTGTTTTTTTTTTTAATGTCCATCGCTTAAGAATCTCTATTGAAATATATAACATAAAAATAGTTGATGATGCGTTAAAAAAATCAAACAAAAACTATGTTGAATGAATCATTTATCATTTATAAATTTTAATAAACAATTTTTCATTTTAAAAGTCCGTTACAAACGTAAGATTTTTGAAGAACATCGTATTATGTTTCTTGCATTTATAAAATTTGCGTATAATAGAAAATTGAATGATTTTCTTTTTTTTTTAAGGGAGAGACTGTTGTACCATTTTAACATTTTAACAAGTTCTATCTACCCAAATCACACATTTCATTTTTATGAGCGTTAAAATATCGATTGACATAAATTAACATAATTAGCACATAACAGTTGAGGGAAAAACTTTTTCTTTTAAACATGAATCGAAAGTAATATTTTAAGCATTTTTGAGCGTTTTTAAGCGTTTCTCCTTCAAAAACGAAAATTTAGAAGATCCTTCAGATCATGATAGTTTTGTACCTTTGGAGCTCTTTCCCGTTCATAAACAAACGCAGCAGAATTTAAAGAAAAGTGTGGAGTTCGCACCAATAATGAAAATCATGATTGTAGAAAAATATTGTTCCTGCTTAATCCTAAATTTAAGTCTACAGTTGAGATTATTGATGAAAAAATTAGTTAAAAGCAAAAACATTTTATTAAGTCTAAACACCACACATCAAGCATAGACCGATAGCCATCGAGTTACGTCATCCAGAGACTACAGTTTCGCCCTTGGAATGGGCTCAACAGCCAGGAATAATCGATAACCAAAATGGCGCAGATGTTATCTGCGCTGAGATTATCTACAATCTGATAGCTAAAATTTATTTAGCACAGCAGCACTCATAACAAGGGTGAAACTACAGTCTCTGGACGTCTTAACTGGGCTGTTGGTTTATTCTTGTAGTTCTGCTTTAACCCTGGTTTAATGGCGGTAAGTTACAGCTTATTACAAATTGAAAGGGGAGGGGGATTCTTACAGAAATTTACTTTAAAATAAAAAAGCATTTTATTCTCTCATCACATGGATCCCCATTTTCGAGCTTAAGTAGGTTTGGCATCTTTATAGCTAAATCACAATCGAGAACGTTAAATATTTCGTCATTGGCTTTAAATACTTGTTTCTGTAATTCATTTCAAATATATCATTTAAGCTTCCAAAACTTATTAATTTCGAAACCTATATTATCGACCTATAACTTATAGAATAAGAACGTAACGAGCAACTTTGTTTTTTTTTCCTCTAAAAACAGAAATTTAAAAAAATGACAGATTTAAAAATTACTACACTCATGTTCCACTTCAATTTAATTGAAGATTACGTTGAAACTAAAAATGTCCGTTTTTCAGATTTAGATTAAAGTTTCATAAACGTTAAAAAACGATAACAAATAAAACGAAAAATAAAAACAAATGTAGCAAATGCAAACTTTCAGTGACGAAACACAAAACCCCCTCGGTTAAAAGGAACAAAAAAATTATTAATGTATTTTTTCCAAGCCACTTTGTATCATCAGCTGGAAAATATAACAATAGAGAAGCAAAGGGATGTAAGTGCCAAATTATTTTAAAAGTGGAGATAACTGGTACAAATTTTAGGAGAACCCTGTTATGGGGCAAGAGATGGTACGAGTAGCTCTGATAGGTTCTGCTGCACAGTATGAATTTGAAAAAAAAAAATCTATGAAATGTGCAATCCTCATGGTCTTTCCTAAATTTTATCCTCAAATGATGATCACATAAAACTCACTGTTTATTTATTTATTTGTTTATTTATTTTTTTAAGTTTTCGACTTCCTTCCTAACTGCTCACAGAGATTTTGATTCAATACTGATATACAAATTACCAATAAAGTATCAATACTTAACAATTTTAGCAGAGGCTTATCCGGGATCAAATGCTGGTACGAGTTTTCTAAAACTATGTGCATGAAAGCTGCACCATGTAGCAACTATAAAATTAATCTTTTGTTTATTAAAGGCAAAGAAATTTTAATCAATAAGGCAGTTTACACGTTTAATTCATGTTCAAGTTAGCTCTATATCGACAAAAAAATAAATGGAAATCAATTACAAAGAAAATTAAATCGAATTAAAAATTTGAGCTAAAAAATTTTACAAATTTAGTTTTCTATCTGTTTTTAATCACATCCAAATCGCTTTCAAAACCATCATTTATTTTACAATAGAAAACAGTTATTTCGCTGAAACAACAAATATTTTTTTTTTGGTGCTGAAACACAAAATAATCACTTCATTTTTAGATAAATGAATTTAAAACATAAACTATATAGTTGGGGCAAACCTGACCTGGCAGCACTGTGAAGGCTACGCAGATAAATGCTGCAGAATAGGTTTGCCCCAATTATAGTATTTTCCCATATATGGAAAATTTGTAGAAATACAGGTGCCACAAATGTGTCACTGAAAGTTTTTTTTTTTTTGAGCAATCACGATTGCTGTGATGATGTTGGGTTCAGTGCTATTGCAACATTTAGATATTAATTAATTCATGAAAATAAAAGCTAAATAATTATAGTAACGGCCCTGTTTTTTTCCATTTTAACGAACCTAATAATATCACAAATGAACCTCCATATATAATATATTTTACCAATAGCACTGAACCCAACATCATCAAAATTGCTTATTGCTTTCATTTGACTGTTTTGATGTCCTATGATCTTATTTTCTCACCAGCACCCTCTGCAGCATTACCGTCGACCGGCCGCCTCACGATGCTGCTCCTATAGCGAAAACCGTCTCCAGGTTGCCGTCAATATCCTACACTTACACGCATACATACACGCACATACATACACGCACATACATACACCTACACACATACACAAACACATACACACGCATACATACAGACAGCTAGACATACACACACACACACCTACTCACAACTACCCACACACTCATGTCTGCACACAGACACAAACACATATGCCTACACACACATACACACTCATGATTGCGAAAAACACAATTTAGAATTCCAGAAATCAAAATTCAAATTAATTTTTAATTTTTTTTTATTGTTTTTGTTTTTTTTCGTTTATTGATATAATACTGATGTTGATGACTAATAAATAAGGAGAATATCAAGCTCACTTCACTTTTATCAGGATTTTTTTGCTTTCGTTCACTTACGTAATAAGTCATTTTTATCGATTTTTTAAAAAATCTATTGTTCAAAATTTAATTTTTGGTTGAAAATGCATTGAGTATAAAATTTTGTATTTTTTAACGACTTAGATTGAGCTCGTGCAAAGCGTTCTTCAAATATTCAGTTATAAAATTGTGAAATTTTGATTGATTAAGCAGTTTTGTTCTTTTCACTACTTACCATTTTTAAGTAAAAAATCTTTTTTTACTTCGTCTTATGTTTATTGTTTTCAAAAGCTTTTACTCATTATTGAAGCAAACTATCACTTTTTAATTTCTATTTTTCTAAAACACATTTTACATTGTTCCAAGCAACAATTACGCGAAGCAGTTTGCAGAAGCATAATAATTGAACATTTCCTCAAGGTTAGTATAACAAATATAAATAAATAGTAATGATAAGTAGAAAAACACTTCGATGTTCCATCTTTCACATAAATCATTTCGAAGGTTTACGTGATACGCTAGTGTCATCTAGTGATGAAAAGAAACAACTGCCATTTAGTTTTTCCACCGATTGATCTCCAACCGCTGAAAAAAGGGCAATATGTCAGTTTTTCAAACCAACATTGTTATTTTATGGAAAATGAAGCTTAACTTCGTAGAAGTATTACTTTTCAAAGCTAAAGGTATAAAAAATTCAGAAAATTATACAAATTATACGCATGTTTTGAAAAAGTAAAAATCTAACTCGGCATAATTTCTCAAGAACAATTTTATAAACTTTTACACAAATAAGGTTCCGATTATGAATAAATTATTTCAGACACAGTTAATTTGCATCTTTCCAAATTAAGACTACATACGCATACGCTGTTTTAAGTACAGAATTATTTGACATTTCCTCTTCAGTATCATCTATCTATATATCTATACTACGATTTCTATATATTTTTATCAATTCATATTAACGATGTTTATATATTTTTTATTAACTTTGTATATCTATCTGTATATATCTATCTAAACATTTAGTGTTTAAAATTCTGATCATAGTTAAAAGAGATCTGGTGAGCATTTAATCCAAATGCAACTACTTTTCTACTTATGCACAACTTAACTAAAAAATTTGGTACCGTTCCTCAAGTAACGAAAAGCCAATGTTTATTGAAAGCAATCAATTCGTCTTTTAAAATAACTAGATTTTTTTAAAAAATGGAAATGCTACGTATTTACTTGTCTACAAATTTTAACTCCAAAAAATCTGTTAAAAAATGATGCTCGACTTCAATGCACAGGTATCATATTACTTTCATCAATTATTTGTTTTTGTACAATTATAATTTCGGTATTTGTTTAAGTATCACACCAGTTGTTTTCATTACTGCCACTGCTTTCAGCCCTTCCTTAATTTCACTGGGTTGTTTTCATTTCATTTGCTTCTCTGCCGATTGCTTTTTTTTTTTTTCCTTTCATTTGAACTGAGGAAATTTTTTTGCCATTGACAGGTTTGGAACTACCAATTGCAATAATTTCACAACTTTTTCAATCGAAAGATGTTTTTGTTATCATTTTTGAGACGTTTGATACTTTTATTTTTCAAAGTTAATTGTATATTTTAAACAGGCTTCACTTAATTCACTTCATTTCCGACTTCACTTTGATGCTTTGCAACTCACATAAAAATAAGACTCACTTGATTTCGGTTAGTTAGCTGTATAAGAAATGTTTGTTTATTTGTTGCTTTACATTTTTCAAAGTCTGCATTAAAATTTAATATTTCATATAAAATATGCTGTAAATTAAAATCAATCTTTTTTTATGCTGCTTTATGCGTGTTTAAAAAGAGAAGTTCTCTAATGGTCTATATTTCAGGGTATGCGTCAAATATGTATGCTGAAGAATTGTTGAATGTGACCAGAATCAGCTCGAAATCGCAGTTTGACAGGCTAAAAAGTTACTTGTAGTTTCAACGTGAACAAGTGTGCTGATCTTATTCATTGCAGTAAAGAGAGTTATTGCAGAGCAAAGGAAAATAAAAAGTGATAAAGATTTTTCAAAAATTTAGGTGGCAATTGAAAGCCATAAAAATTCATATGTTTTAGACAAACGCAAGTGAAAAAAAAATTATTTGCACTGTCATCTTTTTTTTTAAAGCGAACAAGAAAAGTAAACTAACTTCATGAAGAAAAAAAAAAGCTTTTATGAATACAGGGTCAACTGTTGTAAACGACTTGAAACAAGTCCTTCACGAAGCTATGAGGAGAAATATATTATGAACTAACTTTATAAAATAAAATTTATTTCTGTGAGTACAGCACTAACTCTTGGAAATGATTTTAAACTATTCGAACCTTTTCAAAGTTATAATAAGAAATGTATGCGGAGTTCTTCTATGAAGGGTACTACTTAAATTTCATTTTGGGAACTGAAGTTCCCATTTACTTTTCCGAGAAATCTTGACATAGTATAAAATGAAGTCTCCAAAAAGTGTCTGTGTTTGAACCAGCAACACTCGAGAACTATCCGGCCGATTTTGCTGAAAGTTTCACAGTTCGTTCCTTTAAATTCTGAAAAGGTTTGCAGACCAGTTCGAAAAAATTCGATGAATAGTTCGTTTTTTATTCCAATTTAGGCCCAATTTTCACATAAATTCCCGAATATGGGGGTGAAAAATTACTTGCACATATTAATATTATATATCGCTGGAAAGAGTAGAATTTCCCGCGTTCTACGTAATTTGTTTCAACGTTCTAACCTACTTACGGCGGGAGTTATTTGCTTATTTAGCTCGAATTTCTTTAGGCTTAGATGAAATTTAGGCACTACTTTCTTTATTAAATCCATCCATAAAAAGTGAAGGAATTGTCCCACAGTTTTCTGTTTGACACCATTGGAAAGCGCTGCTTTTTTTACTCCAGATCTAACTCGACCTAAGATCGAGAGTTTAACCCTCTATCTCAATTAGAAAAAAAGTTACAAGCGAATTAAGTGAAGTTCAAAAATCTGTTCTCTATTCAAGTTTTTAACCATTTCATTTTGCGTTTCCACGGTAACGCTTTTTGAATCCATTGTTTATTTTCATCTTTCTCATTTTCAATTCTTAAACTTATTTTACTTTGTGTTTCCATGGTTACGCTTTTTAAATCCATATTTCACATTTTATTTTAATTTCTTAAAAGTATTTTAATATCTATCGTCATTGTTTGGAGGGGAAATTTTGCATGATGGTTTTTTATTCTTTCATTTAAGCCTGGTTTTTGAATATACTTCACTTGACACAATGGTTATTTTCAAGGTAGACCGGGCAAAGCCGAGCAATGCAGCTAGTATTCCTATAAAAAGATACATATAAGGTCTTTTTTTTTTCAGAACGAATGTTGCTTTCTGAACACATTTGAATGAGAGTTTTAAAATGCGGAAGAAAGGAAGAAAAAGAAAAACACAAAGAAGGTTCTAACTTCTCTTTGCGAAACACTCCACACAAAATTACTTTGCTTAGGTGAAAATACAAGCATTAAGAATCAAAAATGTCATTTGATAGCATTCCATCAGTTTTTACTTCCACTTACAACCGTCTGGAGAAGGAAGGAGAAAAAAAAAAAAAACGACGAAAGAAACTAAAGATGACAAATATAATCCCATACATGTTTTTTTTCCTTCTGGTGCGATTCCTTTTCAACCTATACTCATTACATATCTGGCCAATCATAAGCTTATGGAGAGGGAGGGCAGAACTTAGGGACACACACGTCACGTGACTGCAGATGTTTCCCGCCCGCAGGGACGGGAAAAAAAAACGATTCCTATGCTTAAGAATGACATGGAACATTCGTAGTTGAAACCAGAAGAAAAGTAAAAAAAACTTAAAATAATAATGAAAACCAACCAGAAAGAGAAAAAAAAATTCTCCTACATTGCAAGAAAGCAAAATACGTTTGGATGGGCGGTTAACTAATTTAATAGCGGCTTTCGTTACTGATCGTATCATTTCGGGCACAAAGCATGGGAGATTCGAAGCATCAGGATTTAATGGCCCTCATCATTGTTTATGCCTTCCTCAATATTCAACTCTTAACGGGAAAAAAGGCAGTTTTATAGCTTTCGAGTGGTGATTTGGCACGTTATTCCAAAATAATTTTTGCAATTAATTTAAAGGTAATAGTAAAATTACATTTCGGTGTTTCATTGTGTTTTGCAGACACGCTACTTCCCCTTTTCCATGCTAAGTTTCTTGTAGAGTTGGTTATCTAAACTGTCTTAGAAGACGACTGGCGTTGTTATTTATGAATGAAATTTTCGACGAGGCAAACAATAGAGGGACTTTTAATTTAAACTTGGAATGACTATAAAGAGCCCTATCGTTTAGCTCAGCGTTTCTTTGATGTTTCAGTGTCGTCTTCTCTCGCGGAACCTCTGGTTGCTCTTCGGCAGTATAGCTTAAATGCGAAATTCTAAACATGATTTACTTGCAATAAACCTGAAAATTATTTCAAATAACGCTTCTTCAAAAAGTAACTTCAAAAGTAAACATTAGTTTTTACGTATGAAATGTATGTAACTTGCAATAAGTGTGAAAATTATTTCAAATAACACATATTATCTTCAAAATATAACTTCAAAAGTTAACAGTAGGCCTTATGTATGAAATGCATGTTACTTGCAATAAATGTGAAAATTATTTCAAATAGCGCTTATTAACTTCAAAAGTTGACATTAGGTTTTATATATGAAATTTGAATTCACATTTCAGGTTTAGAATTAAGTCTGTTGTGATGTTTATTTTTGTTGACACTAATTGAGAACCATGTTCACACAATAAAAGTTTTTTTTTTTTTTTATGTACTTACATAAACAGAATGTCATATATTGACAATGTATGGGCTATTAATCCATAATTCCTTTTGATATTTTCCCTACCGTTCATTCGAAAATTACTGATTTAAAGCTTCCCTCAAAACTCATTTTCATACATTTTTTAAGTGAGTAATTTCAATTTTGCCAAAAACTGCAAGTTTCTTGGAACCCTTGAAGGATTACCACGAAACTTCAAGATTCCACGGAACACAATTTAAGAAACGTTGGTAAATTCTATGAAGTCAGAAACGGGAAAAACTAATAAAAACTGTTGTTGCTTCGTCGAAGAAATTATAGACACCCATTTTGCAGTTTTTTTTGCAATCATCTGGTAAAAATATACTAATCTACAACATAGTGAACATAGAGCGAAGTGATTATATGCGGTTTATAACACCTCCCTCACCCCCATGATAAAAAAAAAAAATATAACTGCAGCGCCAAGCAAAAAAAAAAATGAGTTTCGAAAAAATACAATTTCTACATGTATCCATCACTCTACCTACAAATATATTTATCTACTATTTATATTTAAATCTGTTTATTTATATCTATTCATATCTACGTATCTATTATATCTATCTGTCACTCTCTTTATTTGTATCTCGCTATCATATCTCGCGAGGTGGAGTCCTTCCAAAAATCAAAGGACGAAGGAGGGACGGGTCAAATGAGAACAATAAGGTATAAAATCTATGATCAGACTTTAAAAAAATCGCTTGAGATATCACCATAGCATTTCAATATGGTGGGCTCTGTAATGAGAATGGCATGTGAATTAGCAGTTATACGTGCACACGAAAACTGCTAATTCACATTACGAGTACAATGTTAACGAATTTTTATAATTTTGAAAAAGATATCGGAAATCAGAGTTTATGTAATTTTTTTAAAAAGTAAATCTTAATTTAAAAAAAGTGTATGGACGTGATCATACTCAGAAGAAGTTCAAACTACATCAATTTCTATAGAACATACTAGCTGCGCTGCCCGGCTTTGCCCGGTCCACCTTGAAAATACAAATTGTGTCAAGTGACGTATATACAACAATCAGGCTTCAATAAATAAATAATAATAAAAAAAAAACATCATGCAAAATTTCCCTTCCAAACAGTGGCGTTAGATATCAAAATACTTTTAAGAAATTAAATCGAGAAAGATGGATTTAAAAAGCGTAACCATAGAAACACGAAATAAAATAAGTTTAAGGAATTAAAATGCGAAAGAAAATAATTAACAATTTGAATGGAAATGCGATTTTTTGAATTTGATTTTAAAAGACTTGTAACTTTTTTTCCTTTGGAGATAGAAGCTTAGTTTTTCGACCAAAGGTCGAAATAGATCTGGAATTAAAAAATGTCGCTTTTTTCAATGGTGTCAAAAAGAAAACTCTGGGACTACCCCTCCACTTTTTATTGATAGATTTAATGAAGAAAGTAGTGCCTAAACTTCAGCTAAGCCTAAACAAATTCGAGCTAAAAACATAAATAACTCCCGCCGTAATTCATTAAGAGCATTGAAACAAATTGCGTAGAACGCGGAAAATTCTACTCTTTCTAACGATATATAATATTAATATGTGCAAGCAATTTTTTACCCCCATATTCGGGAATTTATATGAAAATTGAGCCTAAATTGGAATAAAAAAAGAACAATTCATCGAATTTTTTCCGAACTAGTCTGCAAACCTTCTCAGGACTTAAAGGAACAAACTGTGAAAATTTCAGCGAAATCAGCCGGGTAGTTCTCAAGTTTTGCGAGTTCAAACACACAGACGCTTTTTGGAGACTGTATTTTATACTATGTAGAGATATATGTATGTATAGGCCTAGATGAATGTGTGTTTATATGACTGATTTTATTATTAAATTGTTTTTCTAATGTTAACTTCTAATTGTTATTTGTAAATTTCAGGATTATGATGGGAATAAGTTCCGAGAAAAATAGCAAATAAACGAGCTTTCTTTTCCATGTAAGAATCATTGAATTTGTAATACTACTTATCTCTCTCTCTTCTCTCTATCTCTCGCTTTTATTAAGTTCTACGTTATTTCTTACAAACCATTTTTGCGACCGACTTCAAACGAACTTGAATTCATTACCCCTCTCATACTGTTATGACGTCGTTATATTTTAGTATTTTTATCTACAAAATATAATAGTCTTAAATAGAAAAAGTTTAAAAACAAGCACATTTTTTTAATATTTAAGAAAAGTTAGAAATGAAAAAGAAATTCATCTCAATATAAAGTTAAACAACTGTATAAGTAGAATAATCAAACGAATGAAGCCGAAAAAAATATACACAACTTAAAACAAAGCTTCCATAAAGCTTTAAGTTTAATTTAAGCTTCCATAAAAAATCTAATTGCTATATTTTTTAATCGACACCAAACAATATATGAGGCAGTGAGAAGCAAAGGCATGTAAGTGGACATTTTCAAGTTTTGAGTGAAACGCGTTTAAAGATTACGTCCTTGGTAGGCTTTCATTGATTCTTTTCCTAAATCATGCTGTACACCAGCACCTACCATTGCTACTAGTACTATCTCTTGCCCCAAGATAGAGAGGGGGGGGGGGGTTCCCGACCCTTTGCACTGGTTATCTCCAAATTTTTAATTTTACCACTTACATCCCTTTGCTTCTCACTGCCTCATATATAAATAAATATTAAAATAATATTAAAAATAATTATGAAAAAACATATTTTCAGTTAATTATCTATTACACATAAAAGAATAAGTTAGTAGGGATTTTATTTATTTATTTTAATTATTTACTTATTTTCAGAAAAATAAAGTGTTTTAAATTTACTGAATCAAAACCCAATCAATCCTTACTTTCGCCAATGTTAAGTCTACGGAGAAATCAATTTCGATTTTTATCGGCTGCTAAAAATATTTTTTTTTAAATACTTCTTTTGGCATAGGTTTTAAAAAATGAAAATTCATTAAAAGAACTAAAAATTACGAGTTTATGATGTGTAACTTCTAGCGTGTGTATATGAGTATAGTTGGTGCTGTTTTTGGCGTGCGGGGAAGAGGGAGGGGGACGGCGTCTCCCAATTTTTTTCCCGTTGATTTTTTGTATTAATTATTTTTTAAATAATGCATTTTGGTTTTAAACCACCTTTTATTATGGTGAATCGCCCCTAACACCAAGATGAGTCCCCTAAACATTAAACCACAGCTTTGAGAATCAGTCCCCTTTTTCCTAATACCAATTTAGAATGCAAATAAAAATGTTGTGCCTCAATTATCATTTATGAAAAATAAATTCATTTTAAACTATTTATTTGGCACTTGAGATATTATACAAACGACAAACAAACTTGTGCACTAACTTTTGACCAAGCAGGAAGTGCCCCTATAACTATCTGAGGATCTACTTAAAGCGGAACCCGAACCATTAAGACATGATCTGAAATTTGTGAAGTTTGCGATCTCTTTTGTGGGGAAAGTAAAATACTTACTGAGCCAATCAATCAATCTCATGTCTTCGTTTATGTCTACTAGGAAAGGTATTTTTAATTTTATTTGTACGCTTTTTTTTAATACTTCTTCAGGCAAAAACTTAAAATATTTTCAAAATTTCCGAGTTTTTCCTTTTTTTCCCCCTTAAGGTTAAAAAATAATTTAAAATGTCATTGGAGTTTCTCATAAAAAGCTTTGTATTTCTCCGTAGGGGCTAATATATTTTTTTAAATTGTTATTCCAAAATTACCCTTAAATTGTAATAAGTTTTCTTTAAAATGGTTTAAAGAAAAAGAAGAGCATTGCTACATCAACATGCTCTACTTCAAAAGCCTTTTCGATAAAGTTTATTCCAAGCAAATATGCCTGCTAGATCTCTGTTGAAATACCCATATAATGCATATTTTCCAGTAAATTCTTTGAACTATTCAAAAATGTATTTTAAAAAAACTCTAATCAAAAAAGTATACCTGGGAATGTCCGAGTCAAGCTCTTTAGAGCACTTAGTTTTGTGAGGAAGTTAATAGAGGAAAGGGGATTAAAAAAAAAAAAAAAAGACCAACTGACACACATCTCGCCATCTCAAAGCAATACTTATTTATTTATTTATTTTGAAATATTTTTAAACTAATGAATTCACTTTTTGGCCATTTTTTTTTCTTTTCTGAGTAAAATATTTTTACGAGATATTAAATACTTCTTTCATACGCTTCTGTAATTATTTTTATTTTTACGGCCAAGTAAGCTGAGCAGAAAAATAGACTTTGGTGGAAGTTCGAATTTGCTGTCTATAACAAATTCAATGATCTCGATTTATTACATATATTTTCATTGTATAGCAATCATTGTATAATAATAAAAACTTTCCTTATTTTCTGTTGACTTTGTTTTTCTTTAAAACATAGCTTGATGTAAACTTTTGTGTGCTACCTTTAATACCTAGTTACATTCAACTTTGAGATTAAAAAATGCTAATGTTACAATTTAAAAGTATTTTGTGCATATGGGAGGAATAAATAAAGGCTTTATCGAAGGTACTATTTTATCACTATCTATCATTCTCCTTATGTTTTTAAAAAATAAATAAAACAATGAAACTGCGTAAAAGAATTAAATCATTCCTACTTGCATGTTGTGACACTAAAGTACTTAGCAGACATTTTAAACATTTACGCAGTTTTTACTTTAACTTGCCAAGTAAGATTTAGGCTGCCCTGTGCATGATCATGAGCAGCACGTTTCAGCCAGGGGTACCATTAACAAAGTTAAGAAAATTGATGCCTATATGATTAACTGACTTCAAAAAGGAGACGGTTATCAGATCATACCGTGTGTATGTTTTTTTTTTTTTTTTTTTTTTTTTTTTTTGTCCACTCACAGCGTCTCACCTGGTGAATCGATTTTGATTATTCTTTTTTTGATGAGCAGTATTCAAGTGACTCTGGCAGTCACTTGCTAATTGCGAACTAACTAATTGCAAATTTAAAATTGTTTATGATTACTATTAATGCTAGATATTCAGATACCAATGTGTGGCTTCGCAATTTTGAGAACTTCATTTTCACTTTTAACCGACTTCAAAAAAAAGACGGTTATCAGTTCATACCGTATGTATGTTTTTTTTTTTTTTTTTTTTTTTGTCCACTCACAGAGCAGTTCATACGTATGTTTTTTGTTGTTGTTGTTGTTTGTCCACTCACAGCGTCTCACCTGGTGAACCGATTTTGATAATTATTTTTTCAATGGATAGGGGAGGGCTCAACTTAGGTCCCATTACTTTGTTTGACCATATTTGTTCTTGACGAAAAAAGTTATGGTCAAAAAACAGTAAATTTCATGCAAATTCATCATTAGATGATTAAATATAATACCTATTGTTACAAAAGTTTGGTACAATATAACAGTAATATTAATAGTAATTTTAGTGATAACTTTGAATGAAGGCTTCTCAAGTTTCTTCAGTGTCATTGCTCTATAGTGGGGGTAAATCTAATCTGGAAGCGAGATAATGCAGTGATTAAGATCTGCTTAGCCTTCAAAATGCTATCAGGTTAGGTCTGCCTCGACTATAGTAGTATATTTTATCGTTATCATCTATGCCAATAACAGATGATCTGGGCTAAGTACATACAGGATTGCATCGCAAGCAACTTGTATGCTGTGAAATGTAAATTAGTTAGGGAAAACGTAATATTTAATGGCTATAATTAAATTAACACACAAATGAATTCCAGACAGGAACAAAGATAAATTTTTAGCGCCAATTGCTTAAAGTTTAAGGCATGTTTTTAGTTTTTTTTTTATTTATTCATTTATTTTTTATTTTTATTTATTATTATTATTTTATTTTTAGTATGGAGCATTTTTATGAAAAAAAAATAATGTGGAGTTTCGTGATGGTAACTTCTTACTATTTCTGGAATACATTTACACTAAAAAGAATGAAATAAAAAATTTTTGAAAAAAAATAGAACCGACTTCAAAATTGCTCTAAAAAGTGAAAAATAATTTTATTCTTTAAACACCATCGATAATACTTTTAAACATAGTTTTTGAAGTTGGCACAAAAACGATAGATAAAATCATTCACAGCCATAACTCAACTACAGCTATAAATTTAACCAGGAGCAGTTTCTTCACTATTACGTACATTATACATTGATGACAGCATATTTTAGTAACTATATAAATGTTACGTTCCTAACTTTGGATGATTTTCTGAAAAAATATGAACGAAGCATGGTTACACTGGATTTTACTTTTTGTTTTTGCGCCAACTTCAAAAATTATGTTTAAAAGTATCATCGATGGTGTTTAAAGATTAAAATTATTTTTCACTTTTTAGAGCAATTTTGAGAAGTCGGTTCTCTTTTTTTTTTTTTTCAATTTTTCTTTTTTTATTTTACTTATTTATTTTATTATTGAAGCCTTTCTTGTGGAGAGAGAATTGCAACCTAAGGAAAGGACTGTAAGAGGATTTGAATTTTGTTTTTGTCAATTTAAGGAATCTTGAGTATTTAGCTGCTGTCAAATGGCAGAATATTATACACTTTATTTCTATCGATTTGTGGATCTCAATAATCTTTCTGTCAATTTATAGCGCATTGGGCAATTTGTTGCTGTAAATTTACAGAGTATTGTGCATTTCATTTCTATCGACTTGTGGATTTTCTTTTTGTCAATTTACGGAGTCTTTGGTAATTTGTTGTCGTTAATTTACAGATAATTGGGAATTTTAATTCTCTTGGTTCATAGATTTTTATAAGTTACCCGTGTGTCAATTTACAGAATTTTGAGTATTTTAATCCTTTAACTGAAATTTTTCTCCTTACTTCCGCAGAAATTGCTTTTTTAATTCTCAATATTTTCACATAAGACTTGCAAAAATCCACAAGACGCCTCAGCCTCTTTTTCTTGCAATTTTAAAAAAGAAATATGGGCGCATTCTAGAGGAACTCTCTACATAAGAACAACAGCGATGAAATTCGTAAGAAAAAAAACATTTAAATCAATTTCGAATAATACCTTACATCATTTGCCTTCAATTGAAACCAAAAGTCAAACGTGTGTGTCGAACTCATCTGATTTTAGACATTAATCATCACTTTTGCATGCCGTTTCTGTTATATTAATGACAACATTTTTAATCGCCTTTATCTTGGAGTTACACCTTGTAAAACAGACCTCACAGTTTTTACAACAGATAAGACTTTTCTTTCTTATTTTTAACATTCATGGCAGCAAAGCAGAACTTTTTCCAAACTCCCCAACATAAAGGAAAGAAAGAATTAAAATAAAAAAAGACAGAGGGGGAAAACAAAAAACGAACTGAGTCCAAGAAAATTGGCTTGGCGCATACCCTGTCATTAGGCTTTTGAAGGGGAACACCAGTGGCTGCATCCGTAAAACCACGCACCCGTATTTAACCAATCTGAGTTGGCCTTCCATACTTAAATGCTACACGGGTCGATTAGCCGTTGTAAGAGTCAATTGAAAGTTAGCTGCAGCAGTGATGCAAGTCGCTGGGAATGGATAGAAGACTGGCCTTCGTTCAGACGGGCTCACACAATTACAGGAAATGCGGACAGAAATATAGATCTATAATCTGACGATTCGGCTTTGGTGGATGCATTAAAACAAAAAAGATATTGACTACTATATGAGAGGCAGAAAAAAAATTTCAGGAATTTCTTTAATAACTAGAAAGTCGCTCGTCAAGGTATGACGGGCAAAAATTGCTTCTATCTTCTACATTTGAACGAAGCAATGGCTTTTGTGGTGATATTTTGATAGTTGAAATTTTAACCCTAACACCAGTGGATTAACCCTAAACTACAGTAGATAGCGTTGATTGTTTTCGTTTCTTCATTCCCCTGAAATGACAACAGTCTTACCACTAAAACAGTTAAGTGACCGGATCTAGTTCAGCCTTGTCACAATAAAGCCTCGGCTATTATTTATATGAGGATTTAGCGTATCCAATTTCAGTCGAATTTCCAATTCGCAACTCCAGAACTCTAATACGCTACCTTGCGGTGATTAACAATACTACCGAAAAAGGTAAAACATTCCGTTCCACGTGTTTTCTTTGGAGTAAATTACAGGTTTCAGACAGTTTATGGTCTAATATAATTTCAGAGGAATAGAAAAGAAAGCTTCCTACAAATATGATAAAAAATTATTGTCATTCACTAAGCTTCAAAGCAAGTTATAAGTTACGGCATTTGTTTGTTTTACCTTTTTCATCCGCCATTAGGCAGTGGCTGCAGCGCCCCCTATAGTTTATTGGAGTTGCGAATATAAGTTCAATGTGAGAAAGGGCGATATAAAAAAAAAAAATGAGGAATGCGCTAGAAACGGAAAGAAAACTCTTTCTTTCAGACGAGCTGGCACAGTCTACAGCAGCGTTTCTTAAACTGTGTTCCACGGAACAGATTGGTTCCATGGAGATCAATCAAGCGTTCCACGAAACCATCAATCTTTATATTACTTGCTTTTTACAAAACTTACTCTATTAAAATAACGAGTTTTCAAAACTTAAACTTTAAATTGTTTTTTGTGTCAGCAATTTCTTTTTACAGATTTTACCCACTATTAATTTTTGAAATTACGTTTCGGCAAATTTTATTTCAATTTAATTTTTACTTCGATTGAAAATAAAACATTTCAAGACTGTTGCTTCAATCTATACCACTTACGAAAAAACAGGGGTTCCACAAAAAGAGGTTATTTAAAAGGGTTCCACTCATTAAAAAAATTAAGAAATGCTGGCCTACCGGATCCCCCGTACCTACTACTATTCGTGGTTTAACCAATTGGACGGGGCCCTGAAGAGAGTTTTCTTTTTTTAATCTAGACCAGAAACTGAGCAATCCCTGGTCCATCACCCCAAAGTATAGATTCGCTTGGAGGACTTAGTGACCACAACATATTTAACGTACTCCAGTCACCATTAACGAACACTGACGATCTCCGACGTGCTGCCATCGAACGGGACCCTTCGGTTACGAGTCCGACGCCTTACGAATCAGGACACCACGGCTCAAATGCAGTGGACAGGAGTATATCTATACATTCTGACTGGCTATGACCAAAAAACTATTGATAGAAAAAATATAGATATATAATGGGTTGTTTCTTTTAGCCAAAAGTGCTACTTTTAGTCGCTGAAATGGATAGAATAAGCAAAAAAAAAAAAAAAAACATGGAGCGAGGGGAAAAGAACTTTTATTTTCCCAACGCTTAATTTTTCATTAATTTTGTAAGATGTCCGAATTTGAAAATAAGGCGTGGTCTTTTTAACGTCTCAAATAATGTACTTTGGCGCATCTGTCTACCGCGTTTCCACGTTATGGTAATCAAGAAGTGAATTAAACATTTCGCTCTACGCTTGCTATCAACCATATCGTTGCCAACACATGTGAGTAAAGAAGCGAATTGAATATTGTGGGTGAATGGCATTTCATCATTTGTGACGTCATCGGCAGAAGCGTAAACAATGAAAGCGCACCGATTAAAGTAACCTTTTCTTAATATTAAACTTAGTCAAATTATTTAAAAAATGTTCAGATCCTATGTTTTTAAATATGTTCTTTCAGAAAAAAATACACTTCAAATTTCGGAAATGACCCCATAGCGCTAGAAAAGCAGAATAATTGAATAAAGATACATCGATATTTGGGTTAAATACATTATTTTTCAGCTAAAAACCTTTCCACGGTGATATTAAAGGGAAATTTTCTAAAATAAGTTCTCCATTATAAAGGGTGTTTTTTTTAAAAAGTATAGAACTTTAGGTTCAAATGAAACACAGTTAAATGTTGTTAATTGGCATGAATGTTGCTTTATTCGAAAGATGATTCTTTGCCATTTTTATTTAAATATGATTTCTGGCATATGGCCACCTCGGCTGGCTCGGAGAAAGTCCAATTGGAAAGTCCAATTTTCTCACTTTTTTCAGCAATAGAGACCTTATGTCAGTGATAAGGTGGCCACTGTTCTCTTCCAAGGCATCAATCGTCTGTGGCTTATCGGTGCAAACCAGAGACTCCACATAGCCCTACAAAATGTAGTCCAGCGGTGTTAAATCGCATGATCTTGCAGGCCAATTCACGGGGCCATTACGCGAAATTATTCGTTCACCGAACGTTTCTTTCAATAAATCAATTGTGACACGCGCTGTGTGGCATGTTGCACCGCCTTGTCTATTCATGGCAAACCGAACTGAACACAAAACAAGTGACAGCTATCAAAATGGCACACATATCAAACAGTATTGCCAACTTAAAAGTTCTATACCTCTAAAAAAACACCCTTTATAAACACACACTAAAGAAAAGTATGCTAAAACTGTTAACCAACATTTTTGTGAACCTCTCTTATGGAAACCGTAAACCATTTTTCCTCCAACTACCAACTTCTCTCCAGAGATCATACAAATAGAACTTGACAGGGCTGTCGCGTGATTGCTTGAATTAGGGAGAGTGGGGCAGAGAAATGGTTCGTCTGCACCTAAATTGTAGCGGAAAATCGAAAATGATATGATTATGAATTCGTGTTAAAATGAGAAATATCTGGAAGAAAAAGAGAAGAAAAAAAGGACAACTTAACTCTAATTTTTTAGCCGTAGTAGATCTATAATTTCTGCAGAGACATATACATGTTGTTCCATAAAACCAGTAGGGCTTCATTTTAATTCGTCATTTTGTAAAACGTGATTAAATTTGTTCGCATGAGGTTTTACAAATGAAGTACGTTTAAAATCAAATCGTATATGTGTTATGTGAGGCTGAAAAGATACGTGCGAGAATTAATGGGTAAGCTAGTTCTAGTGACTGAATGTAATTTAATAGATAAAGGGTTATAAATGAAAGGGTGTCAGATGGTTGAAGTTTGGAAAGAGTAGAGTAGACGGAGTTTTGACGGAGTAAGGACGGAGTGCCAAAGAGTTAAATTTCTCGGATTTGAAAAATAACTAAATTACATGTCTAATAAAGCTTAGGTGAAGCAAAATAAACCAAACAATAATCAAAATTAGTTGAAACAATTGGACTCCAGTATGTCGGGGGGAGAAACACAGTAGAAGCCAAATATGTATCGAAAAACTACTACTCACTCTACTGTTTCAAAGTCTAATCAAGTAGTAAAATATGATGCTCTTTTTGTTTTATGCATTAAAAAAAAAAAAAAAAAAAAAAATTCTTTTTATGTAACTGCAAGCACACTTACTCAAATTTTATTGCAAATTAACTTCATTATGTCCCCTTTACAGAACCTAAAACCAAAACAAACAGTTAATTTTTGATCCAATATGATTTTTTTATAATTTTTTCCATTTCATTGTTTTATGCACTAAAAAGGGGGGGGGGGGAGATTTTTGGTTCTTTTTTTAAAGTAAAACGGTAAGCTCGCTTCTACCATTTTTATTGCAAATTGACTTTATTACGACCATGGAACGCAAGGTGATAATAATAAATGACTAAAATACTGTGATTATTCCTGGGGGGTAAAGCAAAAAGTAGTAAATATTTTATCACATATGAAACAATGAGAAGCAAAGGGATGTAAGTGGCAAAATATAAAAATTTGGAGATAACTAGTACAGATAGTAGGGTAACCTCTCCTCTCTTTTGGAGCAAGAGATAGTACTATAGTAGCTGCTGTACAGCATGATTTAGAAAAAAAAATTAATGGAAGAATACATAGGACGTTATCTTTGAACACGTTTTACTCAAGCCTTGAAAATGTCCACTTATATCCCCTTATATATCCCCTTTATGTCCCTTTATATATCTCCTTTGCTTCTCACTGCCTCATATCATTTAAGGTGTTTGGAGGGGCATTTCTTATTCATGTGAGAACATTTTATGAGTGATTTGTTTGTAAACATTGCATTTACTATTTTTGATGCTTGCTATCAAATAATAAATACCCTCCAGCCCCCCCCCCCCCCCTTTTTTTGTTTCTACCTGAAGCGTCAATGTTTTAAAATTTCTTGACAAAAATATTTGGAAGGATAAAAAGTTGCTGATATTTTCTTCTATAATCTATACAAATTTTCCTTGTAGTGTCATTACACCATTGCTGTTTCCTCACAAAAGTGGAAGCAGTTAGGACAATCGTACCA
The DNA here is from genome assembly GCF_026930045.1 of Uloborus diversus. Taxonomy (NCBI): domain Eukaryota; kingdom Metazoa; phylum Arthropoda; class Arachnida; order Araneae; family Uloboridae; genus Uloborus; species Uloborus diversus. The sequence continues at coordinate 35,798,039 of NC_072735.1, read as the reverse complement.
TTTTCAACCGTTTAGAAAAAATATGTTCTAATAATTCATCAAAAGTATTCAAGGCCATCTAAATTCGATTGTATTTATAGCAAGATTTGTTGCGCACTAAAGTAATATCAAAATAAAAAGAAAACTGCAACTATATGCACTAAACACACATATTTTGATCTGAATTCTAAAATATCTGCTATCTTGGTCTGCCACTTGCTAAAATAGAGACAAAAGTAAACAAAAATTAAACCTACGAAGAAATGGAAAGTCGATTTCGAAAACACGTTGTTATAAAGTGAAGATCACCAACACGTTTACTGTTTTGCTTTCTTCTTGCATTCTCTTTTTCTGCGTTCTATGTTTTTAAAAAAAGGAAACTAATTAAACGTTTGCAACATTCATAGCACACCAGGAAAGAAAAGAAAAGAAAAAGAAAGGAAAGAACAAAGAGAAAACAGCATGTTCTTATTCCGTAGTACTCAATTTTACTAGAACCAAAGTCTAATTAAACAAAAGTCTGAAATATTTAATTAAATCCATGAAAAAATCCCTTCACTATAATTGTAAATGAATTATTATAAAGCTGCAATTAAGCTCAAAGTTTTGTCTTGTATTTTAAAAATACTAAAACCTTCTTTGTAAATATTCAGCAAACTAATATGCCGAGGAAAGGGGTGGGGAAAGGAATATTCAATAAGGAGGCGTATTGAAAAAAATATTCAATATTTTGGCAAATATAAAAGCCAACGTTAAATGCAAATAAAGAATATGTAAATAGAAATTTCTCAGTCACAATATTCATCGAATAACATTCCGTATCTCAACGCATACATCATTGCCACTGGTGATGAGACATTTTCAGACGATTCTTTTTAAAACTCGACACTGGCGGGCCAGGCGACAACTGAACGGCATATTATTAGATCAATGGGATATTTTCCTTGTTCTAATCAATCAGATCTTTCCTATTAAATACGTGATAGGCATTGCAATGAAATAATGAGTAGCATTGAGGAGGCTTTATTACATTATTCCGCCTAATAACAGGCAGGGGCTTGAAGAGTCCCTTGAACAAAAAAATTCTGCCTATTGAATATGTATGTATAAATGCGAATGTGAAGGAGCTATAACACAACAGACAGGAATTTTAAGTGTGTTATTCGGGTAAAATGGGAAAAAAAAAATCAGTGTTGATAGCGGTGTAATTAACGTATATTGAGCAAGTAGCGATTAACCATCCCTTAAGGAAGGTTTTTGGAAAACATAATTTAAGCACTTAACGAGGAAATTCTGATGCTTTTTTTTTTTTCTGACGAGTGCAGTTTGTATAAAATGGGGTGGTTTAATTCAGTCAAAAGTACTACTTTAGTCATTGAAATGGATAGAATGAGCAAAAAAAATTACATGGACCCAGAAAATACTTTGATTTTCCCAACAGTTTTTTTTTAATTATTTTTTTTAAATGTCCGATTTTTCAAACAAGGCGTGGTCTTTATGACGTCACAAATGATGCAATTTGGTGCATCTTTCTACTACGTTTCCACTTTATGATAATCAAGCAGCGAATTAAAATTGCGCTCTACGCTTGCTATCAACCCTATCGTTACCAATACACGTGAGTAAAGATGCGAATTAAATATTGTGTTCTGTGAATGGCAACATTGAATGGCATTTCATCATTTGTGATGTCACACGACAGAAGTGTAAACAATGAAAGCTCACCGATGTAAATAATTTTTTAAAATATTAAACTTAAATAAATTATTTAAAGAATGGTTAGATCCTATGTTTTTAAGCATGCTCTTTCAGAAAAAAATACTTTTAAAATTTTGGAAACGACCCCATTAGGAAAGTTTTTTTTTTTTTTTTTTTTTTCTCATTCAATTGGATTTTCCGAAGTTTTCTCTCTAAGGAAAAACTGATTTTAAAAACTAAAATTTTTATAAAACTGGAGTTTTTGGAATGCTTTATAAATAAGCTGTTAAAAGTGCAGAAAATATTTATTAAACTTTCCTTGTGTTTCTCGAAATATAATGTATAGGAATATAATCTTTAAAAAGTTAAAGACTAAATTTTTATCTCGAAATAACATGGAACATAGAATTGTGTCTGAAGAGCAATAATTTCATTGAAAAAACATACTGAATGACTTTTATCAATCTTTTAAGATAGAGAACGAATATCAAATTTGGTGCTCTTCCAAGTGATTTTTTGGCTCTTTGCCAGAACTGCTTAACCTTTACGGTAACTATTACAACAGTTGAAATGTTTATAGCTTTCTGTTAATAGCTGCCCAGAATAGCATCAAAAGAAGTATTTAAAATGTCTCAATTGCTCAAATATATTCTTTTAAGCCGATACTTAATTTCTTATTTTTATTTATTTATGTATTGCATTTTCCCCCTCATTACTTAGGTTGTATTTGGTGAATATAACATAGCACATCAAATAAAAACAGTCAAAAATTTACACCGTTTTAAACTCAACTAAATTTTGTGTTTCAGTATTCATTGCGAACACAACTAGAAAACGAGCAAGCATTCCTTTTTCTATTTTTCTACTTTACAAATATCTATATGAGTTCAACATTTACCTAAATTTTTAAGCAATTACGCATCTATTTTTCTTTTGTTCAATTTTTTTAAATTTATAAAAGTAAAAAAAAATCATACACCTATTTACTTTTTCCATTTCCATCCACCAACATGCAAATAGTGCAAAGAGTGGTGTTTTTTCTTTTTTTTTATCTTCCACTTATCCGAAAATAAAACAATTTAGAAAAGAAATCTATTTTTCTATAAATTATTGTTATTTATAGTGTCTATTGATCACCTGTTATAAATATTTGTAAATTACGCATTGATTTTTAAATTTGAGGAATATGTTCCATCGATGGAAACTTGATGTTCCATCCATAGCAACCGGTAGCCGTGAATGGACCACATGCTAAAATATTTATTTTTAACTTTCATTCTTTATTGTGTATATTTATCATGAAAGTGAATATTATTATTAAAAGAGAAATATACTGAGAAATTGTTCCTATAATTAACGTGAAATTTGAGTTGGATTTCCTTTCTAAAAAAATCGAAAACTGTTATGTGATTCATTGACGGCAACCTTCCCCTATAGTTGAAAAAATAAATTCATTAAAAAATCTCCATAAATCCGATGAACGAAAAAAAAAAAACTTCAAACATATGAGGAATGTAAGTGGACTTTTTAAAGTTTCGAGTTAAACTCGTTTAAAGATCAGATCCTAGGTAGACTTTCAATGAATTTTTTTTTCTCTAAATGATGCTGTTTAGCAGCATCAACCAGAGCTGCTAGTACCATCTCACGCCCTGTAACCCCAGAGGAGAGTCTCTCCTACCATTTGTACTGATTATCTCCAAATTTTAAATTTTGGCACTTGCGTCTCTTAGCTTTTCACTGCCTCATATGCCCTAGAAAATTTCGTTTTTGTGACATTTATCTCTCAGGTACAAACAAGACCGAGCTAGTAGTTCTGCCGCCCTAGACGATATTGACAATTCCCCCCCCCCCCCCATTGAATGAAAATGATAACAATAATATAAAATAATAATGAATTAATAAAATAAAAATAATTGTAAAATGCTTAAAATTAAAGTGAGTTTCTAGTCAAATTCCAAACTGCGTTTTGCATGTCCAAGCACTGGCGCACACACTTTAAATTATCTTTTTTAACATTAAAGTAGTGTAGCTTATGGCGCTGAAACAGATAAAAGACTTTTAAACCACGCAATGGTGTCGTTTCCAAAATTTTAAAAGTATTTTTTTCTGATAGAGCATTCTTAAAAACATAGGATCTGACCATTTTTTAAATAATTTATTTAAGTTTCATATTTAAAAAAAATACTTAAATCGGTGCGCATTCATTGTTTACACTTCTATCGTGTGACATCACAAATGATGAAATGCCATTCAATGTTGCCATTCACAGAACAAAATATTTAATTCGCATCTTTACTCACATGTATTGGCAACGATATGGTTGATAGCAAGCGTAGAGCGCAATTTTAATTCGCTGCTTGATTATCATAACGTGGAAACGTAGTAGAAAGATGCGCCAAATTGCATCATTTGGGACGTCATAAAGACCACGCCTTGTTTGAAAAATCGGACATTTTAAAAAATTAATTTAAAAAAAAAAATTGTTGGGAAAATGAAAGTATTTTCTGGGTCCATGTAATTTTTTTTTTTTTTTTGCTCATTCTATCCATTTCAATGACTAAAGGTAGTACTTTTGACTGAAGGAAACTACCCCATTTGCCGCCTTTAAAATTAAATTGAATTTATTGTTAAATTCGGAACTATGTTTTGCGTATCCAAGCACTGATACACGCTCTAAATTATTTATTTTTTTTTAACATTGAAACAGTGAATTTAATGACGCTGGAACAGATATTCCTACTTTTAAAAAAACATGTTTCAATTTAAAAATTTGCTGCCTCTAAAAGCTGCCGCACTAGGCGATCGCCTTCCTCAGGAGCTGGGCCTAGGTACAGATTAAACAAAAAACATGCATTTAATTTCTTTCCCACTCAAAGTTTCATTTCCTAAAACATTTTAAAACTATCTATTCAACTTCCTTTCTAAAAAAAATGCTGTAGCTTATTGTTTCAAAAAAATAGTACAAATTAATGTACCATTTTCTTTTATTCCGACCGTACAACTCTACTCAACTCAAACATTCAAATACGTAAATTGAAAAGACAACAAAAGAGGAACTCAATGAAAGAGTTAAAAGTCACGCTGTTGTATAGCCTAAGTTATGGCTATTCTTCAGCATAAAAACATTGGTTCTTTTACAGTATGTCTGGGAAGCACTGGAAGACACGGTTCTACGCCGAAAGTTGTCGTGCGCGTCCAGTTGTTGTTTGGCGCTGGCTGTCATGGCAACGGAAAGGTGGAACCGGCGACCGTGATCACGTGATTTCCACGCACGTATGGCCAACGTTATTAAAAGGATTTTGAGCAATCGGATCTAAATTGATGATTAAGAAGTGCTTCATCGCGCAAAGATAGTTAAGACGAATAATGGCCACTATACTCACAATTCTAGAGCTTGAATGCGCTACCTTGTGGTGATTTAAGAAACTACGGAAAGAGTAAAATATTCCGTACTACGTTTTCTCATCTCTATCTAGATAGGCAGGCCAGAATATCCACAAGACTTAAATAACTAATTTCAAAATAATAAAAAAAGAAAAAACATACAAACGTGAAGAAAAATTACTCTCATTCCCTAAACTCAAAAGCAGGTTATACACTGTTAAAAATCATCTGCTTACACATGAAAACATCTATCTTCTCACTTTTTCAAAGCAATTTTGACTTAGGAATAAGTAAATGTCCAATTTAAATTCAAGTAAGCAGACCATCTCAAAAATAACGCATGCGCAGAAAGGAAAGCGGGAGCTCAATTTCTCACTGTTTCTCACTGAAGACTTCTCACTCTTGTGAAAAATATTTTTAGCTCCCAGTTTAAAGATTAACTGAACGTATTTATAAAGTGTGTCGGCTTCAGTTCGATTATGGCCCATCTAGACTTTTTAATCTCTCAAGGAGAGCGAATAAGTTCATGGACTATTTAGCTTTGCAAGAATTACAGGTGAGCAAACTATACCATACTCACGAATGGAACAACATGTGCTTATTTTTGAGGCATTCGCATTGTCAAACCAATTCGACATGTTCTCATTTTTCAAACAGTCCTATCCTCAGAAATGATACCCTCTGTGCTTATTTCTGAGTAGAGCGGTGTTTCAAAAATGAGAACACGGTGAATCGTTTTTGAGAAGAGGGTATATTTCGAAAGTAAGAACTCTTCCTTTTCAATTCTAAGTCAAATTGTCTCGGAGACATTTTGAGTATGTGATGTTCTCAAAAATAAGCGATTTTTTCTCAATTTTAAAAAATCTGTTTTAACAGTTAAAGTTATGGCATTTGTTTATTTCACCTCTTTCAGCCGCCATTAGCCGGAGAATGCAGCGCCTCCAATAGTTTATTGGACGTTTTTCTCGTTCATTCTGCCCACATGTAGACTTTTCTCCCTGTTCTAAATTACTGCAGTGGAGGTGGAGAATTAGGTGAGAGTGCAGTAACAACATGTGTATTTACCATTTTAAAAAGCAAATTTAAAAAAGTTCACAATAACTATTTTAAGTGTCATTTTTCTTATTGATATGCAGATGAAAATTCCTCGAGGCACATAAAAAAAATGACTTCAGTTTTTTTTTTTTTTTTTTTTTTACTGTATAGAAGGTGGTAAAGGAGCGTAAATTACAACCCCTTTTCACAATGTACTCTTCATCTGTGATCTGTGAAATACATAGATAGTAAAACAATAAACGAATTAATAAGTAAGTTAACTGATTAATACATGAGAATTAATAGACGAGACAATAAAATGGTGAATGAATAAGAAAATAGGTGAATGAATGAATAAATAAATGAATTTTCAAATAAAGGAATGCAAATGAATTAATTAGCAAATGAATGCATAAGTGATTTAACAAATAATTGAATAAATAAACGAAATTAACTAATTCACTTTTCCCCGCATGCACTTGACTAATTGGATGAAATATTGAAAAAAAAAAATATGCTTCATATTACTGTTTGACCATCGATTACATGGAAAGGCTAATATCCGGTTTATAGGCGGAAATGGACGTATCTATTAGTTTATAGGGATGTTAGTTGGTTTGTTTCAGATGTGCACTTTTGCCTCTCTATTATTTAGCCTTAGTTTAGTAAAAATGAAAATTTACTCACAGCAGCATCTTTTAAATCTACAGTATATTCGATCTATATTCTCACGACAAAAATTAATTGATTTATTTATTCACAACAAAGTTTTTTGAAATTACCATTTTGCTTTTACGTTCCTGAACGAAATGAAAATGTTTAATTTTCTTTTTGCTGTTTCCATGGAAACTATTTTTGTTTTCCCTCATTTTATTTTCGAGAATGCAATAAATGAATAAGGCACTAGTGACATTATAAAACGCGTGTATCAATATCCCATCGATATTTTCCCATCTTCCCTGCCAGATTCATTCAGATGGAATAGTCTTTACTTGGCAGATTGCCGAATTACATACAATCCGTGGTCAAACAGTAATTACATAAATCATGCACTGAATATTAGTAAATCTCAAATTATAGTTAAAATGTTAATAATAATAAAAACAAATTCATTGAATCAAGAAGAATTTCTGTCTCAAAATAAAATATTACAATATGAGTATCAATATCTGAAAATTGCTTATATTATCACAAGCTTTTATCTTCAGAATTACTTTTGTCCTGACTGGAGTAGCCTATATGTGCTATTATATAATTGAAATACTACCAGATAGTTTGTGCTGAAAACAGAGTCAATATTCCACCATTTCACTTTGCCCCCCTGTTTCACTTTACTCCACATTCCCCTTGATGTGAAATCCCTCATCTTTTTTAAAATGAACTAAACTACAACTCTAGCTGCATAGATTCCGAGTTGTCACATTTTTAACGCACAGCAGGCGAGTTTTAAAAAACGAGCTGATGTGTGTACCACATAACTTCCTTTCGCTCCAATTTAATGTCATTTTCCTATTATTGGCAATTTTAATGTGATTCAATAGTTTACTCTATAAATATCACCAACAGTGGCCAAATCGAAACCGGATTTTTTAAAAAAAAATCGTCAAATTTGTCGCCAAGTTGGTGACAAAACTTGGCGACCAAAAGATTGGCGACATATCGCCAAGTGTCCGCCAAATTATAACACCACATGAGTTTGCATCGAAATTAACAATGATTTCCCTCCAAAAAGGGGCAAAAGACCCCCTTAGGAACATCCGAATGCAACCAAAAGGGAAGATGCACAACTAGACCCCACTAGGAGTCCACGTACCAAATTTAAACTTTCTGGGAAATACCGTTTTTGAGTTATGCGAGATACATACGCACATACGCACATACAGACGTCACGAGAAAACTCGTTATAATTAACTAGGGGATCGTCAAAATGGATATTTCGGGTGTCTGTACGTTCCTAGGCATATATCCACGTGTGGTCGAGTCGGAAAAAAAAAAACCCCAACATTCATTCGGGGGTGAGTAAAATAGAAATTAAGGCCGATTTTTGAGTGAAATTTTTTTCGCGAATACAATACTTCCATTTTTGTAAAAGGAAGTAAAAATGATGATTTTTTACGAATTTTAAAACTACTCATCAATTATGAGTGACAGAATTTTTAAAAAAATACATACATAAATTTAAGTTGCCAATGAGTAAGATATTTAAAATCGTCATAAAAATCTGAGATATTCAGGATGAGTGCTTTGTTGATTTGGATAACGATCATTGAAATATGAAGAAACACCCAGAAATGCTAACTTTCAAGACATGTTTCTTTTTCAAATGTTTCAGTTATATCATACAAATAGATACAACCTGTTTCTTTTAAGTTGAAATAAATAAATAAATCTGCTATACTTATTTATAGTTTAGCACTTAATTCACGTATTACATTCATGTTGATTAAATTTCTGTTCTCTTTTAATTGCATTTCTTTTCAACAAACTTCGACGATTTTTCAATTATTTTTCATTATCATGCAGAAGTTATTTCTGTTCCTGTTCATCTACTAATGGGAAAATCTAGACGAATCGTGAAAACTTACTACACGAGCACTTAAACGAGCACGTTATTATTTTCTGTTATCTTCACATATATGACATCTAATAATCGAGTAACGCTCCTGACGTCATCAACAATGAAACTCGCGCCACGGCACGATAATTTGATAGTATTTTTTGACAATATTTGACATGCTGGGATTTTTTTTTTTTTTTTGACCAGACTGAGTTGTATCTAATAACTTAACTTTTTTACTGATAAAACTGCCATTTCAGGGGAATGAAGAAACGAAAAAGTGGTCAACATTGAACGTTATCTACTAGAGATTAGGGTTAATTATCCACTGGAGTTAGAGTTAAAATTTCAACTATCAAAACTATCACCAAACAGGCCATTGCTTCGTTTAAATGTAAAAGCAATTTTCACCTGTCATACCTTGACGGGCGGTTTTCTAGATTACCATAATAATGAAAAGTACGCATGTTAAAGGTTAACGGAATTAGTTTTCTTTATTCATCTTAAAGTCTCAAGTTCAACTCAGTCATCACAATTATTATTGCTGCAAGTACTCAACAAACCATGGAATAATATTGAGAAGTGGTTATGGAATAAGTTTTGCGTGCTACTCTTGCTTATTATTAAGTATATTAGTTAAAAGTTATAATCAATACTTAACTCTCGGTATGAACTTAGCTAATTTCAATGAATTGAACTGCAAAGCAACCTGAAGGACTTAGCTTAAAATATTTTCTGTTATTTGCAATAATAATGAAAAGCACGTATGTTAAAGGCTAACGGAAGGAGTTTTCTTAAGTCATCTTAAATCTCAAGTTCAACTGTGTGTATCAGTCATCAAAATTATTGTTACTGAAATTATTCAACAAACCATGAAATAACAATGTTTTGCGTGCTACTCTTGCTTGTTATTAACTATATTAGTTAAAAGTTATAATCAATTCAGTACTTAACTCTCAGTATGAACGTAGCTAATTTCAATGAGTTGAACTGCAAAGCAACCAGAAGGACTTCGTTTACAATATTTTCCGTTATTTACAATTAATAATGAAAAACACGCTTATAAAAGACTATAGACTTTAGCTAACCTATATTATAGCTAAACCTATAACATTATAACGTTATAAATTTAGCTCAAACTCCAATCACTTTTGATGAAATCTAAAGTAAACTATCTTTTTTTGATACATTGCATCAAATATTAGCATAGTCATTTACCTACATGTAACAGTAAGTATGATTAATAATGACAGCCATTTTAAGCTTAATTTCAATTTCAGTTCATTGTTATAAGCCCCAATTGAAAACTTTGGCATATTTTGTTATCTTGCATTGTCTTCATTAATTTCAGACAGCAGCGATGGATAAGATAGCTAATTATCATGGCTCTACGCTAAGTCACGACAAGGTATGATTGACCGACGCCATCAGTGGGTACATAAATGCATTAACAATGCAATTTGAATTGCCATTATCTACTCTTCGCAAGGGTGCTCCAAGCATGCGTAACTTTTGCAGTCATTTCTTCCACATCTGGGAAATGGTTCTTCTATTTCGCCGTTTGATTTTCCAGCAAGTCCGCTCATCCGTAGCTAATGAAATTTGTCACTTCAACCTTCCAGAGGAAGAGTTTGGCGAAAGGAATCTGTGAGTGATGCGTTTTTGAATTCTACTTTATAAAACCATTCTGTATTCTGGTAATACTATATACCCAGCGTCTACTGCTAACTGAAATTTGAGTGAGAGAATGAATAAAATAATTTTTAAAACGAAGTCTCTTGTTTCATTTTGCTGAAGAATTTCCTTTGGAATATAGTAGGGTAGACCGACCAGCGAATTAACACCTTGAAAAAAAGCGGCTTCGTTTGAGGCTACATTTCTTTTTTTTTTTTTTTTTTTCTTTCTGTTTTCTGTTTCAGCAAATTGTTGAAGTCACCGAGGCTGAAGAAAATTGAAAAACTGCTGGCCTGAAACGAAGCCACTGTGCTTCTATGGGCAGGGCCGTCGAAAGCCAACTGAGGCTCTTTATCAGTTTGGTCGCCGGGCCCTCCACCCTCATAAAGCTTTAAGAACTTATAATACTCATATTCTGAGCCGTGCCTCCTCAAGGGCCAGGCCTCTAGTTTCCGACTAGACTAACATTGCCTCCCGTCGGCCCTGTATATGGGTTCAGTACAATTAAATTTAAAAAAAAAATCATGACTTCGTTAAAAACAGCGGTGTTTGACATGTGACAGTAAAAACATTTAAATTGATGTATATAATTAGATCTAAAAATTTGGAGAACTGTTACAGTTCTGCGTTAGGTTCTTTTGGAGGGTTGAACTGACAAAAGTACAGCATCTCTGTGAATGAACACTGCAAACCAGCTGGCAAACAGAACACTTTTTAGTCGTTTCATTTTTAGAAATGAATAAAAGGAAATCTCATATCTAACTTCTGCCAATTCATTCGAGAAAAACGATCAAAACCTCATTTATACTTTTAAAAAAATTTAAAAAATAATAAAAATAAATTTAAAAATTTTTTTTAAAAAAATCAGTCGCAGGACTGGTCGACATAAAATATGCTTTTACTAAGGGTTATTAAATAACATAAGCTTATAATGTTGTAGGTATATTGAAACAACAAAGTGGATAAGTTTCAGTTAATACAGTTAATTTAATCAAAGTTATTTATTATATCCGAATCATACAACGTACCTTTACCCTTAGTAAAAGCAAAGCGTACATGCATGTTGACCAGACCCGTGACTGCCCCATTTTTTTCCCCAATATTAAAAAACATATCATTTTCTCGACTTGAACTACCGCTTTCGGCTGTTACTTTCTATTAACAACCGATTGCGCCACGGAGGTTTCGCGTCAGACGAATTGCTAAATGATGTTAAACAAATCTCTGCGCATGCGCGCCGAATTTAGCACATGGAAAGTTTTTTTTTTTTTTTTTACAGTTCACTTTGGTCGCACAACGGCCCATAAGAAGCAAAACTTCAAGGGAAAAAAGAACATAAAAAAAAAAAAAACACCAGAGCTTTTCGTTTACTGGGGTGTGTTCATTTTCTTGTGGGTCTACCCAACATGCACAGTGCAGGATATGACATAATTTTATAGGTTGCATCACCATTCATTTCCAAAATTTCAATTTCATCACTAAACAATAAAATTAAACAAATAAGCTACCGAAATGAACAAATTACGATGTTTGAACTGAACGAAACAGTTCACAAAAGCGAACTGTTAAGTTACAAGAGAAGATCAAATAATCCGATTTTGAACAATATACTTAATAAAGTCACACGAACACAAAAGTTGGCGATGTTTGACACTGACGCTCTAAGTTAGATCTTTATGGTGCCTTTAAGGAATTTGAAGTGGTTAAATTTATAAAAATTCACATAATTAAATGGGCTGGGCTACGCTATTAGATTGAACAGTGCACATTCAACACAGAACGTCTTTTTGGCCCAAATCAAAGGAGCTAGAAATAGGGGTCGACTTAACCTCAGATGCATTGAATGCGTAGAAAAGATTTTGCCACTTTTCGAGGAAATAACTCGAGGACCATGGCCAAGAAAAGAAAGGCCTTGAAGAAAATGCTTGAAAAGGTCATTACACATCCAGGGCTGTCGTGTCACTGAAGAAGGGGGGGGGGGGAGGAATCAAAAATAAGGACTAGTGAAGTTAAGATCATTTATGTTGAAGATTATGTCTCAGTAATTCATTACATTGCTCTAAAAGTATGAACTAATTAGACATAACACTGAAATCAGGAAAAGTCCATCCATGTGGTGAGAAAAAAGTGGGTAAAAAAATGGAACAAAATTCATGAAAATATTCGGTGATAAAGAAAAATAAGAGCTGATAGCAACTTGTTTAAAATTTAATTTTTTAAGTTTATTCATTTCCACATGATAGATTTTTCCTTTCAAAGTTTAGCGATACAGCAATCAGATACAAATACAAAACTGACGACCAGCAACAGGCTCTGGGCCCAGCTAGGCTGGTCCTAGTCAATTTACAATCCCCAGTGAAGAGCAATGGCCCTCTTAAAACTATCTACCCCCTTGCTCATTACCACCTCTTCCGGTAAGCTGTTCCAAGGTTCCACTACCCTGCTAAAATAATAATTTTTCCTAACATCCATGTTAGCCTGAGATTTAAATAGCTTAAAACAATGACTCCTTGTTCTGTTTTCAGTGCTAAACTTCAGCCCCGTAACATCTTTCATTTTAATAAATTTAAACAGCTGAATCATGTCCCCTCGGTCTCTTCTCTGCTCAAGATTGTACATTTTAAGCTTTCTAAGCCTGGAATCATAGTCTAAATGAGAAAGCCCATTTATTAGCCCTGTAACCCGCCTTTGAATCCTTTCCAATACATTAATATCTTTCTTAAGATAAGGAGACCAAAACTGAACAGCATACTCCAAATGAGGTCTTACCAAATTTCTATATAAGGGCAGAAGAACTTCTTTAGATTTGTTTGAAATAGATCTATTGATAAACCCAAGCATCTTATTGGCTTTGTTACTAGCTATGCTGCACTGTTGGCTAAACTTTAAATCCTGACTTATTAAGACGCCCAGATCAGTAACTTTTTCTGCCTGACTAATAAATGAACCTTGCAAATAATAACTTGTACACTTATTTCCATGCCCTAAATGTAGCAGTTGACATTTCCCAACATTAACAGCCATACCCCAGCCATATTTTCTTCAACTGCTTGATAGTCAAAAAAAAAAAAAAAAAAAAAAGAGAGAGAGAAAGAAAAGAATAAAAGTATATTTGTAAAAATATGCTTGATTGAAAATTGACTGATTACTTTTATTACCATGCCTCACAGCAAATTTTTAAATAAATAAAATCGAAAAATTATCTTTCAAACAACTTTCAGGAATTACGAAATTCAAGTTCTCTGACGATGCATAAAACGTTACAAACAGCACACTGCTCACTTAATTGCAAAATCTCCTACCAACCTAGCCGCCTCGTTATCCAACAAAATAAATTAAAAATTCTATTCTTTATCATTAAAGTTACCCACGGTTCAGCCCAATGTTTAAGTTTCGCAGATTTTACGTTATTTTACTTGTTTTTCTCCCTCCATAGCGTGTATAAAAGTTGTCTTTAATAGAACCGCTTGATTAAGTTTGACCTCAGAGGTCACCGGCGCCAAGCCTATGAAAAACATTAATTGTCGTTAGTGTACTTTCTAAAGAATAATGTTAAATTTCGGTTATAAAAAAAAGACATAAATATATTTGCTCAGAGAGTTTCATCACATTATTATTTTATTTTTAACTAGTGGCACCCGCACGGCTTTGCCCGTAGTAGAAGATTAAAAGGTCATTTGGTTCGTCTGTATATTAACAAATAATGGATGATGAATTTCTCTCTAATTTGCTATGTTAAATGGCTCGCCCATGTTAGGGTTCCACGTTATGATGATTTCGTAATTTATTATTCCACGTTGTGATAATTTTCTCGGGAAATTTTTCTTAAAGTTGGTATAGAAAAAGAACAAAATCGAATTTTTGAAAAATCGCTTCGAGGTGCACACCCCCATGCTACAAACTAACCTTCTGCCAAATTTCATGAAAATCGGCAGAACGATCTAGGCGCAATGCGCGTCACAGAGATACTGACAGAGAGACTTTCAGCTTTATTATTAGTAAAGATAAAGATTGCATTATTTAGGATAATTTTTAAGCTTTTTTTTTCACTAAAGTTTTGTTTCATAGAAAGATCTTTTAGACGGGAAATACCATAAGATCATCAATCAGATCTCTAGTTGAGAAACAAAACTAATAAATTCAAAGAAAAGTCGCTTTTCAACTTAAATTTTTAATTAAAATTTCTGCACCCAATACCTCAAATGTTTATTATGTTTCTGAAATTTCTGAGGAAGCTATTTGAGATTTTATCTTGACTTTAAAGACAAATACTTAAAATATATCTTCTCGTGGATTTTAATTGTTGTTATTTTTCTCTTATTTAATTATTACCTTTTAATTTTTGCTGAAGAGCTCAGATATTTCAGTTTTCCCCCCTTCCCTTCTGCTTCCTCCTCCCCCTCTTTTCTTCTAGCTCTATCTTAGTTTAAATTAATATTATTACGTTTGTGCCAGCTGAATACATAGAAAAATACAGTGCTGTTTAGCATAAGATTGCAATGAAATTGTTTGCACTCGGCAAGTTATTTTGCAGTCTCGAATTTACCAGCAAAGAGTGAAATGACAACTCGTTGATAAAAAATTTCAAGAAACTGATTGAAAAAACTTGTTATTTAAAAAATATATGTATCAGAAAACCTCTTAAAAGGAATTTCTAATCTTAAAAAAAAAAAAAGAAAAAACATACAAACACACACACACATCAATTATAAAACGATTGCCAAGTTTCAGAGAAAAAAAGAACATAAGTTAATTCTTCAGTTCATCTTCCTTTTCCCTCTCTAATGCTTGAAATAGCGATTGCAAACGGTTTGCTTTTTGAAAATGAAAAAATTTTATCTTTTGGAAATTTAGAGGAAAAGTGTAGAGCACAATGGCCAAATAAATTATTTTAATCTTTCTAATTGTTTATTTTAAAATATTTGTTTAACAGCTCATGTAAGACTTAAACAACATACTACGAACTGTTTTCCATCGGCTTCCTTACAATTGATTAAGTTTTAAACTGTACACCTCCAAACTAATCTTCCATACTACATATTTTTAGCGTGAACATTTATAGATTTGAACATTAAAATATTTTCGGTTAGTAAGCAGTGACCAGTCCAGTAGACCCTTTTAGCTTATTGTCCACTTTTTCAGCAAATGTGACGAGTCAATAGCAGACATATTATTTTCACTTAACAAATTACTTTTCACATGCTTATTTTTTCTTAAATAAATTAGATAAAATCTATAGCATATTAAGAGACTCATTAAAAGTCTACTCAATAAATTCAAAAAATGTTAAAAACTTACGCAAACATAATTTGATGAACTTGAATTGAAAAAAAAATAATAAAATGAAATAAAAAGCGTGATTTTGAAATTTTTTTTGAAAAATAGCGTTTTTTTTTTATTTTCACCGCTTAAGGCATTTATTTTTAATTTAAGTACAGGTGTCCCTCTTATAGCACGGTTAATTCGTTCCGTGTAGTATCGAAACCGTGTTATACGAGACTTTTTTTAAAAATAACATTTTTACTTATTTTTAATACTAATTATGTATGTGCATGAGAAAAATCAGGTTAAGATGTATCGTGTTATATCGAAACCGTGTTCCGTGTAATATCGAAACCGTGTTATGCGATACTTAGAAATAATGTAAATCAAGGGATATATACCGCGTTATATCGAAACCAAGTTTCATAAAAACAAAGTAAAAACTTATTAGAGTTATCAACCATTAACAGAATGTATTAAACAAAAATGAAATTTCATCTTTTATAAGCATAACATTCGTGTTGTATCAAAGCCATGAAGCATTAAATTCAAGTTTCGTACCGTGTAATATCGAAACCGTGTTATAATAATCGCAAATTTGGTACCGTGAAATATCGAAACCGTGTTGTAGAAGTACCGTATTATACGAGGGACGCCTGAATTGGAACGTATTCACGTTCAGCTATTACATGTTGAATAATACGTATTTTTTGGCCTTTTCTTTTAATTTGCTTCGTCGATGCCACGTGTCATGCGCAATTTGACATTTTGCAGTCATCGCGCAGCAATCTTTTATCTTTTAGCATCTGTTTCTAGTGCACGATATTGCTCATAATTTCCCCCCCAAAAAAAACCGCAATGCAAAATATATTGAGCAAAGATACAAATGTATTTTTAGAAGAAATATGTTAGAATTTTAAGGAAAGTCATACAGTTCGTAGTAATGAGACAGAACGTATGTGCTGAAAGAAATTGCTTGGGCCTGTGGTAAATACTGCCATGGGCAGGTGAAAGGCAGTAACTGCAAATTTTTCATTTTCAATTTTTTTGCATTTTTGTCATCTATTGTACCTTAGCTGTATTCTATATCAAGATTGCTTATTTGGTTTCCACCGAAAAAAAAGGAACGAAAAAAAAGTGTCTTAGTTCTAATGTTTCCTTATTGTTAGTATTGAATACAACACACTCCAAATATCTATCATTTCTTCAGATACAGCCGTTTACCTGCCCACTGCAGAATAATCGCGATTACAGACCGGAAAATAAGTGAGGAAAAGAACATTTTCGTAGTCGTTTGCAGATATTAAGGGAGAAGGCACAGGAGGCACATGACCATCATAAAGAAATAAAACTTATTTCACTCTCCCCATAAATAACTTTAAATTTATTTTATTTTACTTATTAGGTTGCGAGTGGATATTTCCAGCGTCAATAAACTGACTTAATTCAAGCAGTATAAGTATCTGGAAAGTCACGGACTCGATGGGGTAAAGGAGTAAGAGTAGAGAATCTTAGGACGATTAATCCATCTTTCCAAAAGCACACAGAAACGCAAAACTGAAAATTTCCAATTAAGGCAGTTTTTCGTTTAGGGTTACCCTTCAGCATTTTTTCTTGAAGCAGAAGAAGGAACGGAAAAGCAATTTGAGTCATTTCTGGTCGTGAATTGCCAAAAGCAACACAATTGATGACTTTGATGATAAGTTACTTGGTGTTTGTGCCGACGCCTGTATGGCAATTAAGGATGTGCAAGCAGGCAACACCTAAGCAGGCTGTTTTCAAGAAAAAGTGAAAACGCATATTTTAATGAGCTGATGTGTGCATCACATGACTTCCTTTAACGCCAATTTAATAATAATAGTGCCTTGGTGTAAGCATAGAAACACTTTAAATATTTTACCCCTAGTTTGTTGCGAACCGAAGAAAAAAAAAACGTTTTATACAGAGTAATTTTCCTAATATTGGACATTCTAATGTGATTCAATGGTTAACTCTCTAAATAACTAACTCTTGCCAATAGTGGCCAAAATAAAACCAGATTTAAGAAAGACCGTCAAATTTGTCGCCAAGTTGGCAACAAAACTTGGCTATATATCGTCAATGGTTTGCCAAATTAAAACACTACTTGAGTTTGCATTGAAATTAACAATGATTTCCCCCCAAAAAGGTGTAAAAGAACCCCTTTGGAACATCCAAATGCAACCAAAACGGGAGGTGCACAACTAGACCCCACTAGGAGTCTACGTAAAACATTTCAACTTTCTAGGACTTACCATTTTTGAGTTATGCGAGATACATACGCACATACACACATACGTATATATACGTGCACATACATATGTACATACGGATGTAAGGGGAAAACGCGTTGTATTTAACTCGGGGATCGTCGATTTCGGGTGTTTATACGTTCTTTGGCATATATATATCCACGTGTGGTCGGGTTGAAAAAAAATAAAACTCAATATTCATTTTGGGGCGACTAAAATGGAAATTAAGGCCGATTTTTGGGTGAAAATTGTTTCGCGAATACAATACTTCCTTTACTTCGTAAAAGGAAGTAAAAAGGTGTAAGGTATTTAGAAAACTATAAATTTCCAACTTTTCTTTATTCATTCTGTATTTTTATGGGAATATATAGTTTCTGCACATCGACTCAAAAGTCAACCATTTGAAGAAATCATTGGATGATTCCATCCAGCTGTGCCGTTTATGTATATCTTTCATGGAATTTCTGCACTACATAAAAACTTTTTAATATTAGATCAAAGCAGGGCTTCGAAGTTGGAGGGGAAAAGATTGACTCTGATTCCTTACATTTTAGAGCCTTCGACTCTGTCTCCGACTCTTTAACACTAAAATCTTTCCGATTCCACAATTCTACAAACACTGGCAGAGCTGCGGACTTTGAAGGAAAATGACCGACTCCGACTCTGACTCTTGGAATTTTAAACCTTCGACTCCCAATTCTGACTCCTTTACCTCAAAATCAGTTCGACTCCGACCTCGAAGCCCTGGACTAAAGCCCTCCTTTTCTATTTTCTTCAATATGCATTTTGCATTTAATGCTACAAAATGCTCTTTTTTTTCTGTGTGGAATTTGACGAAAAAAAGAGGTGATTTTTACCTCATTCGTAACAATTTTTCTTCTTCCACTAAATCAACAAATTGTGACTGGAACCAGTGGCGCAGCGAAGGGAGGATTTTGGGGATGAAAACAACACCCCAGAGGCATTGGTTTTAACAAAAATGGAAATTATAATATAGTAGTTTCTGCATATGAAAGGGCTGTTTTGATCAAAAAAAAAAAAAAAAACATCAGAAGATATTTTTAATCAAAAAAAAAAAAAAAAACCCTTCAGAAAGTATGTTTAATCAAAAAAAAAAAAAAAAATAAGACCTTCCAGTGGGTACTTTCGATCAAAAAACCCCCCCTGTGCTAGTGACTGGAACACATTGGTTAAACACTATGTGGGTCATTCATGCCTTCGTTATCACTTACGATTTCTTTATGACCTATAGATATTTTTATTGATGTAAATACTTTTCCCAATAAAGCTTAACAAGACAATAAACGTAAAACTTCTATATTTTATGCAAACCTAACTCAGCAAAATTTCACTCCCTCACTTTTCCTCACTGTTCGCAAAAAATAAGCAAAAATTATTTCTAATTTTACAAACAATACGTTTAGATTATTGTGTTTTCTATTTCAAAATTTTTAACAATAAAATGCAAAAATACATTTTAAATTTGATTCATATGAAAAACAACCTATGTGAGTTGCGGTAATCCCTCACAATAGTGAATTGACACTTCAGAATTGCAATAAAAAGCAAAATAATAGTTAATAATAGTTACAATAATCACCTCCTCCCCTGAGCAACGGAAAGAAATAATTGGCCGTTGAAAAAATATGAAATACTCTCCCCAAAATGCTGCCAAAACCAGGTTTTTCAACAGTGTGCGCGAATACACAGCCCGAAAGAAAGTCAAACCAAAGTAGTGCGGACAAATGGTAAACCTAAAGCCCCGAATCTTTACTAATAATAAAGCTGAAAGTCTGTGTCTCTGGATGTTTGGATTTCTGGATGTCTGTGTCTCTGGATCTCTGTATGTCTGTTACGCGCATAGCGCCTAGACTGTTCGGCCGATTTTCATGAAAGTTGGCACAGAATTACTTCGTAGCATAGGGTTGAGCACCTCGAAGAAGTTTTTCAAAAATTCGATTTTGTTCTTTTTCGATTCCAATTTTAAAGAAATTTTACCGAGCAAATTGTCTTACCGTGGACAGGTAAATTACCAAGTTGTCATAACGTGGAACCGTAACATGGGTGAGCAAATGAACACAGCAAATTGGCGAGAAATTCATCATCCATTATTTGTAAATATACAGGTGAACCAAATGACCTTTTCATTTTTCTACTACGGCCAAAGCCGTGCGGGTACCACTAAGTTGTTGAATAAAGTAGCGACACGTCCGCCATCTTGGAGCTAAACGATGCTTTCTTGATGTATCTGCTACGGTGAAGTAGCGTGTTTTGCTTCTTGATTGTGGTTTCTTGTTTGTAATTGTTTTTCACACGTGCACCACTGCTGAAGGAATATTTTTGTTTCCAAGATTTTCCAACTCAAGCAACTTTGTATAAAAGGAAAGTTAAAGTAGAATTTATCAAATTTATCACTCGCGTTCATACCGTAATGTGTCATTTAACTCGGGGATGAAGGACGATCGCGCACCTGCAATTGCTACAGAGCACCCTATCAGAAACCCCGTTAGAATCCTACCCTTCGTCCACCCAATTTCAAAGACGCATCCCCCT
Source organism: Uloborus diversus (assembly GCF_026930045.1). Taxonomy (NCBI): domain Eukaryota; kingdom Metazoa; phylum Arthropoda; class Arachnida; order Araneae; family Uloboridae; genus Uloborus; species Uloborus diversus. Next base: position 35,777,627 of record NC_072735.1, on the reverse strand, counting down.
CCCCTCCCGTGCACATGCCTGTTTAATTGGTTCATGACAAACAAATAATGCGCTATTAAAAGTTTCTGGAACTTTTCTTGAATTCGAAGTCTTTCCGAAAATGACAGTACCCTCAAGGTAATGGCATGTTTCTGATCAGTTACGAAACGCTTCCTTTATTATCAAAATAGCTCAAAATACTTTTGAAAATACCGTAGTTCCATAAGAATTTTTTCTGAATAATTCTCTGTCAAAAAAATAGTCATTTACTAAAAATAAAAAACAAAAAAAAAAAAATTAAAAAAAATGTCCATCGCCTCTTATGGAATGAATGCCTGATAAAATTTTCTTTTCTTTTTCTTCTGTCGTCAACTCCACAAACAACTCCAAAAAATAGCAAAGGAGTTTATCGTAACAGATGAAAGAAAGACGATTAAAATTTTCCGAAATAAAAAGAAAGAAATCGCTATAGTTCAAGTAATTAATATAAAGCTCAAGCTCGCGTTTCAAAACGAAAATAGAAAGTAATTTCGGTTTTGTTCTTTCATCCTTATTCGGGAAAAAAGAAGTGTTGATGATGTGGGGCGATGGCGCCATCTGGTTTCTTTCAATGTTACTAAACTCAACTTTATAAAGGAAACTTTAAAATGACAAAAAGTAACACAGCAGAGTTAATTTACTCGTAGTCGTAGTGTCGTAGTATTACACATGGACAAAAAACAAACATCCAGCATAAATTTTTAAAAACTTTTAAAAAACAGGTTACGATTTTTATATGTTAGCACACATCACACACATAAATGATAAATGTGTGTGAGCGTTGTGCGAATTCAGAGAATTGCTTGTGCTAAATTATGTTTCGTAAACAGATATACAAAGTAAAACAAACAACTATGTTCTGAAAATTTTGACATTTACGCTTTTTTATAATTTCTAGTTTTGGTTTCAAAATTGGAAAATAAAATAAATAACTGAACCATAAAAAGTAGGGGGTTGCTCCCCCCCTCCCCCCCACCGAATCACAGCCACTGTGCGAATTTAATTTGGTACTTCTGACCTCTCCGCCCTCACCCCCACTCTTCATTCAAGGGTGCCCACCAGGTGGGGGAGGGGTCACGGCACAAACTGTACTATTGAATTTTCTGGGGGGATTTTCAGGCGTACTTTTCACTTTTAGGGGGGGGGAGGTTCTCGTTCTTAGAGGAGGAGGGTGTCCTCGTGATATTTTGAGTAGGAGACACCCTTACCCTTGAGGCACCAGGGGGAGGGGGCATCCCTGTTATATATATATATATATATATATAGAACGTGGAATTACGCGATTTCCGCAGTATTTTCCAAAATCCCCACTTAGAGATAACACTTCGCGCGTTGTTCATTATTTAGCAAACATCAGTTAAAAAGATCACGAAACTCTTTAGCACTTGACACCATTTGTTAAATTACTGACTAAAAACAAGAATGTTGCCTATGTTGCAGCGAATGGGAGAGTATATTTAATGCTAAAGTTTCTCAAAAAATGAATCGATATCCCTAAAATAATGAGATGTAGCTTTCTTCTAGCAAAAAAAAAAAGAGAAACTTTCTTTATCAATGCTCTCATGCGCGTTTACACTGTTAAAACTACGGGTTGCATTTGCATTTGGCACTGCTTGAGGGTGAAACTCTTGTAGCACCAGTGGCACATAATTGGGAGCTGAAATTGCACCTTTGAATAGGGTGTAAAACTGGCACCCTTAACCTAACATGCACCGGGGGTGAAAAGAAGGAACCCTAGGAGAGAAAAATGGCACCCTTACTGTTCCTTATTGCAGATCTTGCCCCTCTCCCCCCCAACCCGTTTTTTCATTCGTGAAAATCAGAGGCGCAGAAGGGAAGGAGAAGAAAAACTCCGGGAAATTTTGGTTATTTAAAAAAACATGCATAACTAAATTATTTTATGGTATTCAGAAAATCTATAAGGGTTGATATACCCCTCCCCTCCCCCAGTCATAAGTTATGTTTTTTTCATTGGTGAAAATCAGAAGCGCAACGAAGGGAAGGAAAAGAAAAACTTCAAGAAGTCTTGATTATTTTTTAAATCTGCATTATTCATTCTTGCAAGGTATTTCAGAAACATATAAAGGCTGATAATGGCCCCCTCCCCCAGTTATCAATTCAATAAACTGAAAGTGAAAAATAAATACGTTGTAGTCACACTAACTCCATTCTCGATTATCTGTACGAACCCAAGAGAACTTGGGAGCACTTTAGCCGGACGAAGAAACAACAAGCAGAAAACCTATAGCACGATTCTCGATTACCCATTTTCAAACTTTCCGGTCAACATTAGACCGAGTTTTCGGGACTCAACTCTACTAAGAAAAACAAATAGTTGCACTTTTAGGAAATCGTTTTGGACTCTCTGTCTAATTTAGCAAAAACTTGTCAGTAACTTTCACCAATATCCACTTTCCCTGGCCGAACACCAAGCGAGGTAGAATTTGAATTAATAATTCTGGCTGCGTTAGTGCTGGAAACGACCCGTTCGCAGTGCAAACCAGAACGAATAAATTTCTCTTTGAGACTGTCCATAAATGATGTCTCCCTTTTTTTTCAACATTTTTGACTCCTTTGTCACAAAGTATACTTCAACTTACCCCCTTCTTCCTCTAGTCACATGTCACGCTGTCTTTTATAAGTATATTCTCAAAAAAAAAAAAAAAAAAATGCGGGATATCACACTTCTTGTTACTTCCCCCTCTCTCAAAGCGTGACAGCCCCTGCTTAAATACTTTTTACAATTTTTTGCAACAATTAAGTACATAGGCTCTTTCATCGCACCGAATCATATTTTAGGTTTGACTTGCTTTTTCTTAGTTGGGGAAAGGTTGAATCAGATTTTATTTAAATGAAATGAGCATAGCAATGAAAATGCATAAATATTTGTGCTTTAATAATGTGGTTTTTTTTTCCATTTATTTTTTTCTACATAAAGGTTTTTGTTTTCTATGTACAGCTTTGCATAAATATGTCAGTTAGAATAATATACCAGCAATAATAATATTTAAACACGTTAATCAATTTAAGCAAATCAAAACATGAACTGATAAATCAGAAACAGAAAGAATAGTCTCCTCAACTTCCGATAAAGAAAAAAAAAAGCAGTTGCCATAAACTCAAACAAATTACCGAACAGCAAAAAGCAATGATTTCAACTTCGCGTTTTCACAGGCAAAACTGATTCAACAACTCCCTTATCTTGCAAACAACTTGAAATAACGGGTTGCGTTCGTCAAAAAGCCATAGCTACACAAACTAGTCACGCAAGGGAAAATGGATGACGCTGACACGCCTTTTTGGAACAAAAACAGTGGGGTGTGGCTTATGTAGGCGCGGTTTTAATCTTTAATTAAGCTGATCTCAGTGACGATAGGTCAGATTGGCATCCAAAGTTTATCATTATAGGAATGATATCTGTATGAGCAGAATTTTGATGAATTGATGAATTCCTTTTTCATTGGTGCGTTATTGAATTTTTCTTTTCAGTGATTTTCAAACACCGGGCGTATTGCGTTTTCGCTATTGTGCTTTGTAGAAATCGTTTTTCTTTTCAATGGATTTGTGACAGATTTTTTTTTTTTTTTTAACGAATGAATTGCTGAATCTCGTCCCCTCTCCATTCTTTTTTCTCTTTTAATGTTAACTGTCTTTAGCAACACCCCAAATATGTTTTTTTTTTTCTTTGGAACTATTTCGGGCAATTACTTGTTTAACCTAAAATCGTAATTGACACAACTCTATCAGAAAACTGTTATAACCATCCCGAAACGTTTCTCCATAATGTATCAATGAAACTAGGCAACTATCAAGGTTAGGTGTCATGGTGGCATTTCAAACCTATTATTAAAGTTAGGGGCAGGGGAGCCCCAATGGGAGATCACGGGAAAATCTGTTTTGGAATCTCAAATTTCTGATTGAATAGATGAAACAGTTCTCATTTAACATTTTGCAGTGGGGAAGAAATTTGTAAAATCAATCAATAAATTTGTGATCCTTCACTCAAAAAAATCAGAAAATAATTTTGACTCAACGGATATGTTTCTGGTATAAACAGAACCCTGCCTTCAGATGCATTTTTCTGAGCTAAGCAGTAAGTTTTTTTCTTTTCTCTAGAAAGTTAGAGTAAATGCTGAAGCATACGTAAAGTAACACTCTCCAAGACCCCATGGGAGGGGGGCACAAGAGGCAATGCCCCCCAGTTCTGGGAAAACCTTAAATAGTAACAACATACCATTTAAAACCTTAAAAAAAAAAAAAAAAAAAAAAAAAAAAAATCATGATTTTTTTTCTCTTTAATAAATAATAAAAGAAACTAAAGAAAATAATGAATGTAATTTTCTGAAGAGAGAGAGAGAGAGAGAGAGAGAAAAACCACCGTATATTAAATGCTGGTAGCAAAGCTGTCAATGGAGTGCTAAAAGTGAGTATAAAATGACTGTTTTAAAGTGAAAACAGTTAGGGTTTATAAGTATACAGGGTGTATCAGTACAGCGTTTATAGACTTTAAAGGCAGATAGAGTACACCTAGATGATAGGAAACCACATAGCAATGCATGGTCCGAAACGCTTTCCTGGCGCGGTAACTATGTGTTTTTATTGCTATGTGTTTTTCCATCGTCTAGGTCAGCGTTTCTAAATTTCTTTGATCAGTGGAACCCTTTTAAAGGCTAATTTTTTTCATGGAATCCTTAGTTTTTTTTTTAAAAATAGTTTACAGTAGCGTAGTCAAGGTTCTGTTTGAGAGAAAGCCCAGGTTCTTATCTCAAAGAAACTCTCATCAACTATTTGTCGTTAAATTGAGACCATGGTAATTATTGTTAGCTGCTAATTTTCATTTATTATTATAAAACACAAAAACACTCCTATTTGCATTGGCAGCTGGTGCATTAAAAAATGGGGGGGGGGAGGGGGGCAGGTTCGATGAGAGCGACACACCTTAAAGCTAAATTGTTTCTTCAAAAATTGGACAATTGAATTTTTACGTCATTATTAACGAATTGACCTTCTTCCAAAAATTCAAGAAACAGACTCAAAATGCGGGACAAGATGGCCACAGAAGATTGCCTCCTACCAAAATCAAAGTTCCATTTTAATTTATATGCGAAATAATAATATGAAAAAAGAGTATCACAAGCACTTATTAAGTTGGTTTTTTCTTTAAACACATGAATAGATCATCACTATCATTTTTCATTCGACCCTTAGTTTTGAACTTAAAAAAGTGGAGGGGCAAAGTCTATTTACTCTTTAAAGTGAGAGGGGTGCCCCCTCGTACCTAAGCCTATTTGTGATTCTGAGTATTTTTTAAAGGAATAGATAACCTTAGAATTTATGCATGAGTTTTAGAATTCAAATATTTTCTTAGTTAGGAAAAGAAATACTGATGTGTTTTATATACAATAGTGTTAATGATTCACTAAAATTTACAAAGAAAAAGTTTTTAAAACTTAAAAACTAAAATGTCTTTTATTTTACAACATTTTTAAAAGTTATTTATAAACCAGAGACTTTGATGTCACTGTAGGTCATGTTGACTTAAATTGGTCCTCGGTAATGTTAAAAATGTGCTTTCAACTGCCATAGATACTGGGAGAGTGGCTAGTATTATTAATAGAATATTTGAAATTTACTTCAAAAATCGTAATTTTAGACAATATTTGGTAATGATGCAAGAAAGGGAATTTGGGGTGTTCTTCCATAAGTTTTTCAACATTGAAGTCACTCGTAAACTATCTTTGGTGATGGGGTCATTTGCTTCTTCCAGAATTTTTTCGAAATTGAAGTGTTTAAAAGCAGTGGTGTTCCCATTGGGTATACTTCATACACGTCGTACACTCTCAAACATTTTTTAGAAGTATAGCGTATACCCTCAAGCTTCAAAATTTTTCATATAATGACCTATTATGTAGTATATGATCTCCATGGACATATTATGCATAATTGATTACTGGGAGCATACCCTCAGTAAAATTGATGGGAACATCACTGTTTAAATGTCAGAAAAGGTGCTTTATGACTGATCTTGGAAAAATTTCGAAGTTGAATCGTAAAGGCATAATTTCAGGCGACTAATGAATTATTCCTATAGTGGCTAATCCTGACGGGTAAAAAAGCTCAGTTTAGTATACGAAAGTAAAAGTAAATTTGTTTTTAATTTTGGGAAAGCGTTTCTATCGATTTTTTAAGTGACAAATTTGAAAGATGTGGAATGAAAACATATAAGTCTCTTGGAATCCCTGAGAGAACTTCGTGGAACCCAGGGGTTCCGGGGAACACAATTTAAGAAACGCTGGGTCTAGGTGTACGCTATCTGCCCTGAAAGTCTGCATTAATGTCAACTGCAATAATGACATTACGTTATATCCATTTATAATAGCTATGCACTTTATAGAGATAACACAACAATGTACCTTTCTCTTAGAACTCATTTTCGTATCTTTCTCATAGAACACATACTTTTTTTTTTTTTGGAAAATAATTTTAATAACCAAAATTTTTTATCCCATATTCTTTTTTTTTCATCACTTAACAAAAACTGCATGTCATGGTCTATGAATCAAGCTATCATCATATATCATTTTCTACTTTCTTTTTTTCCCCGTCATTTACATCAAAATTTTATCTTAAATCCAGTGTTTGTTTCTAATAGCTAATTTTCACATCCTTTACGGAACAGGTTCCTCCACATGGCGAGGCCACTAGACATATTTTCAGAAAACATTTTGTCTTGCTTTGTTTTTATTATGAAGTTGCATGCAAAATTTTCATCTCATTTCGTCTAACAAATTTCGTGATCTCGCGATAGCATAAATAAATTCTGAAACTCAAAATCAAGTAGGTCAAAACTCAACAAAGAGAGAGATTACGTAGAAACACAAAATGAATATCTTTGTCCAAAGTCATACATTTGACAAACAACAGAATAAAATTGTATTTTAAACTTTTTTGTAAAAAATATTCTATTTTACACATTCATCAATATCGTCGTTTGGAAAAAGAAATTTCAAGAGTTTAAATCTTTAATTTTTAACGCCAATGGAAGCCATCATAAAAGTATTCATCTATTTGTCCAGTGTAAGTTATTTTTTGACGCGAAATTGGGACTCGAATTTACTAAAAAGCATTTAATGCTATTACTTACTTTTTCTGCAACTCAAAAAGTATTTGGAACATTCATATCATGATCTGTAGCATTAATAAGAACTAGAAAGTCGCCCGTCGTGGTATAACGGGTGAAAATTGCTTTCACATTTGAACAGAGGCTGCGAGTGGGGCTTATAAGTGCAGGGGCAAATTTTTTAAAGAAGTTGAAGAGTATTTTAGGCTATCTTGAATGACTGGGGGGGGAGGGGTAGCATAAAGGTGCGCATCTTGAAGCGAATTTTCGAAAATTCGATTCAGTTCTTTTTCTATTCCAATTTTAAGAACATTTTACCAAGCAAATTATTATAACGTGGAAGAGTAAATTATCATAACGTGAAACCGTAACATGGGCGAGCAATTAACATAGCAAATTGGCGAGACATTTATCATCCATTATTTGTAAATGTACAGACGAACCAAATGACCTTTCAATTTTCTACTACGGGCAAAACCGTGCGGGTACCACTAGCAATAGTTATAAAACGAAAAAGTGTGGACTGTTTTTGGTAATGTAAGGGTAAGGAAGAGCCCTTCCATGGAAAAAAATTCTTAAACTGATGTCTTACAGACGCAAATTAAAGCCATCTTTAGCAAACTTAGAGCAAGCGGTTTGGGGTTCTCTCCCAGAAACTTTGCTAAGTTGATTTTTTTTTTTTTTTAACGTCTTTTAAAATGTTATTTCAGACTTCTTTTTATTGACTTAAGGAGGGACGATAGGGTTCGACGGTTCTACCAGTATTTTTTTTTTTTGAACTAATGAAATCCTAAGAACTGAGTTTTGAATTTCCTTCGGAGACTTAAAAAAAAAATAAAAATTACCGGATTTATTTTTTACCAGTGTTCGCCCAGAGGTCGAAATTCGACCATATTCATAAATGAATATTTGAGAAAACTTGTATGAATTTAATTATTTCCAACATTTTTATTTCTACTCTTACTCATGTTTACTGCATATCTGAAAACATACAATTTTTATACGGACACACAATACCACAGCACTAATTTATTCCAATTTTGCTTTTTATCTGTTAATCTCAAAATAAATGGATGAAAGGAGATATTTCGGCAATGAGGTCGCTTCCGAAACTTTCAAAGTATTTTTTACTGAAAGAGGACGCTTAAAAACAAAGGTTTTAACCATTTTTTAAATAATTTGAAAAAAATTAACATTTTTTAACAACTATTTTAATTGGTGCGCAGATTGAAATTAATTTATGGCATCAAAGCGATAAAATGCCACTCATTGATGCCATTAGCGTACAGCGTAAATTATCATAACCCTAAAACGCGGTTGAGAGCAAACCGTAAATATTTAGGCGGCAATGGAGTCGCGCGCCAAAGTACATCACTTATAACGTCAAAACAGTCACGCCTTATTTCCAAAATCGGACATTCAAAAAAGTTTTAAAAAAACAACTGTTGAGAAAATAAAAATTTTTTGCGGCTCAACATTTTTTTTCTTTCTTATTCTATCTATTTCAGTGACTAAAAGTAGTACTTTTGATTGAAGGAAATAACCCCATTGAGAAATTGGTGTGGTCGACAAATTGCTGGCTTGAATAATTTTATTTTGGATATCATGTTGCTTTGGGCTAACCCTATGCAAATAAATATTTCCCTACTCTTTGTTTACGTATGCAAAGGAAAAACATTTTTCGCGCTGGCATTGGAAACAAAAAAATTGACGCCAATGGATAAAAATCACCAATTATCTAATTTTCGAAATCTTCCCGTATGAAATGAAGCATCAAAACTCAATTTATGCGTAAAGCTTCTGTGTGGACAATGTTACTTATAAAACGTCTACTATTATAGTATCAAATGAATGAACTCTACTCGTGTCAACATATAACTGTCCATTCAAAAACACTGGGCGTCGTAATAATAGTACAATTTTTAAAAAAGGTCGACTTTGTGATTTGTTTATGGTTAAGGGCGGTGCATAACTGATGTCACACCTTTCAACATTTTCGAACCCCCCCCCCCCCCCCCCTTTGTCAGAATGTTTTGCACTTCACATTACAGTGAAATTTCTCTGGAGCGACCACTCTCGGTTCTTAAAAAAAGTGGTCGTTAATGGAGGTTGGTCGCTCTCAGAGATCATTTTCGAACATGCAAATACAGCACCAATAGCTGTTTCTTCTTCTTCCTGCGGTGTATCAATCAAGAACATTATGATAAGAATACATTTAAATTAAAAAAAAAAACTTTTTTTTTTAAATTTTTTTCAGAATAGGGAGGTATCAACCTATCAAATATTTCTATTTTAACTATTGCACATTGTTGACAGGCTTACAAAACACAAAAATTCACCATGGCCGGATTTTTAAAACCAACGATTGATTTTTTATGAATTTTTTAAAGAGCGATGCGCAAAAAAGAGGTGTGGCCTACAACGTCAGCAGCTGACGTCATTTCCATGTTCTTATCGGAGCTCCATTTCCATGCCGTGTTGCGCCTACCAGGAGGTGAATAGCACTGTCTTTTTCCGCTTTTTAAAAGCATTTAATCAGCATTTTTTTCATCATGGAGCTAGGATTCACGAAAGGTCAATCCAATAACCTTCCTCAAGTAACGTCATTCATGGTGTTTGACTTTTTTCGAAAGGACGAGAGATTTAATATCCTAGAAGTACGGGGAGTGAAACAACAAAGTTTCACCATTGTTATTCTATATTCTTTAAAATTGCACGTACATATCCGTCTATGTTTGCAGTTCATATTATTCGCATTAGTTTCCCTTATTAAGATTGACCATTTCCATTTGTGTGTCGATGGTTTTTTATCTGAATATATAAATTACAATGTAAGAGCGCTATTCCAGTTCTTACTTGGCGGCTTTTAATGAGGCGCGCATTTTGTAACAACCCTACTGCGAGTGATTCCAGTGGTAAGTTTTAGAGCAGTTTTCGCATGAAAGTTTTTCGCTTTGTTGGCGATAAAAGTTGATCTGGTTTTTTTTTTTTTTTTGTAGAAAATTGTTTTAATTCCATTAATACATGTTTATTATTCTTGAGTTTTTGTGCAACTTAGCAAAAAAAGGAAAAATATATTTTTTTTGCACTTTTGATAAAAATAATAAATTTGAAAATGGTGTTCATTTCATAAAATAAGTACCTTTTTGCATGTGAGAAATGTCTTGTAAATATAGAAGGGTAAAAGAATATAGAAGGGGGTAAATATAGAATCTAGGTGATAAACTGAAAATGTATTTTTAAATTATCAATTTGTATTAGTTAAAATTTGAAGATAGTTTGAATGTTAAAAAGAAAGTATTAACAGTTTTTGCATTGTTATTAAAATGCTAATAGTAATGCATCTATTACTTTCCATTTAAGTTTATTGTGCAGGGTTTAAATTCCTTTGTTTACTTGCATTTTATAAAAAATATCTCAAATGCTTATTAAACATTTATTTATGAACAGTTGTGAACTACAAACTGTATTTCTCACTTGACATAGTTTTCTAATTAAAATGCAGTGCAATATTTTCAGATTTTAATTAATAAACACACTTGAAAACACTTCTTTCGAAGATCCTGCTGGGATGGAGCAATAACAAATCGCTTGTGAGGAGTTTTTTTAGATGTAAATACGCATCCAGGAACGAAGCAATACTTGTAATTGATTCTACTAGCCATGACAAAGAAAATCAAATTATAAACAATCGCAGAATGCATTAAACCCTACAAACAGCAAAGGATTTTCACTACCCTTTTATGCGCGCTGTTAGAAGGCTGTTGTTTTCTCGCGCCTTCCCCAAAAGATCGCCAAGCACTTCTTTGTCCAATTTTAAAGAATAACAATGGTGAAACTTTGTTGTTTCACTCGCCGTACTTCTAGGACATTAAATCTCTCGTCCTTTCGAAAAAAGTCAAACCCATGAATGACGTTACTTGAGGAAGGTTATTGGATTGACCTTTCGTGAATCCTAGCTCCATGATGAAAAAAATGCTGATTAAATGCTTTTAAAAAGCGGAAAAAGGCAGTGCTATTCACCTCCTGGTAGGCGCAACACGGCATGGAAATGGAGCTCCGATAAGAACATGGAAATGACGTCAGCTGCTGACGTTTTAGGCCACACCTCTTTTTTACGCATCGCTCTTTAAAAAATTCATAAAAAATCAATCGTTGGTTTTAAAAATCCGGCCATGGTGAATTTTTGTGTTTTGTAAGCCTGTCAACAATGCGCAATAGTTAAAATAGGAATATTTGATAGGTTGATACTTCCCTATTCTTGAACTATTCAAATATGCTAAAAATAGGTTTTGTCCACTGTAATGAACTAGGAATGCTCGGTTCTACCCAATGGTTCAACCTCCCTTCTCCTGTAAGCAATCAAGAAATTCCAAGAAACAACCTTTTAAAGATGTTCTATTCTTATCAACCGCCCTCAATGACAGGCGCCCGCTTGACTTGCCTGGAGATGTGCGTGTACCACCTTAGCTTCACAAGGGTCCGAAAAACAACACACCCTTTTTATGAAGTTTTGGAGGTTCCAAACAGAGAGGGCAAGAAGGGAACATGTTTGAACCCATAGGAGAATAGGTTCTAATCCCTTATTCTGGTTTTCTTCCACCCTCGTTAACATGGCACCGCTCTTGGCTAACATTACACCGCTCTTCAAGAAAGGGTCTAAAGGGAGTGCGGGAAACTATAGACATATGAGTCTAACTTCGTCGGTTTGCAAAATTTTTGAAACATTGATAAAAATTAAGATAGTAAATTTTCTAGAGACTAATACAGTCGACGCTCGATATAACGACCATCTCCATCCCAGAGAAAAAGGTCTTTATAACTAGTGGTCGTTATAAGAGGTATAATTTAAAAAATATATACACAGTAATCATGCATGCCCCGTTGTTCCAAAAAAAATGGTACTTTTCAAGGTTGGCAAAAACCCGGGTTTTTTTTTAAAAAGCCCATGGGCCCAGGGTTTTTTTAAATAAAACCCAAAAAAACCCCAACTAAAGCTGGGTTTTTTAAAAAAGAAATTGGGTTTTTTCGTCCCATTTAGGCAAAATGTGGGGTACTTGTGGCATATTGTAGTGTAAGTATACAGACAAAGTGCAAAAATTGTCTTGGGGTAAAAAAAAGTTGGAAAACTAGTTAAAACTCAGCGTTTTCTGAAGAAAAGTATAAAGACGAAACCCAAGAATAGTGAAGTTTCAGAGTTTTTAGTTTCCATGATTACCAACAGTTAAGGCAAGTTACTTCTTGAGTGATAAAATCTATTGTTCGCTTTTAATTGCTACATTTTTTTTTGCATTTTACTTTATTGTATTTCATTTTGTTATGCAAAACTACTGTGGAACTTCAAGTAGTTTAAATCCCTTTTTACTGAATTCCAGCTTCATCAAGACATTTCTTTGAATTTTATGTTGCCCGTTTTTCTATTTCTGTACACAGAGTAAGAAATATTAAACTTTTTCGTAAAATAATATAAATACTGTACATCCTATTCTGTTTTCTGTCCGACCGTATGTAAAGCCTATTAATTTCTAAAAAATATACCTTGTTTATTCGAGATTTGTGACGTGTTGGTTTGCAGAAAATAATTCACATGAAAGCCTTTTAGCTAGAGTAGTTTCCTCTGTACAATCTACAAATATTGAGGAAATCAGACGTGACAGGACTTAGTCAAGAAAATTTGAGTTATTTATTGACCAGTTTAAGAAAAAGTTAAATATATTTATTTAAAATCTTTGAAGTATTTTTTTAATGCGTTAAGAGTTAAGAAATACCATTAAAGTTCGAAGATCATTTTTTTTACATTGTCTGTGATGAAGAACAAATAAAAAAGAAGTTTAAATTGTAAAAGTATTTAAATTAATTAATTTTTTTAAAAACTTCTCAAAATTTTAAAAAAAAACCCAAAGGTGGGCTAAATAATGGGTTTTTTTAAATGGGTTTTTTCAAAAAAACCCATTGGGTCCAATCCGGCCAACCCTGGTACTTTTTCAAACATTCCAGTTAAATGCCCAAATTATTTTTATCGTAGGAATTTTTAGAAAAAACGTGTACAAAATACTATGACAGAACATTAAAGACAGCTACCACTACTGCTACCACTACATTTTCTGAAGATAAAACCAGAAACAGATGTTTGCCTTTTTAGCAGACGTGATTTTTGCGAAACATTATTTTTCGTTTCAGATATAAGTGATAAATTTTTTTTTCCTTTTTTCTTTTCAAAAAAAAAAAAACATTTAAAAGTCCCTCGAAAACCGCAAATCTTAAAAACCGCTAGATTCAAACATCAAACTACCAACACATCTGTCAACTCCCTTTTGTTAGGAATCTGGAAATTTCTCCATCCCCCCCCCCCAGTATTTATTTGTGCTAGCTGCGGTGAATGGTAATCCCACACCCCGCACCCCCTCTCAAAGTTGGATTTGACATTGAAAACTTCAGGCAGATGCCTGTAAACCATAATCAAGGCCATTTCAAGCTACAAATTTGTTTTATTGGGAAGAGCACCACAAATAGCGTCCGCTGAATTCGGTTGTTGTATTGGATTAGACGATACAGAACGGTCGTTATAACGAAGGCAAATTAACGTAGTGTTCATAGAAACAAAGTTGGGACTTTTACCACTGGTCGTTATAATGGGACGATCTTTATAATGTGTGATCGTTATAATGAGCGTCGACTGTAATCTATTGACTAGTTTTCAGTACTGTTTCAGGAAAGGTAAATCTTGTGCAACTAATTTGTTACATTTCTATGATAAAGTTACCATGGCTTTGGACAATAAGAAGCCTGTAGATGTTGCTTACATTGATTTTCAAAAAGCTTTCGATAAGGTACCGCATGTTGCTCTACTTAGCAAATTAGCTGATATAGGAATAGGAGGGAAAACTTTCATTTGGGTAAAAAACTGGTTGACCGGAAAGAAACAAAGGGTAGTTGTAAGGGGAAATTATTGTAATTGGAGTGAGGTTTTAAGCGGGGTTCCTCAAGGATCAGTGTTAGGGCCTGTTTTGTTCATTGTTTTTATGAACGATATTCACAAAAATAATTCAGGGAACATGAATTGTTTTGCTGATGATATCAAAGTTATGGGGACTGTAGAAAATGAAGAACAAGCAAAACAGCTGCAAGAGGATCTAGATCATATTACGGAGTGGGCCGATAAATGGGATATGGCTGTTAATGTTGGGAAATGTCAAGTGCTACATTTAGGGCATGGAAATAAGTGTACAAGTTATTATTTGCAAGGTTCAGTCATTAGTCAGGCAGACAAAGTTACTGATCTGGGGGTCTTAATAAGTCAGGATTTAAAGTTTAGTCAACAGTGCAGCATTGTTAGTAACAAGGCCAATAAGATGCTTGGGTTTATCAAAAGATCTATTTCAAACAAATCTACAGAAGTTCTTCTGCCCTTATATAGAAGTTTGGTAAGACCTCATTTGGAGTATGCTGTTCAGTTTTGGTCTCCTTATCTTAAGAAAGACATTAACGTATTGGAAAGGGTTCAAAGACGGGCTACAAGGCTAATAAATGGACTTTTTCACTTAGACTATGATTCCAGGCTTAGAAGGCTAAAAATGTACAGTCTTGAGCAAAGAAGAGACCGAGGGGACATGATTCACTTGTTTAAATTTATTAAAATGAAAGATGTTACGGGGCTGAAGTTTAGCACTGAAAACAGGACAAGGGGTCATTGTTTTAAGCTATTTAAATCTCAGGCTAACATGGATGTTAGGAAAAATTATTATTTTAGCAGGGTAGTGGAACCTTGGAACAGCTTACCGGAAGAGGTGGTAATGAGTAAGGGAGCAGATAGTTTTAAGAGGGCCATTGATCTTCACTGGGGATTGTAAATTGACTAATACCAGTCTAGCTGGGCCCAGAGCCTGTTGCTGGTCGTCACTTTTGTATTTGTATTTATGAGAAAACCAGAAAACTGATCGGTTTACAAGTTAAATGTTCTATTGCTTTTCTTTGGTTGTCACTCTCTTTTTGAGTTTTCTCTAACAAACATTTCTATATTTGTTAATGCTGAGGTTCACAATTTTCCGATTGTTGTGAGAGGTTTCAATGGTCTTTCCCAGAGGTATTTTAACATTAGTCATATACGGGGAAAAAATGATGCCTCAGAAAAGTGGTCGTTAATAGAGGTGGTCGCTCATAGAAGTTTCACTGTACCCCCTTTTCCCTTTGTCACATATCACACTGTTTTTCATAAACGTTCCTATTAAAAAAAAGGCTTGTTCTCACGTTCTCCCCATTGTATGCTCCTCTTGTCATGTCTTTCCTCTCCCTTGTCACAAACTGTAACTATTTCGTGAACCCCACCTTAAAGCGGAACTTTATTTGTGGACAGCCCCTATTTTGTGGCAACCGTATGCAAATATATATTTCCCTACTCTTTGTTTTCGTACGCAAAGTAAAAACATTTCTCAAGCTGCAATTGGTGCCAAACATTTGACGCCAATAGATGAAGAGAGTCCGCCAATTTAACAATTATCGAAATCTTCCCGAATGAAATGATACTGCAAAAGTCAGATTATGCGTAATACTTCTGCATGAACAATGATTCTTTCAATAAGTTTAATATTATTGAGTAAGTTGCCTTCACCTCTGCCGTTAGAACTGTTAAATTCCAAACAGTCAAATGAACGAATCCTACTTGCTACATTAAAAATTTTCCATTCAAAAACACTGGACGCAGCAATAATAGTGTAATTTTTTAAAAAATCGTGTTTGTGATTTGTTTACGGTTTAGGGGAAAACTGACAAATGCACTTTTCAAACTTTTGTCCCAAAGTTTCCCACTTCACCATAACCCCTCTTCCCTTTGCCACATATCACACTGTTTGTCATAAACGTTCTTATCCAAAAAAAAAAAAAAGCTTGATGCCCCATTGTATCTCTTGTCAGTTATTTCCTGCACCTTGTCACGAACGGTTACAATTTAATGAACTCCACCTCAAAGAGGGACTTCATTCGTAGTCAGCTCCTTGCAAATATACATTTCTGTACTCTTTTTTTACGAATGCAAAAGAAAAATATTTCTCACCCTGGCATTGGTGCCAAAATGGATAAAGTTGTCCAAAACAGTTTTATAATGAACAATGTGAAGAAGTCATATTAGACTCAAAGCAAAGTTTCCAAGGTTTCCTGTTTTATGTAATCTGTGATAATTTGATTACAAAACTAAAATTCAGAATGTCAGCCTATGATGGCATATTAAGGAAATTTTCTTGCTTGTTTGAATACGACAAGCAAAATATTCGAGAAAGTGCAAAAGATCTCCAAAAATCTTACTCCTGTGATTTGGAGGAATCTTTTCCTGATGAATTTATTCATATCAGTTGAATCATCGGAAAAGAAAGTTCAATCACCAAAAGTAAAAAAAAAAACCCCATAAACTTGGTAAATGGATACTTTTGTCAATGTAGATACAGCCCTGAAATTGTTTTTGACTTTGCCAATCTCCAATTGTAGTGGAGAACGATCATTTTCGCTATTGAAGAAAACTAAGTGTCCTTTGCGTACTCTCATTTCTGATAGTAAATTATCTTCATTAGCTCTATTATCAACAGAAGGAAGTTTGACCGCAAAACTTGATTATAAGGACATTATACATGAATTAACTACAAGAAAACAAAGGAGAAAACAAAGGAACGCAGAAAGCACATTATGACTTACCTTAACAGTCATAGTTTCTCCATCTGCGACTGTAAAAAAATTCCTTACATAAAAATCAGGAATTTATTTTAGAATTTTCTTTCTATCAAAATAATGTCCAAAAACTATCTTCATTTTTTTTTTGTGTTGGCACCATATTTGTCAGTGCCCTGGGGCACCTAGGTGTGTAAATTGGTCCCTGGTCCCTGTAAGTGGTCTGTCCAACAAAGGAGCTAACTAAATGGTTACACTACCTGGGCATAGGCGGATTTACGGGGGTGCCCAGGGGGTGCGCCGCACCCCCAAAATTTTTGGTTGGATTTTGAAAAAAAAAATAGTTAAGTGTATTGCACTCAGAAACGCAGTTGGGGGAAAAAAATTCATAGCTGCTATACTAGTAAACTTACTTGAATCCAGTCTATCACTGCACGTCACTAGTGCAAGAAAAACATAACTGTGCTCATATTAAGAATTAAAGTAATTTTATCCATTTCGAAAAAAAAACTAATAAATAATTTCATGCAAATAAAGAAATTTCTCAAACAATTTATTGTTCAGTGCTGTGTTATTGTATAGAATAATTGCATGTTCTGTAATTGGGTATTTATTCGTATATCAATACAAATTCTTCTATTTTAAAAGAACAATGGCTAATAAAGTCCAAAAAAAAACATATCTATTGCAAGAAACTTGATCAATAAAATCTACACCGAAATCAACCGAAAACCAACAATTTTAAGGTAAATAATTTTTGGAGGAGGACTTCCTGACATTTTGCTGCAGTTGTGCATTCAGGGGGGGAAGGGGCACAAGACTGGTGACCCCTCCCCATAAAATGCTGAGTAGATGTTTTTGAAAAATATTCTTTATTATTGAAAAGAAGAAAAGATCTCATTTTGGGAAACGCAGTTATTTTACGAAAAAAAAAAGAATGTTGGGAAAAAAAATCTTAATTTCTCTTTCAAAAAGAAATATTGACACATAAATTTTTTCAACAGCTTCAGATTATTGGCAGCGAATTGTGTGCCTTCTCGCACAATCCTCTTTCTTTCATATCGTCCCCTCCCTTTTTTTTTTTTGATTTTTTTCTATTTCGTTTTCATTTTTTCTATTAGTCCTCAAAATGTTTCTTCTCCAAAGCCATTTTCTCCACTTAAAGTTATTACAGAGTACCTCAAATTTTTCGTTTCTTGGGCTTCACTTTCGCAAAATTTCCAAGGAAGATCTTCTAATCACCTAAATACATCGAAAATCGTTTAAAATTGAGTTTTTGGAGCTTCAGTTTTGAAAAAACTGCAGTGTCCCCTAACGTTATCAAATATGGTCTTACACTCATGTGTTTAAGACTCTAGTTTTGGAAAATATTCGAACAAGGGCCTCTGACCCCCCCCTCTCTATTATCATCAAAGAGTGTTAATATTTTGGTTTTGAAAACTACTATTTCGAAAAATTTAAGTGGGAGAACTTTTTTTTTTAATACCATGGATTATTGCAGAAGAACTTCATTTTTAGGACTTCAATTTCGAAAATTTTCCGAATTCGAAGTATTTTTGTAACTTTAATTATGAAAAGTTAAAGAGGTAGCGTGGGGGAGGGGAGGGGGGTTACGTATTTCTATCTGCTTTTTCAAAAAATTGATTGGAGACAGTCTATGAGTCTCATTCATAACCCAAACTATAAATATGGACTATAATCACATTTATAAGACTAAAATTTCTAAAAATAGCCTTGGAGCCACACGTACCTTTTCTTGCCTCTAAAAATATCACCAAGATCTGTAAAACTGCGTTTTCAAAACTACTATTTCAAATTTTTTCTGGGGCGTGAATCCCATTCCAAACCAGTAGCTAGATTCACCCACTGCTTCAAATATCGACTTTCGTTTAAGACTTTTTCTGCAGTTTGAAATGTTAAGAATTGCCCACCCCCTAATCTTACTAAATATGGTTTACATTGCGTTTTTTAGACTTGAAAGTGTGTTCCGCCCTAAAATTATTTTCTGATTTCGCCACTGCCTTGCTATTCCGGGACCCCCCCCCCCCTCCTCAGATCCCTGTTATTGTTGCACCCCCAAATATTTCGGCCTAAATCCGCCTATGTACCTGGGGAATTTTTTGGAGCTCGTAAGCTCAAAAAAGAAGTCACTAGTGAGCAAAATCATCACCAAGAGCCCATTGTTGCCCCCTTGGCACAAAGCTGTACCATTTTACGGTACTAGAGGACAGTCACTGAATCCATTCTTTCCCCTGACATTACCCTAGATGTCTACAATTGCGTCTTTAAGACAAATTTTGAAAAATGCCTCGGGGAAGGCTCCGAAACTTCTCCTAACATTGCCAAAGATCGTCTAAAATTTTGAAACTTCTATTCGAAAAGTTTCAGGAAAGGAAAGGAGATTCAAACCCCCAGGTGAAATTTCCTTTCTGGAAGGAAAATGCAGGTTCCCTCAAGGGAGGAGCGATCGCCCATCCCTTGTATCCATCCTTAGCCACACCCCAACATCTAGTCAGCAATCTTATATCTACAATTTTCACACAAGGTTTTAACCACTTTCTACACTCCTGTTTGTGAAAATTGCAACACCATGAAGGAAGCATCATAGTTGAATGAAATTTTATACACAGTTGAGTGGTAATGGTATAAATAAATGATTACATTTTCAAACCAAACAAACAAGGGGGGCGTAGTTCAATAGGGGGTGCAGTTTTTCACGTTAGCATGGAGCGGTTCTAAAGCTGAATCTGGCCCTGACGTCAAATAGCAATAAATCTGAATAGATAGAGATCAGTCATTTAGAGCTTTCTCAAAACTCCCGGCAAATAAGGACCACAAAAGCAAACAGGTAGGAAATCTTCTGTTTCTGTACGAGTGAAACACATGATAATAAGACAAGCATGCTCCAAAAAAAACAAACATCATGAGATATTTTTTCATGCATTTAGCATTGCTCATAGCATTTAGATGGGAATTCAAGTTACGATGCAGTTCTCAAACTATTCAACATTTTTTACAAAAAGAGAAAAGTTTCATTATGTGAAACTAATGTCATAACAAACTCTAAAAAGCTCATAACAGACCGAGGATTGAGCGTGCCAAAAATGCGTTGTTATGGTTAAAAAGTAGGATAATGTAATCGTTTCTGATGAGAAAAAGTTTTATTAAGATGCACAAGATGGTTTTCGCTACTTCTGATACTATCCCTGTGAAGGAAAAAAAGCATACGTTTGAGGCGGCTGAGTAATTGTTTGGGGAAGTTTCGCAACAGATAGAAACTATAACAATATATTTTGTGCAGGGCAGAATGAGTTCTGAGAGTAATATTGATGTACTGAGCAATATTTTTCAAACCAAAAACCCCGTCAATTAAGAGTTTAAACAATTTGTTCTAACAGAATAATGCCTAATGACTTCACAATGGTTTCTCAAACCTCAAAATCCTTGCTTGATGCTTATTTCCTGAAATTACTGTACTGGCCATACAAAAGGCTTAACCTAAATTTAATGGAAGCTTTTTGAGGCATTTGGCACCCGAAGTATGAAAAAATTGTATTCAATATTGAAACAAGCAAGAACTCCTTTTCTCCATCAAAAGAGCCAGGTTAAAAATTTCCAAGAACATTCTTCAACTTCCACGACATCAAGACTAATAAAAGTGGTTGAGAAATAAATGGATATTATAGATTACTAGGGGTTTTCAGGGAAAAACTCTTTATCCTTATAATTTTTTCCAGTTTTAAAAATGACATTTTTTAAAATTAATAACAGAAAAACATTTATATTCTGCATTCCTATAAGGATTTTGGAATAAAAAGGCATTTTGTGTATAGATTTCAACAAATTATTTCAGAAATAATTTATTTTCTGTGCATTTTTTTTTTTTTTTTTTTGTCCTTATAATTCTAACCACCACTGTACTTGCAGCTTTGATTAAGGGCTAAGAGAAGATGTAAAAAAAAAAAAAAAAAACATATTAGTCATCTTTAAAATCTTTAAACAAGATAAGTACTCCATCATTTGCTATTGCATCGCTAACATTTTGTAAAACAGAAAATTAATATATCAGCTAAAAGTTGATTTGCAAAAAAAGAATTTAAAATATTTTTCCAATAATCAAACACAGTTGAACTCTGTTAATAGGAAATGTCAAAAACCCACGAATTTGTTTGTATTAGTTGTCATTCGTAAAAACTATGAATAAGAAATATCGTAAGACATTAAAGAAATGCTAACCTATATTCAAAAAAAGAATTACTATTTATTATTGTTAAAAAACAAATTGTACTCTTAATTCAGAAAAAAATATTTCTAAATATTGAATGTTTGTGGGAAAAACTGGAAAAAGAAGATGACAATTAGCAATAGGCAAAAGACTAACATTTTCTTCTTTATGCGCAATGTCTCTTCCACAGCCTCACAACATGATAAAAAATACCCAACAAAAGGAAAACAGTATTCAATCACGTTCATATTTTTGTTGAAAAGGTCTGAAATTTTTGTTCATTTTAATGCACGCATTATGCATTACATTGTTATTGTAATGGAATAGTAAACCAAACTAAAAGAAACAAAATGTTTGCTTTAGCCGTGATTTTGTATTAAACGTGGTCATTTTAAAGTTCAGTTGTAATTTGAAATTACTTCATGCTGTATTACTATAAAGCAATAAAACAGAATGGGAAAAAAACTGAAACATTACACAAAAGATTTCATGAAAAAAAGGGTTTAATTATTTTTTATTAACAAAATAAATGTGTCCATATATACAAGTGAAATATACTTTCCATAAGCACTCCATAATAAATATGACTAATGTATACAATTCAAAACATTTTGTCCATATCACCAGCCTTCAATATTCCAACACTAAAGTTAACAATTTGTAAAATAAACAATTTGTCTAGGAAAGAGGGCAAAGCTACCCAAATGAAGGATATCTAAATGTTGAAATAAATTAAAACTGACCCATACAATTGTTAAATCCTAAGTCCACAGATCTCAAGAAGCAGATGCATCATTTGCTACATTTTCAACACAATTCAGGAAGGCATTAAAGCCTGAACTGCAGCGTGAGACATCTTCTGGGTAAGCTTTTTGACACCTTTCGTAGTTACGAAAAAGGGTGTTGCACCTCGTTTTTACCTTCAACATCACAGGACTGCAAAAGAAATAAATCAAAGTAAATATGAGAAATTACTTATGCTGCTGAGTTATAACAAAAACAAAGTTTTAGAACATTAGAAAACATTTGCACTGGCATATTTAATTAACTTAGAACATACAGCAAAACTCCATTACAACAAATACCAATACAACAAAATATCTGTTGCAATGAAATAAATTTTTAGTGTGACTTAATTTTCATTACATTACTTTAATTCTACTACAGTGAAATTCCCATTAAAACAAACTAAACTTACAATCCCTTGAATTTTATTGCAACAGTATTTTATTGTTAAAATAATAGATTTAGCATAAATACATCAAAAGAAAAAAATGAACGAATACAAGATTATTACCCAGAAATGTCTTTTGAGATGCAAACTATTTAATACAGGGCAAATATACAAAATATCTAAATTATCTAGTAAAACTTGGAAAAAAAAAATAGTTTTGTGTTTTTTGCATTGTAAACTGCTTAAGAAATTATAAGACAGATATTTAATTTTAACACAGGCAAAAGCATTGCTGTACTGAAATAAAATTAAGGATGAATCAGGGCCGTATGCAAGTTGGTGTTTTATAGGGTTCAAATCCCCTCCAAAATTTTTTATCCAAAGAAATGCTTTCCATTATTTATTTTGGTGAGAAAAAAAATATTTTCGTTATTATTATTATTTCAATTTCATTTGCAAAATGAAATTAGCATGACTGAAAAATTGTATAAAATCATTTTATGTTTTTTGATAGTTATTGAGAAATTCAATTTATTATGTATCAATATAGCGTTTTGTAAGAACATCCCCTCCCTCCATTTAGATAATCAATTGTGGCAAAAATCAATAGAATACACATGAAAGCAAATGTGGTAGACCATATAAATGTTTCAAAAAAAGTGTTTGCAGGGTGGCGACAGGAACTGTGAAAAAAAGTTCCCTGATTAAGTTCACCAAATTTCCCTGATTTACGTTACCAATGATAATGGTTTTCTTTCTTTGCTCTACTTGAAATCCATTGTATATCTGTATAAAATGCAGTATTTTTAACGTTTTAAGCTGTGTAAAGTTGTTGAACTAAAGATATATTTTCAAAAGATGTTACTTTTTTTTAAATAAAATGGTTAAAAAAATATATCAAGTCAATCTTTTTGGGTACCTACAAAACAGTACATTAAATTTTTCTACAATGGAACGATTATAGAAAATTTAAAAAAAAAAAAACTTCACTTCCAGAAACCACTTAGCATGAGAATTTTAAGAAACTATTAAAATTACTCTTAAAAACGTATGTGTATTTAAGATAGAACTAAAAAGTAATTAAAGTCATTTTGAACTAAGTTTTCAAACAGTATAATAATTGTTGCAAGAATAACAAGTAATAGTGCAAGAATAGAATATTTATGCAAATCAGATGAAACCATTTGACATCTATTCATAGGGAGCTTTTCTCTAATCAAGAACATAGGTTTTAATGAATGAATACAGCATTTTAACAATAAAAAAAAATTACTTAAGTACACAAGTTAACTCTATTTAAAATCATTTCAGTATGTAATGAAAAAAAAATCTTAGATTGCTTTCGTAACAAAAAACTTTGAAATGCAAGAAAAAAAAAAGAAAAAAAAGCAATTAGTTAATTTTAAAACATATAAAAGAATACAACTTGGTTATAAAATTAAAGAATCACTTAAGTCTGAAGAAAAGAAAACCTTTATAATCTGCGGTGGCAACAAATAGTATAACGGCAAAAAACAAAGTTTTTTTTATTGAAAGTTCAGTTTTAGCAATTAAATTGAAAATGCAAAGAAGTGATAATTTTTAAGCTTTTATAGTATTAATTCAAAAACCAAAGATTTCTTCTTGAGATCGTGATTACAGTACGCTAATCACTTCAAGACAACGGAATAAAGGCAAAGAAGCTAAGGCATTAATGAAGGCTTCCTCTTTGCCTGTATAGTTGTTTATTTTATGTAGCATTGAAAGCGTAAAAGGAAATTTCAAGCTAGGTAAAATAAACAACCTAACAGACACAGAAGCAATCTTAGGAAGTTCATCCTTTGGTTAATAAGTAAGATTCAATACTTTGACGTTGAGGAAAAAAGATGCACAAATATGCGGCAGTGTATAATCACACCTCATTAATTTTACTTTTTTTTTAACAGATCATTGGCAGAAAATGCGTAGGGAATTAGAGTACTTAATTTTGTAAAGCAAAAAAAAAAAAAAAAAAATTTCTTCATAAAATAAGTTTTCCCTGATTTTTTGTTACTTTTTCAAAATTCCCTGATATTTCCCTGATTAATAAAGTTCCCTGACTTTTCCCTGATCTCCCTGATTTGTCGCCACCCTGGTTTGGTAACCTCCCCCCCCCTCCGCAACAGAAGTCAGGTTATGGCTCTGAGACGACTATATCCACATGCAAGCAAAAGTAATACATAAAATGACTTATAATTTTTTTTCCAATCGTAGAAAATACAAATGTAGATGAATTTAGTTTTAAAAACATTGTTTTCTGCAGTAGAAATTCAAGGTAATATCCAGTTTTCAGGAAAAAATATTTAACCCCGCTATATCAATGGGTTAAACTTGGAAAAATTACATCTCACAAAAGACATCTAAAATGCAATGCCTAAAAAATTTATAACAAAATTTAAAAAAAAAATACTAAGCACTTTTCATAATGCACTCAAAGCAGGGTTGGATTCGTGACTGTTCAAAACTGGTTTAGGACAGGACATGTAGTTTTTACCGTCTAAAACTGTCCGAACTGTCAGAAACTGTCCAAAACTGTGCTAAAGCTAGAGGGGTGTAATCTAACTCGTATTTACTGCTATATTTGTAATGCACAAATATAGATATTAATGAGTATTTGAGAATATTTTTCTTCAAACTTAATTTAAAAGATATTTTACTTTAAAAAAATGCCAAAAACTATTACATAAAAACTTCCTTATGTAACAGTTGGTAGAGTTATGACAGGAAATTCACAATACTACCAACAGGGGTAGAAGTGATCGACTTGTCACATATAGGACATTTTCCACAAAAAATAAAGGACAAATATAGGACACATTATATGAATAGTTTCGCTATGAAAAAAGAAAAAAAGAAATACATACATATTATTTATTTATTCTTATCAATGATTTTGTTTAAAAAAACCTTCAAACAAAATTATAACTTACACCTGAAATGACTTTCCTGTAGTTGAAAGAATAATTTTTGAAAAAAGTGTACTTTTTAGACAAAAAAAAAAAAGAAAAAAAAGAACAAAGTGAAATTTATTGATAATTAACACAGCAACTCACAATTTTTGCAGGGATAGAAGTGTCACAAACATAGCTTATATAAATAAATATAAACCGTCTTTGTGTTGAGAACTAACAGGAGATAACCAATGCTTTGTAGCACAAATATACAGATATTTTGTTCTATAAAATTCCACAAAAAGAAAAGATTGCAAACAGACTATTATTCCGATCAGAAAATGCACTGAACACAAAAATATACCCGCAAAAACAAAACCAAAAAAAAAAAAAAAAAAAAAAAAACCACGAAAACAACGAAAACAAAACCAAAAAAAAAAAAAAAAAAAACCACACTGGAAAACAAAACAATGCTGTTGCCAAACGCAAAATTCTAAAACCAACTTCAGAATTCGTTCTCGAAACTCCACCCACTACAGTGATGTCATATTGCTGTAGTAGCCAATGAGAAAAGATGCCTGTTGCAGGATTAAGTAAGTTGGTGTTTTTTAATTTGAAATTCGTTTGCACACGTACTTTTGACGAAAAATCCGAAGTCAGATAGTTTATTTACTGTTGTTTTAAAGAAATAAATTGGATAAAAAACAGGAATATAGGAATTATAGGACATTTTCCAAAAATATAGGAAATATAGGATGATTTTCATACTTTTTTTGAAAATATAGGAAATATAGGATATATAGGACCACTTCGACCCCTGTACCAAGGACAACTAATTTCGAGGGGCATTCCAAGGTATTTGGCTGTTACGGACTCTACACTTCATAAGGATGTTTTAGCCTCCTACTCATGATTAGTGCAAATAGTAAAATTAAACTTTTTGTAAATGATTAGTCCTATGTGTAGTTATGTCATAACATTGAAAAAAGTTTAGATTTGTGTTGAATTTCTAAAGATATAGGAAGATATATAGCATGTTACGGACTCTACACTAAAAAGACATGGAAATTTTTGCTTAAACTATCTTCAAATTTTCTGTGAAAGTAATAACTACTCTTACCTAATGAAGGTTTTTCCACTAAGTCTCAGTTTATCTATAATACATTTAAGCACCAAAATATTTTTTAAAAAGGTAAAAAATATTTTTTACAGAATTATTTACTGAAGAACTGCACGATTATGAACATGTTACGGACTCTACATATTTGTCACGTTCGAGTATTGTTTGAATTATTGTTTATAGAGTGTAAACAACAACAATACTACCTCATTGTTCAATAGTTACAATGATAGAATCAACTGTTATGACTATTTCTTCATCATATAAGTGAAAGGTGCCCACCTGAGGGGGGGGGGGTATGCCGCAGACTGTGCCATTGAAGTTTTTTTTAGGGGGGTGTTTTGAGGGTTATTTTTCTCATTTTTGGGGAGAGATTTTTGATATTATGAGGGAGGGGGGTTTTGGGATATTTAGGGGAGGTGCACCCAAGCTCTAGGGGTGGGAGGGGGGGCAGATTGATGGTGGCCTCTTGTTGGAACAGACCAAGTGATATGTTGATTTCTTCAGTCTTGAATTTGATATTAGAAAAGATAGATTTTAATGCAAATTTCACTAACAATTCAACTTTTATAGTAGAACCTTGGTTATCTGAAGTGATCAATTCCCGACCATCTTCAGTAAGTCGAAATTTCTGGATAACTTTTTTTTTTTTTTGGGGGGGGGGGGGGGACATGTTAGGAAGAAGATGTTTTTATGCCAATACTTTTTAAATTGCTTTTTTAAAGTTAAGTTAAATTTTCTGTTAATTCAATTTAAAAAGGCAACATTTTTTGCTTCAGGAATCACATATATTTTTAAGCAACAAAATTTTGTTCATTTCCGGTTTAAATAATTGCATTTAATTAATTCAATGTATGATCAGTCTCAGTCATGTATGGCACGAAAGATCTTATATTTTTGTTTAATGGCCCTAATATTAATGTACTACATGGCATCTGACTTCCTTACTTTGTTCCTTTATTTTAAAGTGAAAGTGATTTTTTTCTAATTTTTTGTACAATATATACTCGTATTTTATACTGGAAATTTTTCAAATGTCACACTGGAAATATACTGAAATTCGGGATCACCAGATCAGTCAACATCCCATAAGATAATAGGATAAATTGGGGACTCGTTAGACCGGCCTTGATAATTTTAATATCTTTTTTTTTTTTTTTTTAATTTACGACCAACAAAAAGTAGCGCCTATAGCTCTACAATTCCTATAATGAAATCATATTGTACAGTTATTTTGAACAAATTTCAGAAACTGTTATTTTGGCAGTGCTACTTTTAATTGATTAACTCTCATAACTAAGCAACTTTATTTTTTTAAATGGTTTTCATGAAGAATGAAGCAATAAATTGAATTCCTCTCCTAAAATAAGTTTTTTTAGTTCTAAAGTATTAGCAGTTTATTTTTTGTTGTAGGGAAAAAATCAGGACAACTTTTTTTAGACCAAGTACCTGGGGTATGTTGCTTCACTTTTAGAAAACACACAAAAACTTTTAGAACAATTAAAAAAGCAATACTCCAGTATTAGCAATAGTGAAGTTGCTAAAAACACAAATTGTGCTGATTGTTGAAAAAGTAACAGATGTTGGTAAATTTTAATTATATTGATCTTTAAACTTTGGTTTTTGATTATAATCATAAAACATTTGTTTGGTACAAATGTTGGATAATATTTAACATTAAAATTGTAATAGAAGTTGGTTTTGTAATGTGGGGATCCCGGGACTGTGGCAGGTTGGTTCACTTCACAAAGTTCTCTTAAAGTATTAATGGGGAAAAAGGTAATGAATTGAAAATTTTCTGGGGTGGTGAGAAATATTTAACTCATGGTAGAAAATAAAACTACGAATTGAAATTTATGATGAGATAAAAAAAAAGAAGAAAAGTAGAGAGCCAGACCAATGTGCTCTGACTACCCCTATACACTTACTTGTTCAGTCAAAATTCTTCTGAAAGTCCAAGTTTTTTTTAATGTATAAGTTGTAATTTCCTTTAAAGGGCTACTTTTTTTTTTTTTTCTTGTGCAGGCTGTTCAAACATTTTGGTAAAGAAAGAGCTGTGTTGAAACGGTTGCCAAATGTAGAGTCCGTAACGTTTTGTAGAGTCCGTAACCAAATTTAGAAAATTAATTAAAAATACCGAATTTAAATAATCATGAAACTTATTTTAGAATATTGTAACACCATAGGTGAAATTAGAAAACATTCAGTTTAGTGATATAAAATGCATAAATGAAAATTTTAACAAAACTTTTCTTCTAATTATTGTTACGGACTCTACAATCACCATTTTCACAACTTATAATTTTTTAACGAATGCACTTTTTCATTAAAATTATTATATGTAGTAGAGATAATCCTTTACTTTATTTGTCCCAAGCACCAGTTTTGGCTTGAAATTCGGTTCAAGTCACTACTGAAGAAAAATTCAATGTAGAGTCCGTAACGTTAAAAGTTGTATTTTTGAGGTTTTGATTGCGGTTACATGATTAATATGAAGTAAATGAAGAAAAAAATATGACATGTGTGTCCTTTGGAATGTGCTTTTTTAATATATATAAAAATTTTAACCTTTTAACAAGTTTTGTTACAGACACCCCTATGTCACAAATACCTTGGAATGCCCCAGGAATGTTATTACAGTCGAACCCCGATTTAAGTAATTCATCGGACCAAAACTTTTATATGTTAAATCGAGGTCACTCGTAATATCGGGGTGTGAAAAAAAATTAAAAACTACACGCGTCTTAACTAAAACCTCTAATGGGAAATTGTGTAAAAATATCCATAGTTAGTAAGTGTTTATTTTTTATTCAGCACTTCACCACTTATTAGGTTATTTAAAATTTTAAACTTCTGAGTAATAGATGTTTGACAATTTCCTTGATACTTGACTTGAAATAGTTCTCTCTCAACTTTGTGGAAATAAGATACTGTGTCATTTGCAGCCTGCTACATGAGATATGTTTTTACAGTCCAAGCCATGTAAACTACATTTGAAACACTGAACATTTGAAAGAGCAACAGTTTGAATGGGAGTTTCATTATTGCTTTCTGCATCAGAATCAATATTTGTTGGTTGCCACCTCTCCCGTCAAAAATTGCTGATTAAAAGAAAAGTCTTTTTCTGCTTCTTTCCTAACTAAAAAAAAAAAAAAAAAAAAAACCCAGCTGTAAGAATGATTCGTTAATTCGGAGTTTATTATTCGGTAAATAGGGAGACTGCCATCATTTTAGTTGGGGGAAAAAGAAAAATTTGGTAAATCGCGAAACTCGTTAAATTGAGGTTTGATAAATCGGGGTCGGACTGTAAATGTGCAATATTTATGAGCAAAAAAAAAAAGCTTAAATTTTTTTAAAACTGTTTTTGCAAATAAGTTTTACACAATGTTTTAACCAAAATTATTTTTAAAATCATAATTAAAGAACAAGACATTGTTGATTAAACACTCTTTTTCTTGTTCATATTTTTAATATAATATATTCTGTAACTATAAAAAACTGATTTTTATTGCATTTAAGTCAATTAATGCACTATATGTTGAACTTTCTTCTGCACACATGCATAAATAACGAAAAATTTGGTTTACGGAAAAAAAACTTTCTGCATACAAATTGAATTTTTTAATTAAGAATTTTATTTCTGCGTAACTAGATTAAAATCGGCTGCATAAGTAAGTTACTTATATCGTCACCTCCTAGCAAACCAAGACATCTTATTCCAGGAATAACACTAAGATATCCTACTGTTGCTCTGAGGCGGCGATATATTTATACTTGAATGTTCACATTGAATAAATATATTAAATTGTCAAAAAAAAAAAAAAAAAAAAGGCACATTTTCTTCTGTTTTTGAAGTTTTCTCACAAAATATAGTTTCTCAAAAATAGTTTTGGACACTTTCGAGCACAAGGTTTTTGAAAAGGATGGTAAAAAACTTGCCGATGCGGCTTTCATTTGCACACATGCATAAACATAGAGAAATTTGGTTACTATATATTAACAAAAAAAAAAAAAAAAAAAACTCATGCATACAAATTGAAATTTTAATCAATAATTCAACTTCTATGTAACTTGATTAAAATCAGCTGCATAAATAAATTGAATGTTTTCATTGAATAAATGCTCAATATAAAACATTACTTTGATACATTTTATTCTGTTTTTGATGTTTTCTCACAGAATACAATTATTTCAAAAATATAGTTTTGGTGGACGCAAAGGGTTTTGGACAGGACGGTAAAACCAGGGTTTTTACCGTAGTGCAAGGTTGGTAAAAAAACCGTTGTTTTTTCAAAAAAAAAACGGGTTTTTTTGGTTTAAACCTCTGGTTTTCCTTGGTTTAAATACTACTAGCGAGAAAAACAATTAATTTTCGGAAGGTAATTAAGGTTCCATGTAATTAACAGTTATTCAATAGTCACATTATACCTAATTTCTTGATCAATTAAAGAGATAAAAACAAAATCTTGTAACTAAATTAAATAATTAAAATAGCTTTCTGCAGGGAAATATTGATTAACATATTAGTATGCATGTATATATAGACTCTTTATGATACGAAATACTTCAAGAAGTGGTTGTGATGCGGGTTAAGATAAAATATAATGAAGATATAAAAATAAAAAAAAAACCTTATAAAACCAACATAATATGAATTATCGAATAAAGGTAAAAGTTATATTTTTAACTTGCCCTTCCATCTCACGACCACAGTTTTTACGCTTAGCTCTTAATCCTTTTCTGGCTTTATTTTTGATTTCATCAAATGAAAGCCAGATTAGGTCTTTTACTCTACCAGAATTAGACATTCTTTTTAAAACAATATGAGTAAGTAACTTTTGTAAACTGCACAGGTTAACTAAGGCAAAGCAAATACCAAAATCCCAATTTCAATTAACAAAAGGGGGGAAAAACTAAGAATTAGCTGCACGCAATAGTCATAAAGCAGCATAGGTGTATAGCCAATCAAAATCTTTTGAGAACACAGAATCCAAAAAAAAAAAAAAAAACATAAATGGAGAGTGTAGTTCATATGTGAAGATTTATATATTTCTCATATCTTCCTACATTATAATATAAGGAACTATTATGTATCATAATACGAAGCATAAACTTTTTTTTTTAAATTTGATTCAAAAAATATTATTTGTGTTCACCTGCAGAACAAATCTTAATTTCTAGGTGCAAACAATTAAGTTAGACTGTTGATTACCTTACAAGCCAAAGTTAAAATTCCAGGAAAGTGCAAATAAATGGGCAAAAATGTCACACCCCTGCAACAGGAGTGAGCAATATAATGGATTGCATCTACAATAAAAGATTCAATACTTAGTAAATCTTAACTAATCATGCAAATTAAGCATAATGATAGAAGTTGACTGAAATCTGCTTTATGGCACATATATGAAATAAAAAATATATTAATATTTTTTTTCGATTAAAGCTTGTAATACATTTTGAAGAAGCAACTTTGCAATTTTAGTATTTATCTCTGCTAGGAACTTAGCATAAATGGAATTTTACATTTTTCAATATGTGTGGGAAAATCAAAGTAATGTATCAATGTGAGTACATCAATGTGGGGTAAAATGGATTTTTTTTTTAGCTTTAAAAAAAAAAAAAACATTTTTTAAAAAAACCGCATGGTTTTTTTAAAAAAACCAATTGGTTTAAACCATGGTTAAACAATTTAAAAATAGACTCTTATCCCATGATTAAATCCCAGTCGAATTATCAGCGGGTCTTTTTACATTTTTTTCTTAAAATGATTGTGTTATTGTTTACTTCTAGAGATTTTTTATATTCAATGTTAGCAAATGCAATGTTTTTTCTTACAATTTAAATGTATGTGTGAGTGTTACTTATATTTTTTAGCTATTGTATACGCTAAGTATCGTTTTTTCCTATTATCCCCGGTTACTGTGCCACCCTATTTCGCGGATAATCGGGAGTTTACTATAGCTAAAATGGTGTAATTGATGTAGCAGAGTTGCATTCCTTCACAACCAAATTGCAGAAAATTATGCAACATTCAAAAAAAAAAAAAAAAAAAATTGTTTTTACAAACAAAAAAGTTAATTAGGAATATTTTTAACTAAAATATGATATCACATTAGGTTTGTTAAAATCAAAAATTAGAAAGCTGAAAATAAAAGTAAAAAAAAGCAGCAACATGCTAAAAATCTAACAATAGAGATAGAGAGAGAAAATTATCAACTTACTGAGTTTCAGAACACCGAGCAAGCTCATGCCGCTGGTAGGAACAAGCCGTGTACCATTGATTTGGATACCTGTCCACACACTGAGTGTACCTTTCCATCAAACTACTGCAATGACTGTTTACAATTTTCATAGCTTTTCCTTCCCTGAAATTGAAAATTGAAGAATAAATGCAGAGCCAAAGTGAAAAAATAACAAAAAAATCAGTTTGTAATTAATCAACAAAATGAAAAACTTTTAAATCAGTGGTTGAAAGTAGTGCACTACAAGCTATTTTTTAGTAGTTTGTAGTGAGTAGTTCAATACAAAAATATAGTACTTTGTAGCGATTTCTGGAAGCTACTTTCAAATAAATTTTTTAAAAAATCAAGGTTCAAACAAATTTGACTGGTGCAAATTTTACACAAGCAAGGTTGCTAACCTTGGGGAAACAATTTGAGGAGCATCTGTGCTGATTTTGAGGAGCATTTTGAAATTTTGCAGAGCAGCTCAGTATTTTGTATAAAATTCGATAAAAAAAACTAAAACTACCAGGGGGTCTGGCCAGAGGATATTTGGGTCCGTTAACGGACCCTTCACAAAAATCCGATCAACCAAAACGGACCTTTCACAAAATCCCGATCAACCAAAACGGACCCTTCACAAAATTCTGAAAAAAAAAGATCGGATCTTTCAAATTGTTTTCGAAAGAGCAAATCTGAAAGCAAAATAACGCATATTTTCGTGTATAAAACAGATAATCATAATAATAAGTCAAATTAGAGGGATCAGCTTATACAAAATCTGCTAATTTTACAAAAAAAAAAAAAAAAAAAAAAAACAGCCCTCTTGGGATGCTCCTGCAAGCAATAAATAATAGCTACTGCCAAATAAATAAAATGCTTGTTATTTGTTTCTTTGAAAGAAATTAACAGCTGAAAATAAGTTTGGTCTTAAATAATTTTGTTTGTGTTTGTTTTATCACAGCTAACTAGCAGCAGTGTTGTTGTAAACTTTTCTGAAAAGGTGTTGGTAAGCACTTTTCTCCCCACTCATGATTTAATAAACAATAATAATAATAATATATATCTGTGAAATGAACTTACAACAGCAAAGGGATAGTAAGGGTAAGGAAAAAATATGATTGCTTCAGATAGGGTTACCAACTTCAAAATTATCACCACTTAGCATCTGGCGTTGAACCTTTATAATGACTTGATTAGAAAATATTCTCATCATTTTACCATCTTGTCAATATTTGCGTTTTTACGGTGGTGCGGTGCAATCTTTAACTGTTATTTTGGGAGAAAATTATATGGGTTTGATTTTTCGATTCTAACAAGGATGATTAACTTTAAATAAACTCTTTTAACTATCGTTTTTTCTTTAGATTAGAGACGTACCGAGTACTCGGTAACTACTCGGTACTCGGCATACTCGGCCAATTTGCCGAGTACTCGGTACTCGGCCAAATTTTGATCAGATACTCGGCCAATACCGAGTAGTTGCAAAAAATTGAATATTGTCCAAGACAGATATTAAAATTTATAAAAAAGCGCAAGCATATTTAATATTCTGCAATCATTTTACAAGTCAATTTTAAATTTTGAGAATAATGAAGTTTTTAATGCTTTAATGGAATAAATCTTTATTTTAATGTCCCCAAAGTTAATTAAACTTATTTATTAAAAATTGTGCAAAAAAGGTAAGTATAGAAAATATGAAATTTTTACATAAAAAATAGATTTTTGCTACAAACAAAAATTAGTTATAAGAAATATAAAAATTCCTTTGCTTAAAAAAAGGGAAATAAAACAACGTTAAAAGCATAGTGCAGGAACATTGCAGACACGTGTTTTGGCGTTACAAGAAATTCCTTTTTCAATGCACAAGATGTGAGCTTGTAGATTTAAAGGCATCCGACAAAAGTCGGACTTTTTTGTCGAATGTCTTAACATTCTTTAGCTCACATTTTATGCACTGATAAAGACGTTCCTTCTAACGCAGAAACACATGTGTGCAGTGTTCCTGCACATTTGCTTTATTTGCTTTCAGAAATTATTTATGTTTGGCGAACTAGAACTAAAATAGATTGGTATAGTTTGTCTTAATTCCAACTTGATCAATCATACCTTTTATTTATTTATTTTTAATTTTAAAAATATTTTTTTTTGTAAAATTTTTGACCTAAACAAAATTTTTTAAATAATACGAAATTAAATTTCAGCAGGAATTTAGTTTTAAAAACTTTTATATGGACAAAGAGGTCTATACTACTATTCCAATAAGTTCAAAATTGATCACGTGTGTGACAGTGGTTCCATAATTGGTACTTGTTAACTCGGCCGAGTAGTGAAATGCCGAGTACTCGGTACTCGGCCAAAGTGCTACTCGGTACGTCTCTACTTTAGATGTCTACATTTTGAAAAATGCAATCTTTTAACATCCGATATGAGAATCATATTTTGTTCTTTTTTCAAGCTAACTTCTCTTTATTAGGATGCAAATAGTTGAAAAGTCTCTTTATTTTTCTTAGAACTCTCATTTCAAGTTTTTAAAGCAAAGTTCCTTTTTTTTTTTGCTTCAACTGTGTCCACAGATATTAATGAAATGTTTATCATAGGACTCTAAAATGCAATTTTAAAATAATTTTATCAAACATATTTCTTTTACAAGCCGTTTTTATACTTTTGATGCCTTCAGATTGAGAATTGCGATCTCTTTGATTCCGCTATGGGAATCCGATTTTTCAAATTTTTGATGATTAGCACACTTTAAGAGGTAAACAAATAAAATCTCTTTTTATTTTTGTTAAAATCACGGAATTTTATAAGTTTTAAACGAAATTCTGCTTTTTAAGTTTTTCTGTGCTTTTTTTCCCAAAATTATTTGATTTTTCACAAAATTAATTCATTTTTCACAAAATTATTTGATTTTTCACAAAAAACGGACTTTGTGAAAAATCCTGGACAGACCTCTGACTACTTATCTAAAATTGTTTTAGAGCTTTGATAATCATTTGAAGCACTAAGAAGCGGAGCAAGATAACTTTTTTGTGGAGCTGGGGAGTTTCGATATTTTTGCGGAGCAACTCAGGAAGATAGGGAGCAGTTGGCAACCCTGCACAAGTACATCAGTCGATACAATGAGAAATAAGATTTGTAAAAATACCAGCTGACCTTGACGCCATACGTTTTATCTTTTTGACGCCATTGGTTTGTTTTGCCATTGTAATTTTCATATTTCACCAATATTTGTATTGAATAGAATTTGTTTTGACTTATAAAAAGCAAAGAATATGAATTAGCAATAACTCCTTTGTTTTTCTGGCTGCTGAGAATGTACCATGGAAGAAAGTTTTAGATTTAAAAGAGATTATAGTTGCAAAACTGTAAAAGCACTTATTTTCGCAAAAAATAAGATATCAATGATTTTGCTAGTTGAAAATTTTGTGAATTTCATATGAACAGACCGAAAGTTAAAATACAAAAAAATTTTGTGAAGTTTAAATTTTTGTGTTTATGGCGGGCATTCAAAAACCACAAAAATTAAAGTCTCGGGAAAACAAGGGCTTTTACAGTATTGGTCAAATAAAGTTACTGTAAATGTTATAGAAGAGAATGATATTGAGTTGCCCTCGCAGACCAACAATAAATGCGAGCATTACAGTGTTATATTAGTGTAATAACGAACATTTTTGAAAAAAGAAAGAAAAAAATAAATAATTCTTTGTAATATTACATGTTTCGATCAGTTAATGTATTAATCTAAACTTTTTTTCATTCAATCCTGTATGTGTATTAGGGTTGTAGGGTAGCTGTTGGCCCCGCTTAATCGAATATCATCATCATCGGTTAAGAAATATTTTTCCATTAAGCGGAGTTTTTAATAAAGCGGAGAAATCTTATCTTTCTAAATTGACAACATTTGTCTTAAAGGTGATAATTATAAATCAATACCTATTTAAAGAAAATAACTAATTGTATTTGTAAAAACTTTTAGAAATAAGCTACGTAAACAATAAAATAGTTTACTATTTTTTTCACATATTACAGCACGTATGAAAATTATAAAAAAAAAGGAACTTTTAACTTGAGTTGCAAAATGTTTGTCTCAACACCTTATTTCAGAACAATATTTTTTGAAAAAATTCTGTGAGTGTGGATTACTTGCTTCAAGGTCTTTTGAAAACACTTTTCCGAAGTCCTTTTCTCCCTTCTCATCTGCCATGTTTTAGCATTTAATGTTTTTCAATTTATTACCGTTGAAAATGTGTATCATTCTTTGTGTTTTTAAATTTAATTGCCGACTGCAATGATTGTTTTTTGTAATGGCAATGACAAAAGAAATTAGATAGAATGGAGAAAATATTTTTTATGAAAAATAGAAGTTTTTTCAAGCCTGTTGAAGGCAAAAAAATATTGTCTAAAATTTTTACCTCAACAATTGTTTTCACTTAACTTATTTCTAATTTATTCAAAAAATTTTGAACAAAAATATTTGCGAAAGCTGATAAATATTGTTCAATTATCCGGGGAAATTATTTGATTAAGCGGGGATCTTTAACATTGAAAATGGGGAAATATTCAGTTCCGGGAGGTTTTATTTGTATAAGCGAGGTATTCGTTTATCCGTTACACGATTAAGCAGGGCTGAAGGTACTCATTAATTGAAACCTATTAATATTTATATTTATGTTATAAATACCAATTGATTAAATTACATTTTTTTAGCTTTAGCATACTTTTAGACAGTTTAAGAAACTTTTGGATGTTAAAACCCACCTGTTCTGTCTTCAACTAGTTTCGAACTGTCTAAAATCCAACCCTTATACAAACTAAACCTTGGCCCTAGATTCCTCCTATCAGTGCGCACAACTATCAACTGGGTACACCACAGTAATGTTTAAAACAACTTTTATTTAATACAATTATGATATCATACCATTCAAGCCTTGGTATGGTAATTTTTTGCAGCAGTCTAATTTTAGTATGGTAATAACAGGTATGGTAATCTTTCTTTTTGATGATTCATGATTTCAAGACTTACTTTCTACCATGGTTACTATAGAAAAATTTCCCAATGATATTTACAAGTATATAGAAACCCTAATGTTGCCACCTACGAAAATTTTAGTTTGCAACACAGTCAAGTCCCGACTTATGTAAGGGATATGTTCCAAGACCCCTCGCGTAAGTCGAAATTTCGCGTTGTGGAAAAGGATATGTGTAAAAACTTTTATAAACATAACCAATCATTTTAAACACTTGTAAAAACCACCTTAAACAGCTTAAAACCTTTTCTTAACTATACATTACTGTTTCTCACATAAAGAACTTAATTTTTATTTGTATTAAAAAAAAAAAAAGTTTTATTCAACATAAAATACTGCTATGATACACAAAATCAATGATCAATGGGAAAGAAAGACATAAAATAAACCAGTATGGTACATACAGTATCCCAGTAGCAGAAACTTTCTGGTCAGTCTGCGACACTATTTTGGGCAGTTGAAAATAATCTGCAGCATTATAATTATTTTTAATTTAAGTTTTCATAAAATACACAAGTCCCTTGTAAAGCTCAAGATTCAGAAATTTTCCAACTGACCAGTGGCCACTAGACCCGAAAAACTTAGTGGACACCACTGTCGCAGCCTAGTTTTGAAGTATAAAAGAGAAGGGAGAGAGGCAGTCTTCACTACTTTCATAAAAATAAATAGAATTTTCACACTATGGAGGAAAACAACTATTCAACGCATATTTATTAAAATATGGAAAATTTAAGTTCAAATAAGTTTTTGAATTTTTTTTTTTTTCAAAAAAAGTATAAATAAATAGAGTAAATGAGAAGTTGGCTGGAAACTGCATTTTGGATAAAAGTTTTAGTCGATAGCAAAGCTCCAAAGAAATGATCAAATATAATTGTGTAGATAATAATTCACATTTGTCATGAAACTAATTTCAATAAGAACATGATTTATTGAACATTTTATGTTATTTTCAATAGTTTGCATTGAGGTAAACATCCAATTATTTTTTTGAAAACTTAGTAAGTAATAGTCTCGTCTATTTCCATCTTGCGAATGGCCAAACATGCCGTCTACGTGAACAATTCATGAGTATAAATAGATTTTTGAATTTGTTACATCATAAAAGTAGTAAATTCAAAATCCTTAAAAGCTACAATTTAGATGAAATAGTCAATTTTTAGCATATTCAAGATAATAATTCAGAATTATCCGAAAAAAACAGCACATTTTGCATAATTTTCAATAGTTTGCATTGCAATAAACATCTTATTCCGTTTATGAAAATGTGGGCACTTAGAGTCTTCCGTTCTTGCGTACCAACATCTTGGAAATGACCAAACATGGCGGCTACGCCAAAAATTAGGAGATAAAATTTGTTGCAAAAAAAAAAAAAAATTAAAAATAAAAATCCTCATAAGACAACATTTTAGTTGAAAAGTTTTTAGCACTTTTGCTTACAAAGCAATGAGAATAATGTAAAATTTTAAATATAAAATTTTTCATTTCTCCAGAAATTTTTTTTAAAAAATCCAAAAAAAAAAAAGGCCAGACGATTTACAGCACATTTTTCGTTATTTTCATTAGTATGCAGTTAAAACATCCAATTCTGCTTTGTTTTTAAAAACTTAGGCACTTAAGCATCTTGTCTACTTCGATCTTGTGAAGGACCAAATATGGCGACTATATTTCTAGTTGAAACTCGGAAAGCAGTGCCTTTCCGGCCAAAAAACAATCTCCAAACGATCTTTGTCAAGTTAAATTTAATTTTTTTTTGAGCAATCACGATTGCTTATTGCTTTCATTTGACTGTTTTGATGTCCTATCATTTTTCCCACCGCCACTCTCTGCACCATCACCGTGGACAGGCGGGCTCCTCACGCTGCTGCTCCTATAGCGAATGCCGTCTCCAGTTTGCATCCATGTCCTACACACACGCGCATACATACACAACTACACACACACACACACATACATACACCTACACATACACCCACAAACACATGCCTACACACACATACACATACCCACATACTCATGCCTGCACACAAACACATATGCCTACAAACAAACACACATACCCCCCCCCCCACACACACACCCCTACATACACGCACTCGTGATTGCGAAAAACATAATTTGAATTCAAAATGTCAAAATTCAAATTAATTTTTTTAATTTTTCTTTTATTTATTTTCTTTCTTTCTTTTTGTTCTTTTGTGAAATTATCTGCAGGCACCGAAAAATCTGCGACGCACGTCTCGCAATTTCTGCTACCGGGTACAGTATGCAGTATGAAAAACAAATGCCCAACAAACGATTAGTTGTACTGAACAGTAGATCCAGTAATGATATTTGAAACTTAAAAAAAAGTGAAAATGATGATGATTTATGCTAGGTGATCAAACCATTTT
This sequence comes from Uloborus diversus, assembly GCF_026930045.1. NCBI lineage: Eukaryota > Metazoa > Arthropoda > Arachnida > Araneae > Uloboridae > Uloborus > Uloborus diversus. The sequence continues at coordinate 35,737,766 of NC_072735.1, read as the reverse complement.
TCTAATACAGTCGACTCTCGATATCTCGACTTCGCTGAACTCGAATTTCCGCTTATGTCGAAGTTTTTGGATGGTCCCAAACTTCTGCTAATGTTCTTAATGGGTTTTTTTTCGTTAACTCGAAGTTCACTCCGCTTATCTCGAAGTTTGAGACAGACATCTCTTAACATTTATTGTCCTGATTATCAGTAGCGAAACCAACTTGACCGTAAAATGACGGAGAAAATTCTGCTATTTTCACCACCTGCTCCCTTTTGTTAGGGCTTTGAAGACGGGGGCGTAATTGACAGGTCGCCACCTCTTTTGACGAGAGAAAGAGCTAAAATGCACTCGTTCATGCGTTGCTTGTTCACGCTTCGATAAGTTCTTTTCAGTGGCTCTGTTAAAACGAAAGGGAGTAGTAGTTGTTAGTACAAAAGGGAGATAGACCAGACGTTGATAAGGGATTAGCAAGAAAGAGAGCACGTGTAATACCCCCTGGGTGAGGGCTAAACCAGTTAGTGACCCACCAATTGAACTTGGAACTGCTCACTTGAAGCTTCGCTGATCTCAGCTTTTTAGCACTCATAGCATTTAGTAAATGATTGCATGCTCAGCGTTTTGAAAAATGAGTAAGAGAAAGCTAAAAATTTTAACTATTGAAGAAAAGGTCGATTTAATTAAAGATGTAGAGAATAATCCTACCGTTAAGAAAAAGGACTTGGCCCTGAAATATGGCATACCGCCAAATACATTATCGACAATAATGTCGAACAAAGAAAAAATATTAGAACATTACGAAACAAAGGGCGGTTCTGCAAATCTTAATCGTAAAAAAATCAAGGAGTGCACATACACCGACATTGAAACGGCACTCTTGAAATGGTTTAAGAATTATGAGCATAAGCGGACTGAAATCCCTGTGAGTGGAATTCTCCTTCGTGAAAAAACACTTGATTTTGGCAAACTCCTTGGACACATGGACTTTGTAGCAAGCAGTGGATGGCTCGAGAGGTTTAAAGCTCGTCATAATATAGTTTTTCGGAATTTACATGGAGAAGCTAAAGACGTCCCGGAAAGTCTTTGTGAAGAATGGAGAATAAGACTTCCCACCCTACTGTTTGGTTACAAAGCATCAGACGTCTTTAATATTGATGAAACCGGATTATTCTACAAATGTGTTCCCCAAAAAACTTTAATGTTCAAAGGAGAGTCCTGAGCTGGAGGAAAAATGAGCAAAGATCGCTTAACTGTTCTTGTTGGTGCCAATGCTGATGGATCAGAAAAATTACCCCTCTTAGTTATTGGTAAATCGAAAAACCCACGTTGCTTTAAAAACGTCAAATCTTTGCCGGTAAATTACAAAAGCAATAAGAAATCCTGGATGACCAGCGAGCTGTTTGAAGAATACGTGAGAAAACTTGATTTGAGTTTTCATAAAAAATCTCGAGAAGTTTTGCTGTTTGTGGACAATTGTCCAGCACATCCAAAGTTAAAAAATTTAAAGTCAATTAAGCTTGAATTCTTCCCACCAAATACAACGGCAAAACTTCAGCCAGCTGATCAGGGAGTAATTCGTAATTTAAAAGTGCATTATAGGAAACAAGTAATTAGAAAGCTCATCAACGATATTGAAAATAATAAAGAGCATACAAGTTCCATATCGGTATTAGATGCTCTTCGAATGGTTTTTAGTGCCTGGCAAAATGATGTTTCCCAAGACACAATTGCTCATTGTTTTCAGAAATGCGGATTCTTTCCTTCAAGTGCTCCTAATATTGTTGATGAGGTTAACGAATGTTTGGACAACGAGTTCAGAGACGTGTTTCAAGAACAATCATTGGAACTTTCTGACTTCGTAAACGTTGACTCCGAGCTCATTACCTGCGATGAACTTTGCGATGAAGATATTATTGCAGAAGTAACAGCTAAAGAAGATGGTACGGACAATGAAGAGAAAATTGAAATTTCTGAACATAATGATTTGCCAACAAATGCAGATGTTAGTAATGCACTATCGATTATTCATCGTTCTATTGAAAGTCGGGAAAATGTTCCACAGGATATATTCAATGCCATGAGTAAAATTAATGATTTCATACATAGCAGAAATATTAATTCAAAAAAACAAGCAAGTATAAAGCAATATTTATTAAATGTGAAGTAAGAAATACATTTTTTTATTAGTAATATTATTTTTGCTTATGTTCTTCAAGTTTTACACACTTTTGTATTTTTTTTTTTTTTTTTGGGAAACTAATACAAGTTTTCTCTCCTATCTGAGCATTTATGTGTGGTTTTGTTTAATTACTTTTACAATTGTTTCAAAAGGGAAATAATAGTTAGTTTTCGGTATCTCGAACTTCGGCTATGTCGAATCTTTTTCTTGGTCCCTCGTACTTCGAGATATCGAGAGTCGACTGTATATATTTTTAAATACAGTTGCTTCATTGGTTCTCATATAGTTTCCATCTATGGCATTACCCCTCTTCCTGGTTTCTTTAATTTACCATAAAGAGCAGCTTCCATTTTCATAATTTTTGTATTTTGCTTAGATACTATTACTCGGTGAACTTTTATGGATTTCCTTTTCTTGACTATTAATTGTATGTAAGGAAGATTCACTCATACCATCACACCTAATTGTTGTGCTACCCTTCGAAGCATTTTTCCGTTCAGCTTCAGCTTTTCCAGAAACTTTAAATTTTTTTTTAATTGTCAGAAACTTTCTCTTTTTCTTTCTATCTTCACCAACTTTAGATGAAACAACGCTCTTAGGTGTCGTTATATTTCATTAACTTTCGCATTTAGAATAAAAAAAAATTAATGGAAAATGAGAAGTAGTTATTTGTATAAGCGATAAAAGACTAGTACTGTGTGGGTACTTCTGCTTTCAGTGATGCTAAAGGGATGAAGGTCCATTCACGAAAAAAACTTGCACACTGCGGTTCCCTTCCGAAAATTTTCATGTTGCGGGCGAGGAATTCGCGCTAGCTCAAAAATTCTTGACCGTTGACAAAATCGCGTTATAGCCATTTCGCGTAAGTCAGATTGCTTTGTAGCAGGAGTTGACTGTAGGGGCATTTCACGGTATTTTAGACATTTGTGTTGAGTCCGTAACGAGACCTTTTTCTGCCATACCATTTTTATTTACCGTTGATTTGCAAATCATTTTAATTTAAGGTGGTTTGTTGGTAGGAAAATCTCAAAATAAAATAATATGCAAATCATACAGTAAATAAAAAAGTTATAGCAAAAAAAGGTCACATTATGGACTCTACATAAATGTCAAAAATACCGTAAAATGACCCTGTATAGCAATAAAAAATTTTATTCACCAGAAATAAAAATACTGTGCCAAGTACCTTTAATAAAAAAGCACCTTCGGTATTTTCAGAAAATCATAGCCTTTCATAAACAGTATAAGATAGAAGATATACGCAAGGAAAAAAAACCTAAATTTGAAATTAACTACAGTAGAAACAAATTAAATAGTTACCCAATTCATTCTTCAGCTGCAAAACAATCCACTTCATTTAAAAATAATTAACTGAGTAAAAGGAACACTTATTATTTGGTGGTAATAACAAATGCATTTTAAGAAAAAATTAGCACATTCAGAATTTTTTAAGAATTAGATATACAAACCTAGGAACTCACGTTTTGAGTCCTTATTATTAATATCGGGCTGTTCATGCCCACTTGGAAGTGATAAGAATCACTGAAAATATACAATTATCTTAATTTAAAGCTAAAATTATTATGACAAGAATTACAATAATTTATCCTCAAACTTTTTTTAAGGTTTAACTTAAAAGTGCTAAAATGAAATTTTGATTAGAAAAGCATAAAAATGCATTTAGATTTTACTTCTTAAACCATATTAGTGTATGTTACAAATATAGAAAATAAAAAGCAACATGTTAAAGGCATGTTTTAAATTAAGTTACATAAATTTATTTTACAATGCAAAATACAGGTAAACAAATATTTTTAAAGTTTAAACTGACTTTCATAAAATAGCACTACAGAAAATTCAAATTCATAACCGCATGCAATTTTTTAAACGACACTTAAATGCAAGCAGTATCTTAAAGAAAAACTTAAGCAATAATGACTTAATGTAAAATAAATTAAAATAGCTGATAGGTGGTTTAAAAGGAAAATGAAGATAGCAAAATTAAAATACACAACCAACATCTGAAAGAAATGAGATTCAAAACATATATAAGTGCAAAGAAAAACTATATGTAGCATAAACATAATCAAGTTAAGGCAAAATATGAAATTGATCAAATCAATTTTTTTTGTGACTTTGAATAAAATTAAACACAATAGACAAAAACCGAAGTAAAAAGCACAAGGGGGGAAAAAAAAGTTTTGTACATATATATGGTAAGTAATTTAAAAAATTCAAAACGAAATTATTCGAACTACAGTTTACAAACATTTTCCAATTCAAAAGTACGGTTTTACAGATTTCACACAAACAGAAAAATCATTTGTTTACACAAGCATAATTTTTCAATACATGAAAAACTCCTGCAAAAAGTTTCAAAATAAGAGAAAGGCAGAGACAAACAAGATGATTAAGAAATAAGAATTTCATTAAAATTTTTTATTCATATGAGAAAAAAAAAACATACACGCACAGAACTTTTTCATTTGATCATAAGCATAAGAAAGGGGAATTGCAATTTTTAACATCTTCAATAAAATTAGATATTTTGTTTGAAACCCATTAGACTTCCCACATTAATATGATTTAATTTCAGAGTTACAATAACTTCAAACTCACATATTTCTCGGTTGACGGAAGGAAAATGATTTCCACAATCTGTCAAACGCAAAAAACGTCACGCAGGACCAGCAAGCAAAAAAGCTCCAGAAATGAGAACAGTTGTTTTTCGGTTTTTGTACGAAATGCGGAAAATCCGGAAAATAACCACGATGCCACCGCGTAAAAAAAAGGACATTAAAGTGTAAGTGTTAGTGTTGACGAAAATCAACAAAATCGTGAGCGAATATCTGCAGTTTATTCGAACCCTTGCACAAATATAATTTCTTTTCATAAAGACTTGAAGAATATAAAATTTACTCATGTTGAAGATGAAAATATTTCATTTATAGAGTTCTTAAAAATTGTTTATTGACATGTGTAACCGCCAGGTCAACCGTCAACCGTCAAGTTGTCAAAGCGGAAATTTTGAATTTTAATATTTTCGAGATAGTTTTTCTGTTTTCACCTCTTCAAGAACTACGTTCTCTTTAATGGTATTTACAGAAATAGAAGAGTAAAAGATTCTCCACTTTGTAAGTAAATCAGATTATTTCAATTCTAAGCATGTTCGTATAAATGACTACATTGAAATATTAGGAATGAAGTATGGGCGGTGCCAGCAGATAGCAGACTTATGTTTTCATAACTAATTTGAAATTTTCTTTTTAGCATTTGTTCCCCCCCCCCAAAATTGACTTTCTGTGTGCTTTGGAAAAAAGCATCAAAAGTAATTTACTTATGTATTTTTCATCAAGAGGAAAACTTGGTAGATCACTGATCCATGATGATCTAAATGTTCAGATTCGATACAAATAGAATAAAACTAAAGGTCTTCTCAGCTTTATAAGAAATAGAAACTAACACTTGTACGCTTTTAAAAATTATGTTACCTAAGAACAAATTTTATTGTAAAGCAATAAATGTTACGTTTTACAACCTCCCATTGTAAGTGACTTTAGGTCTCAATTTGAATACTGATTACGGGTACTCAACAACAGTGGAAACTTTTAATTATTCAGGCAGACCTTACAGCTCAAGAAAATTGAATATTGTAAAAAATTTATAACAAATTAACAAAAAGATCAGATTTAAATATAGGTGAATTCCAGCTAATATGAAACCAAGAGGTCAGAAAATCAATTTAAACAAATCCCTAAGAGTTATATATCATTGAAAAGCTTATAACCGCTAGAACAAGAATCTAGTGTTGCTTTTTTCTTATATTAGGTTTATTTAGTGGAGGAAGAGATGGTAAAATGTCTATTTTTTGTGTTTTTTAGCAAGTAAAATGATCATTTTTGTACCTTATTAGTAATGCAAATTATGATTCTAAATTTAAATGGAGTAAATTTAATATTGATATAAAAACTATAAAAGTAAAATAAAACCATGTTTGGGCTTGTTTTGAACATAAATAGTCTAATTAGGGGCATAATTATAACACCATGTATTAAATGTAACGTCCATTACAAAAAGGTAAATAAATTCTCCTCACATTGTGAAACATTTTTTAAAAAGTTTTGTTCTTAATTATTTTCTTTATTTTTAGGTTGAAGAAACTATAATTCCCAAAATTTATATGATTATAATAAAAACCATGCAGAAACAGGCATGTAACGGACGTTACATAAGTTTGTAACGGACGTTACAACTTGAATGTAACATCTGTTACACATTTTTAAATGCAATTATAAAAATGTATTCAACACATCAAACAATTCATAAAGTCCATTGTTGCCAACACGTAGCCAGGGTTGGACTGGGTCCTGAAAAAGGCACATGCCAATGGGGGGGGGGGGGTAATAGACAATCATTTTTGGAGAGCGAATGGCTAATGACAAATTAACATAAAACGAAATATATATATATATATCAGGGGTCTGTCCAGGATTTTTCACAGGGTCCGTTTTTTGTGAAAAATCAAATAATTTTGTGAAAAATGAATTAATTTTGTGAAAAATCAAATAAATTCGCAAAAAAAAAAAAAAAATTGTTAAAACGAAATTTTAGAATTTAGAGATGGCACAAACTGCATCAATTAAACTTAAAGTTGAGTGTTTTTCTCTTCTATGTTGAGAAAATCATTCTGAGGTGTTTCTCTGATATTTGGCGGGGGGGGGGGGCATCGCTCTCTTAAGTATCAATATTTATCTACCATTCTACATTATGTTAAATTATACTAAAAATATTTCTGTGCATTATTTAAAAAAATTGTAACAAAAAATAAATAAAATAAAATTTAAAATAGGGTTCAGTATTTAACTTTTTGACCCAAGACACTCTTAAAAAGCACAGAATTTCGTTTAACACTAGAAAGACGGAAGCGGTCATTTTGACCGCAAACGATTTTCAAATGCTCATATTTGCTGCGTTTAATTTTCAAACTCTTTTTCCTTCATTGACTTTTCCTAACTATTTATTAAGATTTTACAACAGTAACTTTTTTCCTTTTAGGATTATTATTATAGTCGCTATAAATGTTTATACCTAGAAAGACTGACTACGGTCATTTTGACCGCTAAGTGAACCTTTCTTAATGCATCCTTTTTCTTCTTTTTTCGCTTATCAGTTGTGTGTACTATGGACTATTGTTAATTGCCAGGGTGAGTAATGTTCTTTTGAGCTTGAGTGTACCTGTTGGTCAGGTTTAATTTCTTTGAACTGTTAGGAAAATGCGAAACACCTGCTGGTTGCATGGTTTCAGTTTTCTGCTATCTGCACAGGGGGCAAAGTTGGGAAAGGTAAATTTGAAAAGCATGTGACTGGACACGTGAAATTACTTTGGGTCTAAAAAGAAGTAAATATAAACAGGTAAATTACAAAAATGTTTGCTGGAATTGTTTTGTTCACCAAAACATGTGCTTTGCTTGAAGCATTGACGTTTATTTTCTACGGTGATAATGAAATGCTCAGTCACATAATTATCTTCATGATGTCAAGATGAACCGTTGACAGGAAAAACTTATAGGAACTCCTGAAACTGTTGCAGATTTATATCTAAAACAGATTATGGTTTGAATGAACAGTCTCACTTATCTGAAGAGAAATATATTTCTAGCGATGAGAATAGTTTGCTTTCATGAGATTATTGCGAATATTTTTCGGAGCCTAGATTTGCAGAAAAGGATTGTTCTTCTGAGTTAGAATGAGAAGAAACCTCGCTAATAAAAACTGATGCTCAAAATTTAAAAAGTAGTGAAAGAAAGAGTGAAAAGGGTCCGACGCCGAAAAAAAGGAGACAATTTTAAAAACAGAACTCCTATTTCTTCAGTTTCCGCCTAGTCATCCCCACTGATCAATTTTGCTGCATATAAAAAAGTAAGTACCTCAGGAAAAATATTAAAATAGTGTGAAATTAAATTATGCGGAACTAAAACTACGAGCATTTGTTCTAACTTCCAAACAAAAAACTGTTAATGACTAATATACAGGTGACGTGATAACATAAGTATTTCGAAATACTGTAAAAGATAGTAATGTACGGTATCTTGCGATATTAAGATATTTTTTAAATCAAACACATGCATGATTGATTATAGTACTTGTTAGTTATTACATGTTAAGAAAATTTGATCTTTTTTGTACAAATTTCCTCTTTCTCAATGCCAATTGTGTAAAGCATGTGTATTTCACTTGATCGAACGTAAAATAAAAAAAGCTATCTGAGACTTATTTGCAGACTATATTAGGATTAAATTGTAAAATTAAACTCTGATATTATGAAACAAATCCTTTCAATGGCTGAAAATCCCGAAAGGAGGAAATTTCTATTATTTTAAGTATGGCGGTCAAAGTGACCGCTGCTCGTCTTTCTAGGTATACGCAAAACGCCGTCTTTCTAGTGTTAAAACTTATAAATTCTGTGATTTTAACAAAAATAAAAAGATATTTTAATTGTTTACCTCTTAACAAAGCGTAATAATCATCAAAAATTCGAAAAATCGGATTCCCATAGCGGATGCAAAGAGTTCGCAATTCTCCAAGTGAAGGCACCAAAAGTATAAAAACGGCTTGTAAAAGAAATATTTTTGATAAAATTATTTTTAAATTGTATTTTAGAGTCCTATGATAAACATTTCATTAATATTTGTGGACACAGTTGAGGCAAAAAAAAAAAAAAAAAAAAAAAATTAAAAAAAAATAAAATAAAATAAACCATCTATTCAGCATTTTAATTTTTGACCCATAACAGAAAATGGAATTATGCTTTAAAAACTTGAAAAGAGAGTTCTAACAGAAATAAAGAGACTTTTCATTTATTTGCATCCTAATAAAACGAAGCTAGCTTGAAAAAAGAACAAAATATGATTTTCATATCGGATGTTAAAAGATTGCATTTTTCAAAATGTAGACATCTAAAGAAAAAAAACCGGTAATTAAAAGAGTTTATTTAAAGTTAATCATCCTTGTTGCATCAAAAAATCAAAACTCATATAATTTTCTCCCAAAATAACAATTGAACATCCACTGCACCACAAAACGCAAATATTGACAAGCTGGTAAAATGATGAGAATATTTTCTAATCAAGTCATTATAAAGGTTCAACGACAGACGCTAAGTGGTGATAATTTTGAAGTTGGTAACCCTTTCTGAAGCAATCATATTTTTCCCCCACCCATATCCTCCCTTTCCCCTATCCCTTTGCAGTTCTAAGTTCATTTCGCAGATATATATTATTATTGTTTATTAAATCATGAGGAGAGAAAAGTGCTTACCAATGCCTTTTCAGAAAAGTTTACAACAATATCGCTGCTAATTAGATGTGATAAAACAAACAACCATTATATTTATTAGGCAGTAGCAATTATTTATCCCTCGCAGGAGCATCCCAAGAGCGCCGATTTTTTTTTTTTTTTTCAAAATTAACCGATTTTGTATAAGCTGATCCCTCTAATTTGACTTACAAAAAGGTTCCAAAAGTTATTGGTTTATACACAGAAATACGCGTTATTTTGCTTTCAGATTTGCTCTTTCAATAAACAATTTGTGAAAGATCCGATCTTGTTTATCAGAATTTTGTGAAGGGTCCGTTTTGTTTGATCAGGATTTTGTGAAAGGTCCGTTTTGGTTGATCCGATTTTTGTGAAGGGTCCGTTAACGGACCCAAATATCCTCTGGCCAGACCCCTGTATATATATATATATATATATATATATATATATATATATATATATATATTTGAGGTACGCCTATTTTTTAAATCCAGGTTAAATGATGAATTAGACTATTTTTTTTAATATTGGTTGTCAATGCTTACAAACTCTGGTGACAAGGCTTGAAGAGTAATGAAACTTAGTACCATCCATGAATCTAATCACATTGACTCAAGTTTGAAGGTTAGGAGATTGTTCCGTCCCTTCAAAGATGGAGAAACTCAGAACTACTGACCAGCAGGGACAGATTAAGAGGGGGTCCATGTCCCCCTCCCTCCAAACCTTATGAGCTTTGGAATTTTTTTCGGATAGGAAAAAATATGTTTAAAAAAATGACGAAAACTTAAAAAAAATAGTGAATCTTATCAGATGTGTTTTACTTTAAATAAATTTTACTCCTAGTCAGGGCAGAATTATTTCCTTTCCCTTGAAACAGAAAAATTTATCTTCATTTTTAAAATGTTCAGACATTTTTTCATGATATCAATTTAGAGGCTCATTCAACTCAACTTCTGACCGGATGTAGTAACTTGGGCTATAAATGGGGAGGGGGGGGGGGGTAGATCAATGGTTCAGATTGTGCCATTGATTTTTTTTTGGGGGGGGGGAGGGTATTAGTTATCTATTTTCGGTTTGAGCTCTCTTGGGAGGAGGGACACCTGTGAGAATTGAGCTAATTTGAGAATGCCGCTCCTCCAAATGATCCGGCTAAATCCGCCAGTCTGCCAAACATCGGAAAAATTTACATTATAAGAATTATATTAATAACAGTTGTTTTGAATGGTAAGATATATCCTGTCCAAGTCCAAGAAATAATTGAGGGTACAGACCGGGAACTTTTCTGCATTGGTCTGAAAAGAGCTTCAAATGAGCAGAAAAAAAAAACAAGATGCAGAATGGTATAAGGTAAATCAAGTTTTCCGGAAAAATCAGCGCTCCAGTGAGGCTAGTTTCAGCTCAAGGCTTATTTTCATTTATTGTGAATAAAATACAAATATGTTTTTGAATTCATGAAGTGTAAACTCCTTTTTAGTGAAGTAAATGTCACAAAAATATTGTGCGCAAAAGTGTTTGTCGAAAGTATTTTTTTTAATATCATAATTAAGTTATAGATTTAACTTTTTACAATTATTGTATGAAATGATTGACTATGACTGTGTGATTTTATTATATGGTCTATAAGAAGTTAAGGTATCACCTTTCAACTATTAATTTATCATTCAGTACATGCATACAACATGTCCGTGTCATACAGTGTAACATCCGTTACAGCCCGTAACGTCCGTTACAGAGATTTTAAAAATTTTTATCACAAAAGAGAATAACTGAATTTTAATACCAAGGTTCTGATAAATTAGAGGCATGTTTTGTGATGTTAAATCAAAAAGGTTTGAACAAATTTACATAATAGATTCACAGACTTTTTAATCTGATCATGCCATAGCACAAATGATGTTCCACATTATGTAACGTCCGTTACAGTTAAATATTATTTATTTTTTGCAGCTTAAATACAAAAATAAATTTTGAAACCTGGTCAAAGTAATCTTCAGTCTTGGTTTTATCAAGAAAAAATAACTTGCTCCTATTTGGAAGCATTTATACGCACCTCATAATCTTTTTATAATTGATTTTGTGTGTGAATGTAACGTCTGTTACAACGGAATTCACCTATAGGCAAAAAATACAGTTCCTCAAACCTTCATCTATAAAAAGCTACAAGAGAAAACGCATAACTTTAAGCACAGAGACATAGCAAATTTAACTTTTTACCGTTTCATGTTATTGTTGTTCTTTTTCATACATATTCAGACACGTGATTGGGGGGGGGGGGAATCGACTCCCCCTGGCTTGGAAAATGACTATTTTTGCATAACTAGATTTAACTTTTGTTATTTTACTTTAAAACTGCATTTATTTTTGTTACATATAAAAATTAGTGTTGGTGAAAGGAACCCATACAAGGTTCTTTTCACAGGGGTAAGAGTTTCCTTAAAATTCCTAAAATTTTAAATTTTGTTCTAAAATTTTGAGGTTTTGTCCTAATATTCCTAAAATGTTCATTATTTTATTCCCTGTTTGCGCAGAAAAATAAAATTCAACCTAAAAATGGAACTTTGCATGATGATGTCGCCTATATTTAGGATAAAATAAACTTCGTAGATTAAAATTTTGACTCTTGAAGTCACTACTCTTCTGCAAAAAATATGTAAGAATACAAATACAAATACAAATGTGACGACCAGCAACAGGCTCTGGGCCCAGCTAGGCTAGTCCTAGTCAATTAATTAGTCCCCAATGAAGATCAATGGCCCTCTTAAAGCTATCCACTCCCTTGCTCATTACCGCCTCTTCCGGTAAGCTATTCCAAGTGCCCACGACCCTGCTAAAGTAGTAGTTTTTCCTGATTTCCAAGTTAGCCTGAGATTTAAATAGGTTAAAACAATGACCCCTTGTCCTGCTTTCCCCGCAAAAATTTAATCCATTTACATCTTTCATTTTGATAAATTTAAATAACTGAATCATGTCCCCTCTGACTCTCCTTTGCTCCAGGCTATACATGTTAAGCCTATTAAGTCTGGTATCATAATCTAAATCTGAGAGTCCCCTTACTAATTTAGTTATCCTTCTTTGAACCCTTTCCAATACAAAAATATCTTTCTTCAGATAAGGCGACCAAAACTGAACTGTACTCCAAATGAGGTCTTACTAAACTCCTATATAAAGGCAGAAGAACTTTCTTAGATTTGTTTGAAATAGATCTATTGATGAACCCAAGCATTTTGTTGGCTTTGTTACTAGCAATACTGCACTGTTGACTAAACTTGAAGTCCTGATTTATAAAGATACCCAGATCCATAACATTTTCTGCCTGATTTATGACTGAACCCTGTAAACGATATCTCATACGCTTATTTCCATGACCTAAGTGTAGCACTTGACATTTCCCTACATTAACTGCCATACACCATTTATCTGCCCACTTAGTAATATGATCTAAATCCTCTTGCAGCTGTTTTACTTGTTCTTCATTTTCGACAATCCCCATAACTTTTACATCGTCAGCAAAACAATTCATGCTTCCAGAAATATTTTCATTGATGTCATTCATAAATATAATAAACAAAAGAGGCCCTAAAACTGATCCCTGAGGAACCCCATTTAAAACATCACTCCAATTAGAATGATTTCCTCTCACAACTACTCTTTGCTTCCTACCAGTAAGCCAATTCCTAACTCAAAGTAAAGTTTTTCCTCCTATTCCAATGTCAGCTAACTTGCTGAGAAGAGCAACATGCGGTACCTTGTCAAAAGCTTTTTAAAAATCAATATAAACAACATCCACACATTTTTTGTTATCTAAAGCTGAGGTAACCTTGTCGTAGAAATGCAATAAATTAGTAGTACAGGATTTACCTTTCCTAAAACCATACTGCAAATTAGTCAACAGACTATTAGTCTCTAAGAACTTCATGATCTTAATTTTGATCAATGTTTCGAAAATCTTACAAATCACCGAAGTCAAACTTACAGGTCTATAATTCCCAGCAATACCTTTAGACCCCTTTTTGAAGAGTGGTGTTATGTTAGCCAGCTTCCAGTCCTCTGGCACCGTCCTCGAGTTATAAGAAGCATTGAAAATATTCAAAATAACATCCATTAATTCCTCTGCACATTCAACTAAAGTTTTTGGATAAATATTATCTGGTCCCGGAGCTTTAGTTGCTTTAATCTTTTTCAAATGAAATAAAACCTACTCCCTGGAAAATACAAAATCCTCAAGCTGTATAATAGCTTGTGTCTTGTTAGTGTCAACTGTTGAGATACAGTTGTCGTTAAACACACTGGAAAAAAAGTTATTTAGAACATTTGCAATATCCCTATCGTTTTGGATTAAATTTCCATACTCATCAACCAAAGGCCCAATTTGACTGTTTCGAGCTTTCCCAGAATTAGCGTAAGCAAAAAACCTCTTAGGGTTCCCATCAATGTCATCTGCCAGCCTTTGCTCCAATTCCCTTTTCTGAATCCATACCAAGTACTTAAAATTTCGCCTTGCCTTACCATACTGGAGCCTCTCCGCACTCTGACCAGTTTCTTTAAACTTACGAAAAGTGGCTTGCTTATAATTAAGAGCTTCCTTAGTCTCCCTGGAGAACCACATGGGCCAAATTTTGGTACTAACACCTTTTCTCCTAAATGGAACATAGTCCCCAACCGTTTTAGCAAGTTTATCCTTAAATTCCGTCCACTGCTGATCTACGTCGCTATTTTCCAATCCTGACGAAAATCTTCTTTCAATCTCTGCCTAAGTGCAACAAAATCAGTGTTTCTGAAATTGGGCACAAACCTAAAATTATCATCTTTGCACACTTCAAATTTAACCCGGAATCTAATGCTGTTATGATCACTATCTCCAATATGCTCCCCTACACACAACCCCTGAACAAAACTACCTATCTCACAAAAAACTAGATCCAAAATCGCCTCCTCTCGAGTTCCCTGCGTTACAACTTGATCTAAGAAACAGTCACCAATTACTTTTAAAAATTCCTCTTCTTTGCCATTACCAGGATAAAAATTATTCCAATTAATACCCGGAAAATTGAAATCCCCCATAATGATAACGGATCCCTTACTGGACATGTCACTAATAATACTGTACATCTGTTTATCTTGTAATAAAATTAAAAAAAAAAAAAAAATAGCTGTGCAGCAAATGTTGCAGAAAAAGAATTAGGGGAAAGGAGTAGGGTCTTATATTTTTGATTTTTTCCCCACTTTAAAAATAATGAAAAGTAGCTAATTGAAATAAAATAATTACAATGTGTTGAGTTGGAACACAAATATAAGCACTTGGTTTAAAAATATATTAATAGAAAAATTCAAATGGGCTGTCACCAGGTCGGAAGTAAAATTTGTTTTTATAGTTACCTTGTGTTGTGGCCAAAGCATTAACTTGTTCTAGTTAGAGTAGTAGTTTGCTTTGTGTTTCTGTTCAGTGAAGTTGGATTATTTCTTTTCTGACACACATATTTTTTAAAGTTAGTCACTAACTTTTTGTTTTAAATATGTAAATAGTAATTTGTTTTATTAAAATGCCATGGAAAACGTAATTCTCTTACTTGTGGTTAAAAAAAGCAGACAGAAATATATGCAAGATCAGCACAGGGTGCTGTGCAGAAAAGGATGACTTTTAACCATTTTGTTCTGTTTGTTCATTATCAAGGATTTTCACAGGTATTGTCTCATGCTGATGTGGCGAGACATAAAAGGTTCCCAAGTAGCTTGAAAAATCATAGAATATCAGTTTAATTAAAAGTGTCAACCTTCCTATTTATGCCAGAAAAAGTATATTGCTTTTATGGTTTTATCTATCTGAAAATTTTGTGTAGATATATTTTATGTGTTGATAGATTTGTAGTCAAGATTTGTTGTACACACATTTTTAATCATCATTCATGCATGAATACTTTTAATATTGGTAATTCACTATAATATGAACAAGATTTCAATCAAAATGCTGATTAAAAATGATAAGCATAAATACGTTTTTATAAAAATTTCAATGCATGGTATTAGAACACGTTTTTTGCATAGTAATTTGGTCAGGGCCAAATAGAAAACTATGTATTTGGCCAAAGCTGAATATTCGGCAGATGAGCCGAATATTGATTTTATCACTAATGCTAATTCTGGGACAGCTCCTGTCTGTCAAGTAGGCTCACTGGTAAAAGAAAATGGTACCATAATAGAAAAGGGTGGCAATAATGCTGATTTACTTGACTTTTTTTCAAGTGTTTTTAACTAAAACTATTTCTTCAGTTGATATAAGTCAGATGCAAGCTAGTTCACAGCTTAAGGATTTTGTTTTCTAGGGTATCACATTATTTGAAACAAATTAAAACATCTAAGACTCCAGGACACTGATAATTTTTATCCAAAAATCTTAGTTCAGTGTGCAGACGAATTAGTACTTAAAAAGTTTCAATGCTTCGTGTAACTCTGGGAAATTGCCAGAAGACTAGAAGCTGGCAAACATTATATCGCTCTTTACAAAATTGTCAAAAGGGAAGTCAGAAAACTATAGAGCCGTAAACTTAACTTGGTAGTTTGTAAAATTTTTGAAACTCTACCATTGAAATTTTAAGGGGGAGGGAGAGATGTTTTTTGTGGTATTTTTCTTGAAGTTTTCACTCTTGGAGGGAGTGGGGTACAGGGCTGCTATTTTGTTCACTTTTTTGTAAAAAGCCCGGAACGCAGGGTTCGCTGATATATATCACGATATATATATGATATTTATTTTGAAAATACAGTGAAACCTGTGTAAGTTGACCACTTGCGGTGCAGTACTTTGGTGGTCAACTTAGACAGGTGGTCAACTTATAGGGGGTAGTAATGAAAACTTTTTTTTTGTCATTTCTTGTCTCATGCATTCATTTTTTAAAGAGTTGGAATACTTTAAACTCACTTTCATTGTTTAACATTACTTTAAAACAATAAGAGAACATGTTAAAATATTTTTAGAGACTATTTACCAGAATGACGTGTAAAGTATCATACAAATTTAAAATTGTTCAAAATATGATTTTAAAAAAAAATCTCATTGCTTATGAAAAACTGCTTAATTGAAATTAACAATTCCAAAAAATTCATAAGTTAAAAGTGACTCAAATTCTTCATTTGATTTTTTCTTGTACATTTGTGTCCATGGTAATCTACTTATCAACATAATAACTCCTTATTAAAGTTATGCACATTTTCTGGGACTTAATATTAGCCCAACGTTTTTCGATGGAAACAAATATTCATTGATTTTTTTCTTAAATGTCTAGTTGCTTATTTGAGGCATAACTGATTCAATTTTTAGTACAATCTAATTCTTTTGCCAAGTGGTCAACTTACAAAGGGTTTTATACAATACTCCAAACCAAAGTGGGTGTATATTAGTGGTCAAGATAGACAGGTGGTCAAGATAGAGAGGTGGTCAAGTTACAGAGGCTTTCACTCATTATGTAAGATAGGACTAATTCCGTTCCTGACAAGAGTGGTCAACATAGACAGGTGGTCAACTTACAAAGGTGGTCAACTTTACAGGTTTTACTGTATCATGATATTTGGATATTTTCAATATTTATTTTTTCAACTACATTATTTTCAACTTAAAAATTAAATTACAATTATTCATTTAGTACTAAAAATAACCAAAAAGTTATGAACTATATTTTTATGATATACTAATACATCATCATTAATATAACAAAGTAATATAATATTCCTTTTTATTATTCATAAAATACAAATACAAATACAAAAGCGACGACCAGCAACAGGCTCTGGGCCCAGCTAGACTGGTCCTAGTCAATTTACAATCCCCAGTGAAGATCAATGGCCCTCTTAAAACTATCTACTCCCTTGCTCATTATCACCTCTCCCGGTAAACTGTTCCAAGGTTCCACTACCCTGCTATAATAATAATGTTTCCTAATATCCATGTTAGCCTGAGATTTAAATAGCTTAAAACAATGACCCCTTGTCCTGTTTTCAGTGCTTAACTTCAGCCCCGTAACATCTTTCATTTTAATAAATTTAAACAACTGAATCATGTCCCCTCGGTCTCTTCTTTGCTTAAGACTGTACATTTTTAACCTTCTAAGCCTGGAATCATAGTCTAAGTGAGAAAGTCCATTTATTAGCCTTGTAGCTCGCCTTTGAACCCTTTCCAATACATTAATGTCTTTCTTAAGATAAGGAGACCAAAACTTAACAGCATACTCCAAATGAGGTCTTACCAAACTTCTATATAAGGGCAGAAGAACTTCTTTAGATTTGTTTGAAATAGATCTATTGATAAACCCAAGCATCTTATTGGCCTTGTTACTAGCAATGCTGCACTGTTGGCTAAACTTTAAATCCTGACTTATTAAGACCCCCAGATCAGTAACTTTGTCTGCCTGACTAATGACTGAACCTTGCAAATAATAATTTGTACACTTATTTCCATGCCCTAAATGTAGCACTTGACATTTCCCAACATTAACAGCCATACCCCATTTATCAGCCCACTCCGTAATATGATCTAGATCCTCTTGCAGCTGTTTTGCTTGTTCTTCATTATCTACAGTCCCCATAACTTTGACATCATCAGCAAAACAATTCATGTTCTCAGAAATATTTTTGTGAATATCGTTCATAAAAACAATAAACAAAACAGGCCCTAACACTGATCCTTGAGGAACCCCGCTTAAAACCTCACTCTAATTAGAGTAATTTCCCCTTACATCTACCCTTTGTTTCCTTCCGGTCAGCCAGTTTTTTTACCCAAATGAAAGTTTTCCCTCCTATTCCTATATCAGCTAATTTGCTAAGTAGAGCAACATGCGGTACCTTATCGAAAGCTTTTTGAAAATCAATGTAAACAACATCTACAGGCTTCTTATTGTCCAAAGCCATGGTAACTTTGTCATAGAAATGTAATAAATTAGTTGCACAAGATTTGCCTTTCATGAAACCGTACTGAAAACTAGTCAATAAATAGATTATTAGTCTCTAGAAAATTTACTATTTCAATTTTTATCAATGTTTCAAAAGTTTTGCAAACCACCGAAGTTAGACTGACAGGTCTATAATTTCCCACACTCCCTTTAGACCCTTTCTTGAAGAGCGGCCCTTTCTTGAAGACCCTTTCTTGAATAATTTGTAATGTAACAGTTTTAATTCATATTAAAAGTGCCTCAATATTAAACGTTGGTCAGAAGAAAAAAAATGTCTTATGACTGTTTACCAGCTAATGCATATTTTGTATTTTTGAATCATATAACTGTAAAAGTAACTAACAGAAGGAAAATGAGTACAACAGCTAAAAGGCTAAATGAACTCCATTAAAACTGCTCTACTTAGCAAATTAGCTGATATAGGAATAGGAGGGAAAACTTTCATTTGGGTATAAAACTGGCTGACCGGAAGGAAACAAAGGGTAGTTGTAAGGGGAAATTACTATAATTGGAGTGAGGTTTTAAGCGGAGTTCCTCAAGGATCAGTGTTAGGGCCTGTTTTGTTCATTGTTTTTATGAACGATATTCACAAAAATATTTCTGGGAACATGAATTGTTTTGCTGATGATGTCAAAGTTATGGGGACTGTAGATAATGAAGAACAAGCAAAACAGCTGCAAGAGGATCTAGATCATATTACGGAGTGGGCTGATGAATGGGGTATGGCTGTTAATGTTGGGAAATGTCAAGTGCTACATTTAGGGCATGGAAATAAGTGTACAAGTTATTATTTGCAAGGTTCAGTCATTAGTCAGGCAGACAAAGTTACTGATCTGGGGGTCTTAATAAGTCAGGATTTAAAGTTTAGTCAACAGTGCAGCATTGCTAGTAACAAGGCCAATAAGATGCTTGGGTTTATCAATAGATCTATTTCAAACAAATCGAAAGAAGTTCTTCTGCCCTTATATAGAAGTTTGGTAAGACCTCATTTGGAGTATGCTGTTCAGTTTTGGTCTCCTTATCTTAAGAAAGACATTAATGTATTGGAAAGGGTTCAAAGGCGAGCTACAAGGCTAATAAATGGACTTTCTCACTTAGACTATGATTCCAGGCTTAGAAGGTTAAAAATGTACAGTCTTGAGCAAAGAAGAGACCGAGGGGACATGATTCAGTTGTTTAAATTTATTAAAAGGAAAGATGTTACGGGACTGAAGTTTAGCACTGAAAACAGGACAAGGGGTCATTGTTTTAAGCTATTTAAATCTCAGGCTAACATGGATATTAGGAAAAATTATTATTATAGCAGGGTAGTGGAACCTTGGAACAGTTTACCGGAAGAGGTGGTAATGAGCAAGGGAGTAGATAGTTTTAAGAGGGCCATTGATCTTCACTGGGGATTGTAAATTGACTAGGACCAGTCTAGCTGGGCCCAGAGCCTGTTGCTGGTCGTCGCTTTTGTATTTGTATTTGTAAAACTGATTAAAAATGTAAAAAGAAATAACAGATATAAATAATGAAAGAAACCTTAATTTTAAGTCTACATATTGCAATAATAACATGAGAAAATAAAGAATGATTTGAGGATGCATTTACTGTTTTGAATACTTGAGTTTGTGCTGATTGAAAATATCGGATATTTTCGAAAATATCATGATATTTTCAAACCCTGGGCGGAAGAAACTGGACAAAATGGACGAAATGAAAAGTAAACTGATTATACATACATAAACTTATTGTTTGGTGTAATAATATTAGTATTTTATTCTATTACATTTTCTATTATGAATTAATCACTTAATTAAAATAGAATCATTAGCTTTAGAATTTCATAAGTTTTTTAATTACATATTGGTGCAGCTAATTTTAGATCATAATTTACTTAAAAGTAATGAAATATAACAATGTGAGAATATGCTATTGGACATGATTACACTATTACGTATATACAATAGTAGAAAATAAACTCAATGGGAAAGTCAAATGAAATGCTTGGATACATACATACAAAACAATATACTAAAAAAAAATTAGATTTATTGACTAAAAAAAAAACTTATGTTTTTTGAGTTTTTATTGATGTCACCCCACAGTAAAATATTTGTACTCGCGTATTTTATGGATATGTTAATGTCATACAAATTAAGAAAAACTACTACTTTAGTAGGTTTGTGGGTACTCAGAACAGTGTACCGGAAGAAGCTATAAAATAGGCAGGGTAGATGGCTTTAAAAGGACCATTAATCTTCATTGGGGACTAATAAATTGACTAGGAACAGCCTAGTCAGAGCCTGTTGCTGATCATCACATTTGTATTTGTATTGCAAAAACAGGTTTCACTTCATGCCAACATTTCTTTTATTAATATCAAGTACTTTTTCTTCTTTTTTTTTAATATGAATTAATAATGTTTTGAAATTACAACCTTTAAAAACTTTTTATTTCTACTTTTTAATTTTATTATGCACTTATTATGGGCAATAAACCTCCACATCACAGATAAACATCATAAAATTTACAGCTGATTTGCTTGATTTATAAATGCTATTACATGCATTATAATTTATTCTGACACTCATTTGATTTATTAACACACTTACATAAACTTCAACTGATCTTACTTTTTTTAAATTTTCACTTTAAACATTTTACCGAGATTTATGTATGCTATTTTTATATTAAAATATTACTTGAATAAAAAAAAATCTATATGACTATTTATTATTTTAAAACTTCAAATTTTTAACTAAAAACTTTCATTTTACTGATGAAGTGGACAAAATGACGTTTTGTCTGGGACAGTTTTTTCCAAGTTTTTTCTGGGGCGGACAAAATAGGATAACCCTGGTGGGGTACCATCCATTGTGGGGGATGGCTCCCAAGCATTCATGTCTTTTTAAAAGCATTAATTTGCTCAGTTAAGTTAACATTAATAATCTGGTATTAGTTTAATTTGATGTTATGTCTTTGAAACATACTGCAGTCATGTTTCCCGTTTTTTTAAGTAAAATTGTTTATCTATTTTTTAAAAATTTCATTTAAAGTTGATTCAAATATAATGTTAAAATTATTTTTTGTTTTGATGTAATTGTAAAATGATAGCTCATTATTTATTTGAATACTTTTTAAGACTTAATGTTTCAATACAATATACGAGTAGCTTAAAATGTGATTAGTTTTAAAAATTGTTTTCAAATGAAAAATAGAACGTCGTTCATTTATGACTTCGTTTTAACATAATTGTAAAATACAAACGTGTTTACTTATTTAATTAATTTTCAAGACTTAAATGTTTTCATGTAAAATACTATGAATAAAACTCAGTGTATTTTTTAATGTATGATTATGGGTTCCTTTTTATGTTTTCAAAGGAAAAAGTAGAACTTTTAATGCTATTAGAATAATACAAAACAATAATAAATAAACCAAATAATTTAATTAAACCAAAATACTAATCGAAGCACCCACTTCCTAATATCAACGTGGATCAACGAACGATGATGTCATTTGCTATTCCAGTTATATAGAGGTTCTGGCTTTCCTATCTTGAAGGCCACGGATAAGACCGTATTTCTCGTTGCTTGATGTTTTCCGCCTGGGATGCTGGTCAGCATAGCCGCTTGCCAATATGAAGGTCTCGAGTTTGAACCTGCTGATCTCATTTTGCATTTTCAACTCTCATTTATTCTACCGTAAAATTTACAGTAAAATAGGGTTTTACGGTAAAAGTTACTGGCAACATGGATGCCAGTAACTTTTACTGTAAAATTTCAGGAGTTTTTTTTTTAACAGCTATTAATGCTATGTATCATATAAGTTTCCTTTTTAGCCTACTTTCCCAATAAAAATCAGAGAAAGAAGAAAAAAGCATGAAAGAAGGCTTAATGATCATTAAAAATATCGTACAAAATAATGTCAAACAAAACAAAAAATGTCAAAAAACAAAAAAATGTCAAAAATTAATAATTAAATAAAGATCAAAAAATCAAAAATCGGAAAGTAGGGTATTGAGATGGGGGAAAATGTCTGTCTGGCTGTCTGCCCCCTTAATAACTTTTGAGAGAATACTCTGATTTGAACAATTTTTTTTTTGTTCAAACGATCTCAGTGAGGACACCTCATTCCTACATTTCATTTTTTGATTTGATCATTTTTTCGTTTAATTTTGAATAGTTCAAAAAATCTTCACATTAGCCCCTACGGCTAATTCAAGGCAAATATAAATCCACGCTTTGAGACAAACTTGCTTCAAACAAACTTTGTAGGAAATAGCTTTTTACGAAGAACATGTATAGAAATTGTGTTTTTGATTTGAACAATTTTCCATTCATATTTGGACAGTTCAAATCCTTTAACATTAGCGCCTAAAGGGAAATTAAATTCAATATAGATCCTGCACTTAAAGGCGGATTTCCTTCAAACAAATTTTGTTAGAAATAGCTCTTGATGACTAACTCCCGACTCCTACTCCTAGAATTTTGGGGGAGGCGACTCCGTTCTTATCACCGGAAATTAATCGAACTTAGAATTCCTGACTTTGAATCTGACTCCGTAACTTCGGCAACAATTTAGACACGGAAAGGAAATGACTGACTCTGCGACTAATTTAATTAGGAAAATTTAAAGTCTTCTACTCCAACGCCGCAAATATTGACAGAGTGGCGGACTGTAAGGAAAAATGACCGATTTCAATTCTAAGTCTTTGAATTAAAAACCTTCAACTCCCGAATCTGACTCTTTTTCCTCAAAATGAGACTGATTCGAGACTCTGACTCCGCAGCCATGGTTTTTACTTTGAAATAATTGTTGTTTATATGATTTGTTTTTATTTTCACGCTAAAGTTTATGTATTTCATGTTTGACGGATGAATTCAGAGTCTTTTATTTTTCTACAAAGATCTGCGCAAACATTTTTTTTTTTTTTGATAATGAAAATTACTTTGTTAAGTTGACATTTTATTGTTTTTAGCTTGTTTTGAAAGTACATTTTCTCATTTTTTAAAATTATTTTTTGGCAACAAGGTAAAAACTAGCGATTTTTTTTTTTTTGTAATAGTGTATTTATTTTAATGAGATTATTATTTTTTTCTTTTTGAAATCGATTAATATTTTTTTTTAATGGATAAAAATGTATTAGCTGCTTTGTTTAAAATGTGCTACCACTTAATTTGTTCTTTTAGATATTGATTATTTTTTTTACGCATCTTTTCTTTAGATAAGCGAGACATATTTTATTTTTAGGAATTTGGTTGAGATTTTAAAAAGTCATCTGCAAAATAATTTGCAATTGTTGCTAATTTTTAAAATATTGATCAGATACTAGAAAGTCGATATTGGTTTGGGGAAAAGTAGGCTCGTTTAGTTCTGGACGGAACTTCTTGTTAGTCTTAGCTATATATCTGTGAATGTAACTTGAATTTATCTATATTTCTTAAGGAAGGTTCTTAACTAAAGATCTGTGATGCAACTCGTAAAAAATATTAGATGCTTACATTTTTTTTTTTTTAAATATACGACAGGAAAATTTTTCAAACGTGGGACTCATAGGGGTGAGGTCGAAACCAGGGGGAAAAAATCACTTTTGATGATTTTGTAACTATTTTATTTTCCATAACTATCCCAACTTGCTACAAATGTTCATGTTTTTAAACTTTTCAAACCTCAAAAGAATTTTAACGGTCAATACTTCTCATGGGCGGAAACCAGGGAGGGGGCCATGACCCACTCCGAGAAAATTTCAAGAATAGTTAAAATCCCCTTTTTTGAGCGAAAATGCAAAAAAAAAATTCCCTTATAATACATACTAAGTCTAACAATAAGGAAAACAATGAGAAGGGGTCCATGGCCACCCTGATAAAGTTTCAAAAATAGCTAAAAACCTTTTTTAGAGCTAAATATAAAAAAATCCTTTTATTCCTCGAATTCTATCAAGAATATAAAAACAACGCTGGGGAGCCATAAAACCACACTGAGGAAGTTTCAAGTATAGTTTTTTAAACCCTCTTTCCTTGCTTAAATTGAAAAAGAAAAAAAAAAAAAAAAAACTTCATTGTAATTCATGTGAAGTCTAACAAGAATGGAAACAATACCAGAGGTAGGGCATTACCACCCCACGGAAATTTCAAAAATATCAAGTGGTTGATAATATTTGGGTTCATTTAGCGTAATGGGCTCGTCTTGATAAATGTGTTTGCTTCCCCCATGGAAGAAAGAAAAGGGATACGTGTTAGTAAATGTCCGATAAAAAGTTATACATTTAATGATCGTGCATTAAGTTAAAGTTAGATTTAAGTTTTAACCAGATTTTATGCAGTGTTATGTAATTATTCTTCATTCCCTTTTCAATATGGGACCCTCCAAGCCACTCCTCTTGTTAATATTACCAAAGATCGTCTACAAACCACGTTTTAAAAAATAACTTATAAAAGTTTCCATGGGAGGGTCTCCCACCTCTCATTTTCGTCAACATCGTTCAAGATCGGCTACAATTTGTTTTAGCGCTTAAGTTTCTAAATGTTTCCGGGGGAGATTGAAAGTCTTCAAGAATTACGTTTCTGGAGCTTCAATTTCGAAAAATTGCTGGTCCTCAAAAAGTTACTCATGAATCATGGATTGCTTACATTTGCAATTTAAAAAATTCAATTTTGAAAAAAATTTGGGAGTGAACCTCAGAGTCTCTTCAACCCCTAACCTAGATAGTCTAGAATGCGTTTTTAAGTCTAGAAATCAGTAAAATTTCCTGGGATAGACCTTTTGATCTCTCCTTCCCTTAACACCACCAAAAATCGTCTAAAACAGCCTTTTTAGAGTTACAATTTCGGGGGGAACACTCCAAACCTCTTCTCTCCCCTACCATTACCAAAGATAATTAGAATGCATCTTTAAGACTGCAAATTAGAAAAACTTCTTGGTGTGGGACTTCGAATTCCTCCTCCACATATCATCACGAAAAGATCGTATTAAACTGCGTTTTTGTCTCTACAATGGCAAAAAAAAAAAAAAAAAAAAAACGCTGGAGAAATCCTGAACCTTTCTCTTAATATTATTGGAGATAATGTTTGCGTTTTTAAGGTTTCAATTTCGAATAATGGGTGGGGAGGGCGCACCCGAGCAGAGCCTGATTACCGCAGGGCATGGGGGGCACACGCCCCTCCTCTTAGATTTCTGGGGGGGGGGCGAAATCCCCTTAATTTATCATGCTGTTTAAAAATAATGATTTCACTCAGAATTTAGTCATTGATATTTTTGCAAATACTGAGACAAGAAAAAAATATCTTATTTGTTGATAAAAATTCCCCTTAAAAACTTGATCTCTTTGCAAATCCTAAAACCACTTCAAGTTTAGTCTGTATTTACTATTAAAAGCTATATCATAGATAACTTCGATATTTACGGTTTACTGCAACGGGCAAAGTTTAGCCACATGGAATATAATTATCGTATAAGAGAGTGTTGTACCTTGGGACACTTTTCATATTTTAATTTTTAATGTCAATTATTTGAATCAAATTTAAAATCTAAACGTCACATCAAAATACCTCAACATACTTCTATGCAATATATTTTTTAAAATTCAGACAGTTTGAAAATAAAATATTGCTAGCCATTTTTTTAAAGTAAAAGTTTCATGCTGCCCCGAGGCACAACATCCTATTGTACCTTGGAACACATCCTTTCGTACTATGGGAAAGTCTATATGATTCAGGAAACAGCCAAATACTTGAACCAATTTTGCACCAGAAAAAAAAAAAATCTTTTTCATGGTAGTGAATTAAGTCGTGAATTATTTTCTTACATTAAATTCGTTTCAAAGATTGCATAAGAATAGAACATTATTCCATGTTCATAAACGTATTTTAATTATTAAGAACCATGCATATATTGTACCTTGGAACGTGTCCTAAGGTACAAAATATTTGGTTGTGCCAAGGTACAACCACCATGTAGTTTAAGAAATCCAAAATGCTGGTCAATCTAGAAGCACTATCATTATTTTCTCATAAGCAAAATATTTAAAGTACTTCTCATTTATAACAAAATAAAATTCAGTTGATTAAATTTACAAATATAAAGACAGAAAATGAAATAAAAATGAAGAAAATATTTACTTAGGAATCATGAAATTTTCTTTCTCTCATCAAATGGTCAATTTACTCATTTGATGCTGATTTTTACTATGGCACCATTTAGTGGTGAAAGTTGCTATTAGAGATTACAAAAACCTGGCTGCTAAAAATAGATTCTTAGAAATTAGCAGTGTCCCAAGATACAAACGTCCCAAGGTACAACACTCTCCCCTATACTATATCTCTTCTACTCTTTAAATGTATATTACTATATTGTGATATGAGGTACTACCAAATTTAACATGGTTGGGTTAATACGCAAGTGTCGAAATATTTTAGAACTTCATTGTATAGAATAGGCGGGAATAGGGGGTGGCACAAAGTTAATTTCATGTCCACTGTCATCAAAAATCTTCGTCGGGACCTAGTGTGCCCTGAATTAGAACTGTGACCCATGCCGAATATCAGAATGATCGGGCTCTGCACCCGAGCCCTTAATATTGCGAAAGACAGTTAAAATGCATTTCTAAGATTACAAATCCGAAAAAATTCCTTAGATGGGCCCTCAAATCTTTTATCTCGTCATCAAAGATCGTTTAAAACTAGAGTTACTATTTCAAAAATTAAACAGAGGAGCGCCACCAATGCTCTTCTCCCCAAACATTACCAAATAGCGTCTAAAATGCGTTTTAAAGACTACAAATTAAAAAATTTTCCGGGGGAGAAACCCCCGGGCCCCCTTTACTTCGTAGTTAATCTTATACTTACGATAGGTTCATATCGGCTTCCTCTTAAATCAGAAGTCCTATACAGTCGCAGGGATCAAAGTCGTCCTATATTTCCTATAAATCCTATATTTTTCAAAAAAGGTCAAAAACCATCCTATATTTCCTATAAATCCTATATTTCCAATAAAAATCCTATTTTTTTGGTACCCCAGAGGAATTTTACACCTTATGCATAACGAGTTATATCACTTTTCATTGAAAGTTATGCCCTGCATCATCAAAAAAGAAGCTCTTAAAGGGAAAACTGGTGAAAATTTACTTGAGTTAGATCTAATAAAAGATTTGAAATTTCATGTTGATAAAACGTTGCCCTGATTGCCCCAAATGTACCACGAAAACATTTTTTCAAGTTAAAAAATATTGAAGTGTCCTGCACCAAGGTCGCCCATATGGGAGGGGGGGGGGGCAAGAGGGGTCTCAAGCCTCCCCGCCTTTGAAATTAGAGCTTCCTTGCTTTTAGTACTTTTTTCTTTGCAAAAATGTAAAAACATTTCTTCTCCAGCAATTAATGAATAATTTATTAAAAATGTCAAACTTTAAATGACTCTAAATCTGTACTGAAATCGATTTCTATGGGGAAAATATCCTGCTAAACTATGGAGAAAATATCTGAGCCCCCCCCCCCCCGCTTAAAATTTTGCATATGGGCGCCCTTGTCCTGCACTTAGCCTAAAACTTATAACTTTCTTCAAGAAACTTTTTTTTCTATATATTTTTTAAAAAACATAAAGTAAGATTTTAGAAATTGTAAAGCTGAAAAATATAAATAATAAAGTAGGTACTTAGCATTATAAGTAGGAGATTTTGCTCTCATGCAATATTTAATTCTCTCACATAGTACACTAAAATATGTTTTTTTTTTTTTTCATGTTTCAGTTAAATTTTTCATTTTAAATACATTATTTTTTTTATTATTCATTTGCAAATGTTGATTTAAACAAGTGTTCGCTAATAATTTTTGTAATTGATTTTTTATATAAATTTATAACTTTGTTAAAAAGATGGAAAAATTGAATTTTTTGAAAAAAAAGGGCTTTTGCTGTATACTTTAATATTTTAAAGTTTGGATAAATGTTTTTGTTACACATAGGGCTGTAGGGGCAACTTTTTACCAGCATGAAATTTCGAATTTCAAAAAAAAAAAAAAAAAAAAAAATTCTGGATTCAGCTTAGTACATAAGTGCTGGTTCACAATTTCAGACGCAAGTCGGCACGGTTGGCGTTGTTGAAATTATGTGATTTTTTTTAGTTTTGACATAGAAGGAAAAATATGAGGATGTGCCACTTAACAAAACAATTTTCCTTTTTTTTTTTTTTTTGATATACCCTAATGTACATCAATGACGAAGGTATTCCTAAGAATATAGCAGATAACCCCGTCAATAAGTATTGGAATGACATCTTTAACCTGAAGGATGAAAATCTGCACTATCCTTATTTCACCAAATTTGTTAAGGCTGTCCTGACCTTCTCTTATGGCCAAACTTCCAAGGAGAGAGGCTTAAACAAAGAATTTTGACTAGTCACTAGTAGTGACAAACCAAACATGAATTTAGACGCAATTGTTGCTCTCCGAGTGATAAGACGTAAATCTCCCTGTGGAAAATATTAATGTGAATTTAAAAAATGATCCAGCTATAGTGCCTCGAAAGAGTAGTGTGCCGATCGGCGGGGAAAAAGTGAGGTCAGATCTGAGGAAAATCCAGGTGGCGCTGCACTCGAGTAGTACGTTATGCTCCTCAATCAGACTCGTTTTAAATCAGCGATTGCATGCTGATTTCGCAGTTTAAAAACCCCGTTTTTCGGATTAAACTTATTTCTGCGCAAAAGACAAATTCTGTAATAAGTGCTAATTGTTAGATGGGTGTTCGTTTATTTTTTGAAGCATATAAAATTACCTTATTACCTTATTATAAAACTACCTTGCTTCAATGAAAATAGTAGACTATAAGGGCCCATTCATTAAATACGTAAGGGTCCCAAGGGGGAGGGGGGTTGGAAAAGCCTCTACGTACCCTTACTTGGGGGGAGGGTCAAACTCATTCTTACATGATATTTTCCAAGTCGATATTTCACATTAGACATTGCGCGGTCAAATGATTTGGCAGAGATTATGTTCCATTTGCGTCTGGAAGGTAAGAAACGTGTTAGGATAAGATGTTTTTTTATTTGTTTTACAAAGAATTTATAGTGTAAAATATAATAAAGGAGTCGCATTGCGTACGGCATGTTTATTTGTAATTAATATTACATCAAAAAAAAAAAAGTCGAAAAAACATTCAGTTTAGATTCTTTTCAGTAACTATTTCTTTACGCAAAAGGTTTAATTTAATAATGTAAATTTAATAACGATTCCAGTGATGTAACGATTCAAGATTTGTTATTTTATAATTTTGAAAAACGAAATGGAATCTTACATAAGAATGGGGGGGGGGGTGAAAATTCTTACGTACCCTTACATGGGGGAGGGAGGGTCGAAAATTGCCAAAATCATCCTTACGTAATTAATGAATGGCCCCTAAGTATTCAATAACAGCGCGTCTCTTATTTCTCTACTAATAATAAAGCTGAGTCTCTCTGTATGGATTTCTGTCCGGAATTCTGTCTGGATCCTTGTGACGCGCACAGCGCCTATACCGTTCGGCCGATTTTCATGAAATTTAGTACAAAGTTAGTTTGTAGCATGGGGGTGTGCACCTCGAAGCAAATTTTCGAAAATTCGATTCTGTTCTTTTTTTATTTTTAAATTTTAAAAACAGTTTCCGAAGCAGAATTATCATAAGATGGACGAGTAAATTACGAAATTATCCTGACGTGGAATCGTAACATGGGAAGAGCGAATGAACATAGCCAATTGGCGAGAAATTCATCATCCATTATTTGTAAATATACAGGCTAATCAAATGACCTTTTAATTTTCTCCTTCGGACAAAGTCGTGCGGGTACCGCTAGTTACAAAACAAAACTGCTTCTAAATTCTTGAAGCTAATTAAAATTATCAGGGATTCTCAGTCTGAGTCGAAGAACAGGATAATCTACTTTTACACCTTTGACCAAAATAGTAGCATTGATTTGTAAATTTTCTTCTTCTTCAATAATGATCTTTTTACCGTCAATATTATTTTCCACATAATTTTCATTATATACAAAAACTACAATATTTGGAGATTTTTTAAATTTCATTCAAGCCCAATATTCGTTAGGCAAATTAATATGAACAATTTCATCTATAATAGGTGGTTATTTCAGTTTCATCTGCGGAAAGATCAAGTTTTATTTTTTTCAAACAGGGAACATTTTTCTTAACTGCATAATTCCTGATGGACCTTTGCTTTGGTATTTTTTTAGTAAAGTATGTTGGCAGATTTGGGAAAATTGTCGTAATTGCCTCGTCTTTTAAATAATGTTTTCCCCGGGGAATCAAAACTTCCTCACCATTTATAATATGCTCATTATGCGTTTCAATAAAATGTTTTTCGAAATGCAGAGCACAAATTGAGCAATATTTATCAAAAACTTTATCTAACCTGGGAATTAAAGAATTCCACTTCTTTAGTTTTTCTTCATCTGCTGGAGCTTTAAAAAGCGAAACTTTTTCTTTGCGTGTTTTGTATCCACTTTTGCACCATGGTACGAAACAAGATAAAGCTTTACTTCTTTTAATATTAAACTTTGATGCCTCCATTAAAAGCCTTAAACGCTGTTTCATGAAATATTCACGAAATAAAGGTAAAAAAGAGAAACGCGGAACTAAATTGTAACAAAATCCCGCGTCTACTAATGTAAACACCGCGAAATTGAACGTACACCTCGACCGCACTGCCCTCTAGCGGTTTTCATACATTTTGTCTTCAAGAATCGAAGGGGAAAAAGCGCCGATCGGCACACTATTCTTTCTAGGCACTATAATCCAGCTGTGCAAAGCAGCACACTTGAAATATAAGGAACAGAAAGAAAAAAAACTGAAAGAAATAAGAAGGAAAATTATAAAACCTAAATTGAGTGATGTAACAAAAAAAATCTTCTTGAGATAAACTGAGAGGTTTAACTCAAGGTTGAGATAGAACTAGAGGTTGTAACGAAAGCATTAATTCAGCTCAGGCAATGATAGATGAGGGGAATTGGAAATTAAAAATTAAGACTTGACATTGAGGCGGGGCAAGCTGTAACAGACACTGGTAATAAAAAATTTAAAAGCTTCTCAGAGTCAGCAGTTCTATGTAATTTGTTGCTAAACTATTTTGATTTTGAATTGAAATAAATTGTTATTTCCCATAATATTATCATCGTTTTTACTTATTTATTTTTTGCGTATGAGAAATTTAAATTTTTATAGTACAGGAAAGAATAAATAAGGTATGTCTAACAATTTTTGTATACATTTTTTCATCAATGGCACTGAAAGGTAACTTCTTTATGATGTGTATGCAAAATTTAATCTTTTTTTGATGTCCTATAAATCCTATATTTTTTCAAAATGTGTCCTATATTTTTTTCAAAAAATGTCCTATATGTTGTCAGTTGGTCACTTTGATCCCTGCAGTCGCCTCAGAAAACACAGCACTGATTACAGGAATACCACTTCGAGGCGACGATATATGAACACGTTTGTTAAGAAAAGAGGAAAATTATTGGGAAGTATGTTAAAGTTGCGTCGCCTAGTGAAAATTCCTTAAAAAATGATCTAGTTAAAGATGGGCTATATTGATATTTGTAAAATTCAAATTTTTTTCAAAGCATTGTATTTTTCCAAATGGCCACCTCCGAGAATTCTGTCTGGATCCGTTTCCCTTCCAAATAAGAGTAAGGACTATAAAAACTAGAGTTGGTGCGATTTACATTCACTACGTGCTGCATTGTAAATTTTCAAATCTTATCCCAATTTCTTAAATTAGGAAAAGGGTGTCTGTATATGTATATTGCTAATTTACCTACCGTTTGTAAGACATAATGTCTAACAGCGAGTGCTAACCCTTAAAAATATTTAGACTTGCTCCGAAATCACAAATTAATTTAACCTGCTCCGAAACTGCTCCTGAAACAAATTTTTTGGTTTCTTCTCCTACGCTTAAAATTTTAAGTAACACTTTAGCATCGGTTGAATGGGGGGGAAAGCAATTGCAACTTTTAAAATGTTAGAATGTTTGTTATTTTTTTTAAATTCAAATCTGCCCGACTCTTTCGCTTTCATAGGTTTAAAAACAATTTTATTAGCTGTTGTGATACCATCATTACATTTAAATAATACAGTAAGATTATGATTGTTTATTCCTTCAAAGAGTTTTTTTTTTCTATCTGAAGTTGAAAGCATATATTTCATTACGTAACCGTCTGTCATCATTTAATACGCTCTGGGTATTGTTTAAAAACGGAACATCTTCGACGCGAGTTATAACTCTAAGCTTGTGATTCTTTGTTTGCTGAGCTGGTTGCTTCTCAATTTGGCAAATGTCCTTGTGGGGAAATGGCTTCCTCCCAAAATCTTGCTACTACTTACATCCTTCTGGTTCTCCCCTTCTTTTTTTGTTTTCACGTTTTACTCGGCTGTTTTTAAACTCCTTGAAGAGTTAGTATTATTATCACGTTTCCCCGTTTCCATCTCCCGTTGTTTTGGGGGAAGTTCACTTATAAATAAGTTACCGTACTTTTTAAGTTTCAGGGCAAATCAAAAAAGTTTTATCTCATTGCAACAGAATGATTAATTTTCTCCCGTTTCAATTTGTAAAATTGGTATTTTAAGACAAAAGTAGTGCTTACTTATTAATTAATTTTTAGTCGCGTAACGACCTAAAAAACTAAACGAGTCTTCACCGTGACGAACGTAACTTCAGAGTTGCGTTCCTCGCGGCTACGTTCGTCACACCATATTTTGAAGAAATATTCATTCTTCTGCCACTTCATGAGAAAAATCAGTATTATTCTGCACTAGAAGATCGCCCGTCATGGTATGACGGGTGAAAATTATTTCTACATTTGAACGAAGCAATTCGCAACTCCAATAAACTATAGGGGGGCGGTGCAAACACTGTATAATGACGGATGAAAAAGGTAAAACAAACAAACGCCGTAACTTATGACTTGTTTTAACGCTAAGTGAATGACAATAATTTTTCATCGTATTTGTGGGAAGCTTTCTTTTCTATTCTTCTGAAATTACATTACATCATAAACTGTCTGAAGTCTGTAATTTACCCAAAAGAAAAGACGTGGAGTGGAATGTTTTACCTTTTTCTTTAGTATTGTTAATCTCCGCAAGGTAGCGTATTCGAGCTCTGGAGCTGCGAATTGCCTGTTCGGTGATATTTTGATAGTTGAAATTTTAACCGTAAAATCGAGGAGATAGAGTTAATTGCTTTTGTTTTTTCATTTTCCTAAAATGAAAGCTTTACCAGTAAAACAGTTAAGTTTCCGGATCCAGTTCAGCCTTGTCAAAATAAAGCATGTCTCTGCAAGAAAAATATTATGAAATTATCATGCCGTGGCGCAAGTTTCATTAGAACCAGTAACAGCTCCTAGTTTTTTAAAAATACTTTACTATAGAAAGTACTTGAAGCAAAGCGTGAAATTTTTTGTTTTTCATTCCTCTAGCAATAGTTTTCAAATTAACTTTTTAACGGACTCCTCTAAAATATACTCTCGCCCCCAAGTTATTTGTTTAAATCAAGTTGGATATAAATAAAAGGTTTTATAAAAAATGATAGTAAGTTTTAATAACTTTTCATTTTTTCTCTGAACTGCACAATTCCTCTGTTTTTACATTTTAATATGAACGTATTATCTATTTTATTAGTTCTTTATTTTACTGTGAAATGGATGTAAGAGATGTTATACAAATATTTAAAAAATGTGAATTTTTTAGTATTAGAATGTTGTTAAAGCAAATTTAGTAACAATACCAATTATCCACATACATTAGTATGCGGATGAAAATTGTTATTAGACTGTGAAATTAAATTTGAAAATACTACTTTAGGACCGCTTAGAACCTCACGGAGCCGTACATGCCTTCGAACCAGAGGTTGAAAGTAGCGTGCTACAAGTAGCGACGCTACTGTAGTAGCTACATTTTTTAGTCGTTTGTACTGTAGCGCACAACTTTTTAAAAACAAGTAGTGTAGTGAGTTGTTCGATACAAAAAAAATAGTAGTTTGTAGCGATTTCTGGAAACTACTTTTCAATAAACTTTAAAAAAAAAAAAAAGATTCAAACGAATTTGACTCGCTCGAATTTTACACAAGTACATCAGCGAATGCAATGAGAAAACTCATAAAAATACGAGCTGCAGGGATATCATTTTGACGCCATACGTTCTATCTGTTTGAGCCATTAGTTTGTTTGCTTTCGTAATTTTCATATTTCGCCAACATTTGTATTGAATAGAGCTTGACTTAAAATGGAAAGTATATGAATTAGCGATAACCGCCAATTTAGTAATTCGATTGTTTTTTTTTTCTGTTCTGTGGATGAACGTTTTAAATTTCAAAAAGATGATTGTTCCAATAACTGTAAAAGCACTTATTTTCGCGAAAATGAAATCATCGGTGATTTCACGAGTGAAAATTTCCTGAATTTTATACTTAATTCTTATAGGCCGTGACAATCGCTGAAACGCATGGCAACAAAGGGGGTGCTACAAGAGAACCCCTGTTTCCATTACGTTGCCATTGATATTGGTGGTCGAAATAGTCGAGGTCTAATCAAAAAATAAACAAACGTTGACATTGATTGGTGGATGCTTGAGCTACATCGCTTTAACACAGATAAGTCATAACTTGTCAAGGCCAGTTAACGTCAGCGCCATCTAGTGGGGCTATGCTTTTATATGAAGGTCGAAAGTTAAAAAACAAAAATATTTCGCGAGGCTTACATTTTCGTCTTGAGAAAATAACTGCTTTTACAGTATTCACCAAATAAAGAAGCTACCAGGGCCGTTCCAGGGGGGGGGGACACAATTGTCCCGGGCGCCACGAAATGAGGGGGCGCCATAAGGCGCCCCCTGTTTTCACGAAACACGACGACATTCACACGAAATGAGGGGCGCCTCGCGGCGCCCTCATCGTATAAAGTGCCCCGATTGTATAAAATTAGGGGCGCCTTGCGGCTCCCTCTCATTTCAGGTATCATAGATACTAGAGACGTACCGAGTAGCACTTTGGCCGAGTAGCCGAGTACCAAGTACTCGGCCTTTCACTACTCGGCCGAGTACCGAGTTACCGAGTACTCGGCCTTTCACTACTCGGCTGAGTTACCAAGTACCAATTATGTTTTAAGAAGAACCACCGACACACATGTGATGAATTTTGAACTTATTGGAATAGTAGTATAAACCTCCTTGTCCATATAATAGTTTTTAAAACTAAATTCCTGCTGAAATTTAATTACGCATTATATGAACAATTTTGTTTGTGTCAAAAATTTACAAAAAAAATTATTTTTAAAATTCAAAATAAATAAATAAAAGGTATGATTAATCAAGTTGGAATTAAAACAAATTACAGTGAAATCCCTCTAATGCAGACACTAACAGGACAATTTTTTTTTGTCCACAATAGAGAGGTGTCCGCAGGACAGGGGTTTAATAATGTTATTTGCATTGGAACTGGGGAATTAAAAACTATCTGCATAAGAGGGGTGCCCGTCAGGAGGGGTTTCACTGTATACCAATCAATTATAGTTCTAGTCCGCCAAACATAAATAATTTTTAAAAGCAGATAAAACAAATGTGCAGGAACACTGCAGACACGTGTTTCTGACCCCCCCCCGTTACAAGGAACGTCTTTTTCAGTGCATAACATGTGAGCTAAAGAATGTTAAGACATACGACAAAAAAATCCGACTTTTGTCGGATGCCTTTAAATCCACGAGCTGCCATTTTGTGCACTGAAAAAGAAATTCCTTGTAATGCCAAAACACGTGTATGCAGTGTGCTTTTAACGTTGTTTTATTTCCTTTTATTTTTTAAGCAAAGGTAATTTATATTTTTATAACTAATTTTTGTTTGTAGCAAAAATTAATTTTTAATATAAAAATTCCATATTTTCTATACATACCTTTTTTGCATAATTTTTAATAAATAAGTTTTATTAACTTTGGGGACATTAAAATAAAGATTTATTCCACAAACTTCATTATTCTCAAAATTTAAATTTGACTTATAAATTTTAACTGTAAATGATTGCAGAATATAATGCTTGCTCTTTTTTTTTATATAAATTTTAGTATCTGTCTTGGACATTATTCAATTTTTTGCAACTACTCGGTATTGGCCGAGTATCTGATCAGAATTTGGCCGAGTACCGAGTACTCGGCAAATTGGCCGAGTAGGCCGAGTACCGAGTAGTTACCGAGTACTCGGTACGTCTCTAATAGATACACAGTCAAAAACACACAAAATATAGAATCATTGCAATGATTCTCTATTTTTTTTCCTAGGGCATGAAAATATTTCTCTCTCTGTCTCCAAAACATTAGTTTCTTTGTATCATTGAAGCAGATATAATTCCTGAGAATATAACTGTTTAAAGTCAAACAAAAAAGGCACTTCTCCTTTGTCTAGTTCTCACCAAATTGAATTCTGCCCTTGCGTGCAGCACATTGAAAAAAACAGAAAAAAAAAATTTTTTTGTTCAGATAGGAAAAAGTTAAAAGGTGTCCGGTCAAAACTTTGAAATTTTTTAAGTTTTAAAAACGCAATTTTAGCCTTAAAAACGCGATTAGGCATCATGTTTATTGACGTTATAGGGTAAGGGAGGGAGCTCATAGACTGTTTCCGATCGATTATTTTTTTTAAATAGATTAAAATCAATTCCTTCTCTCCCTGCATATTTTCGAAATTGAAGTTTCAAAAACGCAACTTTATACAAACTTTGAAGATTTTATGGAAGATTTACTGGAGCATTTCCCAGGAAAATTGTTCAAAATTATGGAAAAAAAAATTTAAGCTACAGTCTGAGTAAAAACTTTAAGGCCAGTATAATTGTCTTTGAAAAAAGGGAAATGAAATTAAAGGGCTTTTAATATTATTGTATTATTAATTATTAATGTTCATTGGTAAGAAATAACGCAACAGGCAGGATTTGTAAAGCATGCAATAACCAGAAAAGCAGTGGTTTATTCAAAGTTAGCATTTCAGCTTGAGTAAAAACTTTAAGGCCACTAGTATTTTTAAAAAACTGCAAGTACTTATACTGTAATAAATGTCACCTCAGTTAATAAGATTGTGGAAACCCTTCAACTTGCAGTTTTGTGATTAATTTCTTCAAAGTTTTTGTCCTACTTGTGACGATATCGTAAGGTAAAAAGTTAACTGTTCAAAAAAAAGGGCAGATTGAAGCTTTTTCTTCAACAAGGATAAGTAGGCGTATTATTGCGAAAAAATAGGAAGATCGAAGACTGAAGTCAACATTTTTGTTTGATTTAAACCCAATTAGGATAAAAAGAAACCCTGGGAAAACTTAAAGCTTTGTCCTCGCGTAATGGAAGAAAAGTTTGGAAATTATTACATTATACCAGAAAAGTACTCAACCAGGAAACTTATTCAGACGATAGGTTTAAATGTTTGTCAAAAACGATATAGAACACAATTAGAAGGTGTGGAATTTTTATTAATGCAGCAAAATTGCTTAAACCTCATTTACTGAAAATGTACAATACAGAGCGTTTCAACTTTAGCTAGGAAATCATGACCTGGGATAACCAATGAATACAAATAATTTTTTCTAACGAAAAGAAGTGGAGTTTGAATGGACCAAACGGACGGAAGTACTATTGGCATGATTTACGAAAAGAAAAACAAATATTCTAGTAGCGCCAATTAGATAGAAGCTCTGTCAGAACTTGAGAGTGCTTTGCTTACAATGGTGTGTGCTCAGTTGCGTTTGTTTCAGGTAAAATGAACTCACAATCATATCAAAATGTCCTCCCAAGTCATCTTTTACCAAATACTGAATTTATCGACGTAGAAAATTGAAAATATCAGCAAAACAATGCATCTATCCATCCGAATAACAGTGTAAAAAATAGGTTCCAAGTAAACAATGTTGAAACTTTGAAATGACCAACTAAGTCTCCAGATCTTAACCCAATAGAGAACTTATTGGGTGACTGAACAAGAAGAGTTTATGCAAAGGAGAGACATTTTACTTCATCAATAGAGCTGAAATCTACCATCGAAGATGAATGGTAAAAAAATACATCCCGAATTTTGTCAAAAACTAGTTTCATTCATGAAAACAAGAATATTTGAAGTAATTTGAAGGAATGGCTCCCACACAAGCTTATAAATATTTGAATTTTTGTCCTCATATGCTTTTTTTTCTATGTTGGCCTTAAAGATTTTACTCAGGTTCAAATATTGATCTGTAATATTTCCTGATAATGAAACACTTACAATTAAATTTTTTTGTCCTTTTTACTTGTATTTAAGGTTAATAATTATCACTCATATGACTTTTTGATTCTAAGATTAAGGTGTATCCAATTTCTCAAAATAGTGCAGTGGACTTAAAGTTTTTACTCAGACTGTATGTTTTAGATTCAGGGGCTATTCCACTTAGATTTTTTGCAAGTGTCATTGAAAAAACCCATTGCTTGTGATATTAAAGAACGGCGGCATGAGGACCCTTGCACGAATATTTTCTTAAACTCACGTCTTAAAACGCAATTTGTAAGGTCATATTTTAAAATATTAGGGCCAGTGAATTTTCAAATTAGAGCTTTAAAAACGCAATTCTGAGCGATTTTGGATGTTTTTAGTATTTGTGGGCTCCCCCCTAAAACTTACAAATATTTGATGCATAAGACATCTTAGTTTACAACATATATGAAAGCTGGTATTAAGTTGGTACAAGTAAAACTAAAAAACTCTTGAAAAGAATCATTGGATGAGTCCAGATCGAAATTAAATTTTGATGCAATTTACGTCGATAAATACATTTTCTATTTTATAATCAGCAAATTATTTATTCGTGTTCTTGGTTTGATCAATATGAATAACCAATTCAGTGGTAATTGTTTTTTATCTAGTGGGATAACATTTTACTAGATAAATATTTAGATTTTTAAGATTTCCATTTTTACTTCCTTTTACAAAAAAGGAAGTATTGTATTCGCGGAAAAATTTTCACTCAAAAATCGACCTTAATTTCCATTTTACTCACCCCCGAATGGATATTGAGTTTTTTTTTTTTTTTTCGACTCGACTACACGTGGATTAAGTGCCTAAGAACGTATAGACACGCGAAATATCCATAATGATGATTCCCGAATATTACAACGAATTTTCTCATGAAGTCTGTATGTACGTATGTATGTGCGTATGTATGTCGCATAACTCAAGAACGGTAAGTCCTAGAAAGTTGAAATTTGATACGTAGACTCCTAGTGGGGTCTAGTCGTGCACCTCCCCTTTTGGTTGCATTCGGTTGTTTCTGATGGGGTCTTTTGCCCCTTTTTAGGGGGAAATCATTGTTAATTTCGATGTAAACTCAAGTGGTGTTATAATTTGGTGGACACTTGGCGATATATCGCCAGTTTTTTGGTCGCCAACTTGTCGACAAATTTGGCGATTTTTTTTTTAAAAATCTGGTTTTAATTTGGCCACTGTTGGTGATCTTTAGAGAGTAAACTATTGAATCACATTAAAATTGCTAGTAATTAGGAAATGACATTAAATTGAAGTAAAAGGAAGTCATGTGATGCACTCATCAGCTCGTTTGAAAAGTTTTTGGTTCATATTAACCTTTCACAAATATTAGAAGCATCTTAATTGCTTGTGTTTTAATTAGTATTATGCATATCCCTCTGATTTTTCTGTTCATTAATATGTAAAAGAATCAATTATGTATTATGCACTGATGTTATAACTAACTTAATTTTTCTGTGTGTATAGGGGTGGGGAGCACCAGAAAACCTTGGCCCCAGGCGCCATCAGCTCTTCGGACGGCCCTGGAAGCTACTGTAAATGTTATAGAAGAGGAGAACATTGAACTACCCTAGCCGGCTTACAATTAATACTAGCATTACACTGTTATACAAAAGTGTGATAACGGACATTTAGAAAATGTTTTCGTGGTACGTGTGGGGTATAGGGGCAAAGTTTTATCAAATGAAATATCAAGTCCCCCCCCCCCCCAAAAAAAAAAGATTTTTTTTTTCGATTTGGCCTAGCATACAATTGCTAGTTCACACTTTGAAACGCAAGTCGGCACGGGTTGCTTTTGTTGAAGTTATATGAAACTTTTTTTCACAATTGTTTTGACATGACAGGAAGAATATAAAAGAGTATGCGACTTGAAAAATCGACTTTCATTTTTTGTGGGACATCCTAGTGTGTATGCTCTTTATTTACTTATATTTTTGGAAAGTAGCATAGTAGCGGCTACATTTCAAAAGTAGTTTGTAGTAGCTACATTTTGAAAAAAGTAGTTGTAGTTGTTAACTACATTCGTAAACAAAGTAGTTGTAGTTATAGTTCGCTACAAAAAAAAAAAAAAAAATGTAGTTTTTCGAACCATCTAATAAAACCACGATTCTATGTTTTATTGTGGAAAAAAAAAATGAAAGAAATGTCGGAGTTCGTTGATTTTGTATGGAACACCAGCGTCCAGCCCTTGGCATTCATTAGAATTTTGATGTCGTGAATTCAAATTATGTTTTTCTTAATCACGAATTGCGATAGGACACTACTCTAGAGTTTATTGTTTCTACAAATCGAATGGAATGGAGATAAAGAAGAAATTTGCACCTGACATATTATGACTGGTGACTTTCTAGATTAGGTGATGCGAGGGACATCCATAAAAAGAAATTGGTAATTACGATGCGGTCATTATGTCCAATTTGCACCCCGTACTCTTACATAAAGATTATATTTACAGCGAAAGTCGTAATGGTATTCTTTATTTCTTATCAATCCTAAATGTTGGGAATTAGTAATTTGAAAATTTTGTGCCCATTTAGTTTAAGATTTATTTTTTTAAGTTCTGTGTTGGCAGCATCTGTGTTGGTGCAGTTTAGAATTGAATGAACGTAGCATCGCAGGCGATTTGTAACCATGACGAGGAAAATTGGTCTCTTTAAATAAACATAAAAACAACGGGCTAGCCGTATTCTCGTCGTCTTGGTAACAGGGTAGGAAAAAAATCATCATTTAAAAAAAAAAAAAAATTTTTTTAATTTTTTTATTTAAATAAGATTTATTTGATTTTTTTCTATTATATTTACATAATTTTTGGAAAATGCGTGGAACAGTTTGTTATAAGAAATAAACTTTTTAAATATATGGAATATTCTGCTCAAACAGATAGAATCTACACAAAATATTCTATTTAAATTTGAATGTTATTTTCTTTAACCTAAAGGCATTCTATTTTTTTTTTTTTTTTCGTTTTTGTTATTGGATAATTCAGACTGAATAAAGAGAAATTTCAAAGAAAAAATAAAATATTTAATGCAAATTTTTTATTAAAGGAAAAAAAAAACACAACTCATGCAACATTTTTTATTAAAATGAATTCTGAGGGTTTAATTGTTTGCATAAAAACGTTAGTTTTCATGCTTTGTCCACTCCTAAATTGATACAAAGACTAGAATGAACAAAACATAAAGATGAAAACCGTCTTTCTATTCCAGCAGATGAAGCTACGGCTGTTGTTATTTGGGCATAAACTGGATTTTTGATTCTATGATGCTCTATAACCTCTTATTGCATAAAATCAACTCCACCAGTCATAATGGGTCATTGTATCTGTTACACTTTTATCAATTAATGCTGCTTTTTGAAATGGG
Organism: Uloborus diversus; assembly: GCF_026930045.1. Lineage (NCBI taxonomy): Eukaryota > Metazoa > Arthropoda > Arachnida > Araneae > Uloboridae > Uloborus > Uloborus diversus. The sequence continues at coordinate 35,695,720 of NC_072735.1, read as the reverse complement.
CCCCTTCGTTTTTGGAAATAGGCTACAATGCTGACAAGGTTTGTACATATTTCTTTAATAAATTCTAAACCTTGATTATTTGCATCCACACTAATTAAAATTTCATTTCGATTTAAGGCAAAGGGGCTTAACAAAACTCCTGCACAATGGCATGCTTAAATTTCTTGTTCGTATCCTTTTACCTATTTGATTCTTATCCAACACTTTTTCTAAATGTTTACCCAAAATTTTCTATTGACACAGCAATAAATGGAGTAATGTTTTGATCTGATTTTTAGAAGTTAAGTCCAAGCTAAAAAATGATTTAAATCAATGACTTTTTCAAAAAAATCAACTGATTTAAATCCAACGATTTATAAATCAATGATTTTTTTAAAAAAATCAACTGATTTAAATCTGGATTTAAATTTTGATTTAAATCAATTGATTTAAATCATGCCAACCTTGCTTGGTAATCTGAAAAATCAATCAAGAAATATCAATCTCGTTCAATCCTAACCATTGAATTCTCATTTATCGCGCCAGGACAGCGCGAAATCATTCAGCAAACGACGACCCCCGTAGCTTCCCGCCGCTATTGGTCCAACTCTTCGTCTTCCTTCCGTCTAAAAAGGATGGTGACCCCGATGTCGCACGGGGGTTTTGTATGCCAGTTTCACCGCCGCACGCTGTAAACATGTGCGCTTGGGCCTCTATGTGAGCGTCTGCTTTCGGTAGTTATGTGTGCGTCCATTCTTCACTGTTTATATCCATTTCATACTAGATATCACCATGGGGCTAATGTTTCGTTTCAACAATTTCGTCAGTTCAAGAAAATACGCGAGGTAGTATTTTGTCTTTTGTAATTTGTGTAAAATTTCTCTCTTATGTTGCATGATGCGTTATGTATAATTTAGATGGAAAACTTGTTATTGTTGATGTTACTTGAAGAAAACGTGCGAGATTTATGGATACTTTTTCCACTTTAGCATCACGGAACCTATGTGTCTCCTAAATTCAAAATGTTTTTGATGAGTTATGGAATACAATTTATAAATTCTAGAGACGTACTGAGTACTGGATAATTACTTGGTACTCGGCCAATTTACCGAGTACTCGGTTCTCAGCCAAATTTTGATTAGATACTCGGCCAGTACCGAGTAGTTGTAAAAAATGGAATATTATTCAAGACAGATTTTACAATTAATAAAAAAGTGCAAGCATATAACATACTGCTATCGTTTACAAGTCAAATTTAAATTTTGAGAATGATGAAACTTGTTATGCATCAATGGAGTTAATCTTTATTTTAATGTCACCAAAGTTAATAAAACTTATTTATTAAAAATTGGACAAAAAAGGTAAGTATAGGAAATATGAATTTTTTATATTATTAAATGGATTTTTGCTACAAACAAAATGTATTTATAAGAAATATAAAAATACCTTTTCTTAAAAAATAAAACAACATTAAAAGCACAAATGTGCAGGAACACTGCAGACGCGTGTTTTAGGGTTGCAAGGAATGCTTTTTCCAATGTACAAAATGTGAGCTTATGGATTTAAAGACATCCGACAAAAGTAGGATATTTTTGTAGGATGTCTTTGCATTCATTAGCTCACACTTTATGCACTGAAAAAGCGTTCCTTGCAACGCAGAAACACGTGTCTGCAGTGTTCCTGCACATTTGTGCTTTTAACTTTTTATTTACTTTTAAAAATTATTTATGTTTGGCGAATTAGACCTATAATAGATTGGTATAATTTGTTTTAATCCAACTTGATTAATCATAACTTTTATTTATTTGCTTACTTTTAATTTTAAAAAGCAAAATCTTTTTAAATATTGCATAATTAAATTTCAGATGGAATTTTGTTTTAAAAACTATTGTATGGACATGAAGGTCTATATTACTATTCCAATGAGTTCAAAATTCATCACGCGTTTGTCGGTGGTTCTTCTTAAAATATAATTGCCACTCGGTAACTTGGTACCGGCCGAGGAGTGACAGGCCGAGTACACGGTACTCGGCTACACGTTCAAAGTGCTACTCGGTACGTCTCTAATAAATTCCATTTTCCCCATGTTCTTGAGATAAGATAATTTTAATATTAGTTTAAAAAAATAATGATATCGTTTAAAAAATGCATTCTTATTTTGAAAACATCGCAAATGTTTTCATCACATTTTCAATCTGCCATGCTTCTACTTTTATTTACTTTTTAATTGAATGTTAAATGTAGCTAATATCATTAATTACCCAAATACTTCGGGGTGGAATAATAAATTAATCAAATTTTGGAAAATACCCGTAGCTTTGCCTCTCTAATGTACCATTTAGAAATATGTCCTATCCATGTGCACAAAATCTACTTCATCATTTTTCACACAGTTGGCGTTTTTGTCATTTATTGCGTTTTATGTATTAAACAATTCCCTTTCTCTACTGCAAAGCTTACGGTCCTTAAAGGGTTAATTCTCGAACCTTAAAAGAATGGCAAAAACTTTTTTTTCCGATTTAATTTTTTAGTAAGAAATAAAAGAGGATATATATATATATATATATATATATATATATATATATATATATATATATATATATATATATATATATAATAATAGCAATATAAAATTTGAACAAGAAGAAATGTAAAATTGAATCAAAATCCCAATACACCCGGGGGCCTCATCAGGGGGCTACTCCCCGAGGGTAGGGAAAAACTTTGAGATGTTTCGTGAGTGCTGCAGACGAAATGCCTAAAAAACATATACTAAGAAACGAGACTTGATTCAATTTCATTTGAATTGTCCAGGCTTAGGATGCAGTTTATGTTAATGTTTCGTAGTATATGTGTGTGTGTGTTTGAAATATCAGAATAGAGTTTGTTTCGAGGAGAAGGATAGGCAAGTCATAAAATCAATCCACAGCGTCAACGCTAATAAAAATTACTTGAATTCAAGTACATTCATTAAAATATTTAATCTAAAAACTTGTTTAAAAGCCGTATTTCTTCTGCAAAGGTTTGGTGTTTTACGTCTCGAAAATGCAACATTTCTGGGTAACTATTAAACTGTTCTTATCATAATATTGCAGATTAACTACCACTTGAATGTTTAGTTGCCTCAATAATGTTTGTTTAGAAATGGAGTTAGTACTATAGTATGACTTTTCTTTCGTCTCAATTGGGCTTCCGCGCCTGACTTTAGTTGAATTTATTGATAAGAGCACCTACTGGGAAAGCTGCCTTCCTGGAAGATTTCCAAAGGGATCCCCACATTTGTATCTTGAGCATTGAGCCGGAAAAGCACTGTGCATTAATTTGCTATCGGCAGTTCGATTGAGGTTTAACAACGCCAATGTTGCTTAACCTCTTAACCATAACAGCTTTTTCTCGATAATACTAAATATAGTAACATTAATAAATTCATTTTTAAAAAATTAAAAAGTTGGTACTAAACAGGTAGGCTACACGTTTAGAATGATGTAGCAAGTTAGAATAAACAAGTTATATTTTTTTTCCGGAACATACTTCAACTTGAATTTATTTACCAATCATTTTGACGTCTAAAAATCAAATGATATCTAATAAACGCAATTGGTCGAATGAGGGCACATCATTTAGTTCAAGGGAAAGCAATTATTGTCTTAGCAGCATCACTTGCACTTAAATATTAATAGTAATCTTTGTCTCGCAATTCGGCCGTAAAATTTCACCTTGTCTAAAATCTAATTTTGATTAAATATATTTGCTATTTGAGATTTTTGTTTCTTTCCAATCGACAATCATTTATAAATTATTGAGAAGGCCGTGGTCAAAACTGCACATGTAGCTAAAAACAACCGCACAATGGCGTAGTTATGAAATGCAAGCGGTGTAACTGTACTTAATTATTCATTTCTTCTCACCAAAGGATGAGAACAATCAACTTCATTTGAAGCTCAAAAGGAAATGTACGTGTCAGCCTCTGATCTAGCATAAGAGGGAAAGAATGAGCCAGGAAAAAAAAAAGCCTGAGATCTTGAAGAAAATTTTTTTTTTCTCATTCCGTGATGTTTGAAAATAATATTTCGTGTATTTGGTCTCAAAACGCAGCCTTGCTGTTCTAGAATATGTTAAACGTAGTAATTCTTCGTGACAGTGACACTGGAATTAATGATCCCGTACAAAATGACATGCGTTGAAACCCTTTAAACGCCACTCTATGATCCAGACATACAAAATAAAGAAGTTACTACAAAATAATAAGATTAATATGCATTCCTACAAGCAATGGAGGAAGAAATTTTCGAAAAAAAATTTATATCTCATATTTCGGGCATGTTCCCGTTTGGGAACATAGGCGTATTGCATGAAGCTTTTTAACTAAGGGAACTAATAGATTATGCTTTACGGTTTTGGCTATAATTTTATATTCATGCAAAAGTAGTTGATAAATTTATGCTTTTGGTTAGATTTACATGAATTTCAAATAGTAAATAGTTAAAAAAAAGAAAATATTGAAAAGTTAAAATAATTATTTATTCAATAACAAACTATATGAAATCGCAAATAACAAAACGTAAAATAATCTTTTAAGTTAACAATTTGTCAGTAAAACCAATGGCTACATAAGACCATGTATAAGAATAAGAGTTCTATAAAAAGCAAATTACCGTACGAAAAATTTTCTTTGATTGCAACCCCACCTAGGCACTTGAGAAGAATCATAAATATCTCCATTTATAAGTACAAAGTTGGCTTTCCTTAATCACTTTAGTCCCAAAACTGAAGGTCGTGGGAGGGAGGGGGCAAGAAAACGGTACAGTTGAACAACTTGAAGATTGAAATTTTATCACCTTGTTTTTATATGCGTCAATAGTGGCTTATATCAGGTATGAGACTCTTACTTTTCATTTTACAAAACCAATAAAGCAGAAAAAAACGCCAGGTTTTGTTTTCTGAAACACGTCAATGTTCCCAATCGAGAACATAGAAGTTTGGCAGCTTACAGAAAGTACTTTTTTGGTGCATTTTTTTCTCTGTCATGTTCGTTCATCAACATGATCTTTATTTATTATTTCTCTGAAATTTCATAAATATTGTTAATCTCCATGAAAATAGACAAAAACAGACGTTTTTGTGAATTTTCATAGGCTACAATTATGATTAGGGGTAAATAATTTTCCTTTCAAAAAATCAAGCCTACTTTTAACAACAAATAGAATATTTTTCAAAGCGTCAAGAGCGAAACTATTTTGATAACATTTTTTAAAATTGATGTTCCAATTTGGGAACATTGGCACTTAAAGGTCTATAAAAACAAATGTTTTCAATGTTATTTGCAAAATTTATGAACTTGCGAAAATTTGGGGGAATTTCATTGTGTGCTAGAAGTAACGTAATAGGGTTGGTTGGTGTAAGTGGGACCCCTTTTGAAAAGTTCGTTTTTGAAACCTTATACAAAAGTTTTAGAACAAACAAATATAAACTTATTGTTTTATTTTATCTGGGACATAATTAATGAACTGAAGTTTATCATTGTTTTCTATAATAATGCTTTAAATATTCTTTACAATTATATTTAAAAAAAAAATCAGATGGGCACACCCCACTTACCCCGTAAAGAGGGGTAAGTGCCCCCCCCCCTTTTATTTAAATTTAAATGAAACATATCTAAAAAGGAGGTGTTACTTGATCAAGTATGTAAATTTTTAGTATGAATGACTTTTTTTGTAAACGTATCTATTCACGAGTTATTTACTTTCTTTTAAATCTGTACGACAGAAAATTTTTTGAACATAAAACTATATGTGAAAAATTAATTTATTCGGATGAATCTTCCTAATTGAGCAAATAATTCCTTCTAGAAAGAAAATCTCTTCGTAAGCAGCGTTCTTTTTTTCTTCCATCGTTTACGGGAATTCTTAAAATAAGATATGAAGCTGTTGAATCACAGTACAGTTATTCCCCTGGCAAAAAAAAAAAAAAAAAAAAAAAAAAATCTCTACACATTGGCATCTGTTTAGCTACAGTTTAATTCAAAAAGTACAGAAAAAAACTAAACTTCAAGTTATTTGCGTTTTTTTTTTTTTAGCTGACTAATGATTTTCAGTCGAAATATTTTAGTTATTTTCTACTTTATCATGGCAATTGTGTTTTTTGGCTGTTGTCTATTACATTCCGCTTTTCGTTTTTTTGAGCTATTGCCAAACTGTGATTGGTCCATTGAGCAGCTTCTTTTGACTGCAAAAATAAAAAATATTTTCTCTGTCGGTAAATCCAAGCATGCCAAATGCCTATTTCTGCAACAAGTTCAGATATATTACAAGTAATTGTGGAACGCTTTCGCGCGTCATTTAATCTATAGAAAGAAGATTGCGATAGAACTAGTCATTCAGTATTCACCTGATATGATTTCGTTTATTTATTTATGTTACGTATTTATTGTTATCATGCGTTTTGAATTGTTTCTCTGATTCAAAAGGCTTGCCGATGATCAAACCTGTCTTTTCATTCTTTAAAGATTCAAACATTAATCTTAAAACTTATGTATCAAAATTAATCAGAGTGACAAATTTCAACTAACATTAATCTGTATTATTTATTAAATTTTTATTATCTATTCATATTTCACTGACAGAAATGTTATTTAAAAGTGACAAACCTTCAATGTATAAGATAAATATATGAATATTATATGAATCGTGTTAGCATCTTGTAAATACGAACCCAAATACCCTAGAAACAGTGCGTTTAAATAAGCAAGCTAAACGCATTAAATCCAGCGTCCAACGCACCTATTGAACATGGCGCATTGTATTGCAAAAGGCGTATAAAAGAAAAGCATTGGGACCATTATAATACTTCCTATGTTATTTTCATATCAATATGAAGCAGTGAGAAGCAAAAGGATGTAAGTGACTAAATTTAAAAGAAAAAAAAATGGAGATAACCAGTGCAAACGGGTGCCTCTTCTCTGTCTTGGGACAAGAGATAGTATTAGCAAAGAATATCGTTGGTATTAGTATCTCCGGCAGTTGTTGTTACACAGCATGATTTAGAAAATCTTTTCAATGAAAGCCTTACTAGGACCTTATCTTTAAACGCGTTTTACTCAACACTTTAAACTGTCCCCTTACATCCATTTGCTTCTCACTGCCTCATATGTGGATAACATTTTATAAAATTTATGAAACTGAGAATTTTTGCAAATACTATTTCTGAGACACAATACAGTCAGACCCGACATAACGTATTCATCGGGACCGAAACTTTTATGCGTTGAATCGGGGTTATTCGTAACATCGGGGTAAGGAAAAAAATCACATACTTTATCCTTTATCCAAAAACCCAAATAAGTAACTGCACAAAAATATCCGTAATTAGAGAGTGTACACTTTTTATTCAGCATTCCGCGACTTATTACACACTATTTATGGTTAATTTGAAATTTTGAAGTACTGAGTAATACACTATATGACCAAAAGTATTGGGACACTTTCAAAAATTCACATTTTTACGGATTTCTCAAGAAATAAAAGACCAATTCGGCTGTTAAAATAATTCGTTAATTCGGGACTTATTTGGTAAACAGGGGTTTTTGCTTTCATTCTACTCGGAGGAAAAAGAAAAATTCGCGAAATTCGTTAAATAGAGGTTCGTTAAACCGGGGTCCGCTTTACTTCGAAGCTTACGTTTTAAAAATATTACTTTTTTTGAGACTATAATTTTGCAATCTATTCTTATTCTAGAATAACTTGTTTTTCTAGGAAAATAATTTTTGTGACTCTTCTTATTTTAAAATTTCAACTCTGAAATTGGTATTGAAACAAGTTTTACTATCCTTTTTATTGTCATTGAATTAATAAATATACAATCCAATTTTGAAAAAAAAAATTATAAACGTTTGAGTTGAAAAAAATTTTTGCTGAAAATGCATAAGCACTGGAAGAGCAAAAGTGAGTAATGATAAGCAGAATTTAGTTGAGAAACAAAAACGATATTCTTGATCTCAACTCGTGACATAGTTAAACAAACAAAAAAGCTAAAAATATCTCATGATATTTCTTCAGCTGCAATCTACGGCAGAGTACCTTTTTTTGTGAAACGTTGTAGCTTTACCTGGTATGTGATAGTTCTAACAGAGAAGAAAACTAACAAATGAAATTCTTATATTATCATTTACAAACAATTTATTAAAACTGTAGTTCCATATTTCTTAAACCGATGTTTAAAAAGTAATCTGACTATGAATTTTTTTTCTTTGATTGGGGGGGGGGGGGGGGGGGGGAGATCAGACAGAAAAAGCTACTGAATCGTCAAATCAACTGTTCTTCCTCCCAAGCCGCGTTTCAAAGGTGGCTGCCTTGGCCGTTCCATATCTTTCTTTTATCATATTTATTTCACTTACTGTATTTCAGGGCTGTGGAGTCGGAGTCGGACTGATTTTGGGGTAAAGGAGTCGGAGTCGTTAGAAAACATGCCGACTCCGACTCCGGGCTTTTTTTTTTACTTTCATTTTTACTGACTCCCCTTGCATTTTTTAAAAACTGACTACCAATTGGTTCGATTGCATGTATAAAAAGCTACTAACGAGAAAATAACTGCGATTATGGCAATCAGCTAGCTTGAGTGCTTACCGAACTTTCTGTAGCCGTCTCCTAGTTTGCTTGCTTTTTAACTTAACAAATAGCAACTGTCAGCAAACGGTTTTGTTGCCTAACATTTTCAAGTAATTACTTTCAAATAAAAGTAGAAACAGTGTTTTGTTCAATCTCAGTTATAAAATAGTTAAAGGAAAGTAAAAATTTAGTAAGTCGAGGCCCGTAGCTCGGGCGGAAACTTTTGAGAGTGTTCGGCAAATTCAAATAAGTTCTGGCGTGAAAGCACGAATCTAAAAGATCCGATGAAATAATCAAGTGTTTTATTATTATTAATTATTAAGACCATTGTTATATGCTTACTTCTCCCTAAAAATAAGGACAAATAAGTGTAAGTGATTTCTTGGTTACAACACTCAATAAATGCAGTTAATCTTAAAATCTTCATATTAATGTTAATTCTAAAGCAGATTATAAAATTTAAATTAAAAATTTAGCAAAGAAGAAATATAGGTATAGTAAAAGCTATTCGTACAAATTTGTATACCGCCGCATTTTCTGTAAAATTTGCTCCTGACGTGTATGTGCCTTACTTTCGTTGAAATTTTATTAGTGAACTATAATTTAAAATATGTTCGGGAAAATTTTCAGAATTAAAGTATTTATATGTTTTACAAACTCTGAAATTAACTTTGGGTGTACCAGATGGGTGTCACACGGGGCAAACCACCCCCGCTCAAGAACTTAGAGAAAAAGCTTTTTTTCTTTCAAAAATTGAAAGCACATGATTTTATCAATATGTATTTGTTAAACATTAAAAGGGGGCAAATTACAAGTAATCCTTTTAAATTATTGAAAAAAAAATGGTATTTTTAAGTCATCTCACTTTTAAACTTTTAACTATTGGAAAGTTTGATTTTTAAACTGAATTTCTAACGTTGTATGCATCTTGGGTTTAGAATAAAATACAAAATGCGAAATTTTCATGAAAAGGAATTAATATTTCAATCTCTGTTTGTGGTTTTTTTCCCCTTGCTGAATGGGGAGAGGGAATTTAAAAAATACAATACAATAAAATAAAATAAAAAAATCTGGAGTCGGCAATTTTCCTTCCGATTCCGCAGCCCTGCTGGATTTCATACTAAGCTAATACTTCTTGCATATTTCTGATTTTGTTCTAATTTATATAAAATTCTTTTTGAAGAAAAATAAAATTTTAGAGTTAACTAGAGGACCCGACAGACGTTGTTCTGTTCAAACTATGTAAATTGAAAAGTTAAAAAATTTCAATAAACTATCAAGTGTTTGAACCGTTTTGTTGAAAAAAATAAGTAAAAAAAAATGTTTTAAGCTGCTGTGGTGTCAGAATGCGTATATTTATTGCAACTTGATTTATCTCATGCCCACTGAGCAGTTGTTTTATTAACTGTTTTTTCTCCCGTACTTGATGGTTTGTTCCTTCAGCAGTACTCAAAGGATAAAAAGCTTCCTCAGAGATTAAATGTAAAAATCTAACTACCCATCTACAACAAACGGGAAATCCCGCAGCAACATCCCCCATATGAAAAAGAATAAATGAAAAAGAATAAAACAATCGAAAGGATATCGTTTAGAAAAATGATAAAGGTAAAAACAGTTCTCTGAACTACCGAAAATCTCTCATCCTTCCCCTCCCCCCTCCCGATGTAAAATAAACACATTCTTCAACTAAAATGACTAAAAACTCTTTAAAAACGAAAAACAATTCTTTGCAATTTGAAATATTTCGCCAAATAAACAAAAAATACAATAAATTACATTAACAGTAGCTTTAAAATGTAAACAAATGATCACGCAAATCTATTGTTTATAGCCAAAGTCGGCTAGCCACCACGTTACTGTAGCCCAGCCGATCAGTGAGCAAAGTCAACTCCGACTGATTAGCGGTCCGATCTTTTGAACGAAAACTTCTTAAACTTCATATATTGTCTAATATGTTCTTTCCACCAAAGATCTTCCGTTGCACTGATCCTTTCTGTTCAACAGAACTATCCTGTTGTAATTTATCTGGACGAAAATAAATCTTCCATTGCACTGATCCTTTGTGTTCAACAGAACTATCCTGTTGTAATTTATCTGGACGAAAATAAAATTTGTTTCGTCTTTAAATTTGCGTGAACCTTCCAGTACTTTACTTTAAAATATATCACGGGACCTAAAATCGTTACTTTTCAAGAAATGAAGGCTTTACCCTGTCTCTCTCTACGTTTTATCTATTCTCCATTGACATATCACAGTGGGAAATTTCATTAGAAAAAGCAGAACTGGCTTTCTTATTGTCCTATAAACTACTACCTAACGTAACTGATAACCCACGTGAGTTGAACACTAATTTAACTATACGCGAAATTGGTCTTTAAACCTACTCAGTTACGTTAGGAGGCCTCGACTTCAAAAGGTTATTTAAAAATTAAGAGATCGTATATAATTAGTTAGGTATTAAAATAACTCATCGTAAGGTAATAAAAATCAGTGTTTAATTTATATTTGGGTGTTTAGTTTAGTTGGTTTTTGTACAGGAATTGTAAAATAAATTTGATTTATACGTTTGGGTAAAAAATCGTATGTAAGTATGATCCATTATTTTTTACTTTTCAGTTCCTTTTTGTTTTTTGAAGTCGGTTCTTTTTTTTATTTGAAAATAATTTATTTTTTACTTTTTAGTGGTGTAAATATAAAATAAGTACGTAGGGTAGAGTATGTGGTTCACTCTTTACGTACATCTCGAGTGAGAAAGCACAGGAGTCTGAAAACAGCTAAGATGAACAAAATAGAGAAAGAAAAAGAGCACAGCGTCTCGGAGACTTCCGAAGACTGTGAAGAAATGCTTTTTCAAATGCGCAATTATTTACAAAGAAAATTGTCCTCATCATCAGTTTGACTTCATTAAAGTAAGCTTTCCGAAAACAATTCACGAGTCACTAAAAAAACAACCTAAATCGCTTTGACTTTGCCCATAGAATTTGAAGAGTTTTCTTGATTTTTCAAGGATTCCAGCTTCAGATACTGATTTGATGACCATGGGAAGTATATACCTTTTCAAACGAGAAAAAAAAAAAAAATCCAAATTGGTCAATGCGTGTTTGAGTTTACAGGGGACATACATAAAAATATTCTGACGAATTGAGAACGTCCTTTTTGAAGTCAGTTAAAAAAAGAAAAATTCTTAACATTTTATACGATTGGCACTAAAAACTGATCTTTGTTCCTCCACAGGATTTATTTGTGCTTTAATCTAGTTAGAGCCATTTAAATGTCAATGATTTTCCTAACTATCTTATATTTCACAATAATACGTGTCACGTAACTCGTGAAAAAAAATCACATTTCTCTTTACTAGGCCCCGTTATAGATCAATACCACACTAGAAACAGAATATCTACTGTGATGTTGTATATATGAAGATCAAAATACTACAAGAACAATGATACTAAATGAATTTCCTGTTTGCTTCAGAGGAATCTTTGTTCAGAAATTGCGATATTACTACGAATAATTAATGCAGGGGAAATAGTTAGGGAGGAGGGTGCACCTCCAAAGAAAGAGCCCCCCCCCCCCAGGAAGGAAAAATACCCCTCAAAACACCCTCCCTCGCCTATAAGGGGGCACGCCTGACTAATATTATTTTTTTATGGTACTTTCTTGAACACTAAGTAAAGAAAGTACCTTTGTTTTATGGGGGGGCACTTTCTCTAACAATGGATTTTGTATTTAATCGTTTGATATTGAAATTGAATGAAGTTTATTGCTTTTTGCCCATAACTTTTTTCTAAAGAACAAATATGGTGAAGCAAAGGTTTGGGTCTTAAGTTAGATCCCTTCTATGCATTAAACAAAAAAAAAAAAAAAAAAAAAACCATAAAAATCCTTTCTTTAAGTGAGACGCTATGAGTTTACAAACAACAAAGCGCGAGTATGAAATTTATTTTATAATTCCAGTACAAAAATTAACTAAACTAAACACCCAGTTATAAAATAAACACTGATTTTAATTACTATACGATGAGTTATTTTAATACCTAACTAATTATATACGATCCCTTAATTTTTTATAACCTTTTGAAGTCGAGGCCTTCTATGAACTACTACATAACGTAACTGACAACCCACCTGAGTTGAACACTAATTTAACTAAACGCGAAATTAGTCTTTATATCTATCTTCTCCCTCGATTTCTCCAGGATCCCTTATACCCGGACTTGAAGACCATTAGATGACAGGGAGAAGTATACCGTTTCAAATAGAAAAAGAATTTTCCTAATCTGTACAGGCATCCGTAATCGGGGAGCATAGTACATAAAAAAAATCCAACTGAGTCTGCAAATTTATATTATCCTAACTGTGAATTAAACTGACGGCGTCATGAATTATTAAATCTAGAATACTAGTCAAACTTCAGAAATCGGACGCCAGTTACGATATATTTATTAAGGAACATAAATTTAATCTTCGGAGGGAGCGGCGGGGGACATTTTGTCTTAAATTCCCCTTGAATTTAACACTAAATGTATTTCAAAACTGAAATATTAAAAAAAAAAAAACTTTGATGACTAAATTAAGTTATTTATTATCAAAAAAATATAATAAATTAATTAATTCAACTATTTTCGTAGCAAAATGCATTTAATTTACTGATTTGCTACATGAGTAAGAAATACATTAGTAAGACAAAATTAAAATTAGCAGGCGGCGCCGTGAAAATCAAACCCCGATGCGAGAGAATCATATACGTATTGTTATTCAAAACAAGATACCTCCGCCGAAAAAATGCACCGTTCATGCCAAAACCACGTGACCTCCTGTGACGTATCGCGCAGTGACGAAAGCTGGTCTACGTAGCCACAACGTGTGAAATTTAAAGTTTCTTAGATTTCTCCGAGACCCCTCAACAGATCTAGACAAAATTAACATGGGACCATTTGGGAAGCATACCCTTCCAAACAGAAAAAGAATTTTTCAAATCGGCCCAGTATTCTTGAAGTAATACGAAAACACACATAAAAAGCCGCAAGCCGAAATCATAACCTCCTTTTTTGAAGTCGGTTAATAAAGAGCTGAATTTGTACAGTATTTTTTAAAAAGTTGCATTATTCAACATAAAATACTGTTACGATGCACAAAATCAATGATCATTGGGAAAGAGAGACATAAAAATAAAACAGTACGGTACGTACTTACAGTATGTAATAATAACAAAGCACTGCACTGTAAGAGTACTATACAGTAGATACAATAAGTTACATTTACGAGTATAATTTAAAAATTGAAGATGATATTTTAACCTGCGCAATCTGATCGTCATTCTAATATATTTTTAATACAGTAACTTCGCATTTACTTTTATAACATTTACATCTATGGTAAAACCCTTCTGGGACCCCCCGGACTTATACGGATTGCCTTCTCTTGACTTTTCATTATACATATGCAAGATTCACCCATCCCTAATTGTCGTGCTACCTTCGACACACTTTCTAGTTGTTCAAGCGAATCAAGAATCTTTACCTTTTCTTAAATTATCACTAACTTTCGCTTTTTGTTTCCATATTTCATCACCTTTCATTGTTGAGAACGAGAAATTCGCTTTAGCTCTAAATTTCCTTGCTCTTGAAAAACTCACGTTATAGCCATTTCGCGTAAGTCGGATCGCGTTGTAGCGGGAGTAGACTGTGAACCTAAATTACGAGAAATCTTTTTTGAGACAAACTCAGAAAGTCACAGTCAAATGCTAAATGACAAATCAATTTCGTTAACCCGTGTATAATTTATTGCGCACTTTTATTTTGCGTATACAAATAGCACTTTTATGTCATGTCAAACTAAAACTCGTGCTTCTGATATTCTAATTATATTCTGTTTGTTTCTGAATTTTTTTAAAGCTAATTATATAACATTTCGCCCTCATTTAAAGCAAAATAAGGGAAATTACCTTTAGCTGATGACTTGTGTTTAATTTTCTTCTATGAGTTCAAATATTTTTTTCCGTGGATTCTCACCGTCTACGCTGAGGTGTAAGCATTCCTCAAGAATAATGGTTATTTTGAAATAAAGTAGTTTAAGTGCGTGAATTTTTACGATGTTGAATTTTTTACTTTCTTTAGAAGGAAAATTGGAACATTTATTTTTCCTTTATTTGTTCCTGTAATAATTTTGCATTCCCGTTAAAAAGAAATGAATTCTGTAAAAGATGTTTCTCTGCTGGCGTAGTGTGAATGCTGGAAAGACAACAAATGTTAAAAAGCCTCTTAAAGACAGCCAATAGTAGGTTTTTTCTACTAATAGCCGTTGCATAACAACAGAAATTTTAATTTAATTCGATTAGTTTTCAATCATACGTGTTTCAAGTTTATACGAGTTCAAGTAATTGAAAATTAAATGATCAAAAATATTTTAGTGGGAAATTACAGTGATCTCTCGCTTATACGCGACCTCTGTTATACGCGTTTTTCACTTATGCGCGTTTTTCTCACGGGCCCGGCCAGCGGTATAGGAAAACAATGTTAACTCTTGTTCATTTGTACGCGAAACTTAAAATGCCTTATTCACTTATGCGCGATAAAATTTTTTCAAGCTTTAGTTAAATCGCTTATTCACGCTTTGTTTATCGGAGAATTTGTACCCTTCTTGTTCTGTCTCTTGAAATACATTCACACACGCCTTCATTCCATTGTTGGATTCTTCCAAGAACGCGTTCTTTTTTGCACAAGTGTGTGATTGGGGATGGAATTAATCTTGTGATTGACATTGAGAGGGAAGAAGGAGGTACATACGAAAAGTACTAAAAGCCCTGTTCAAACGGTAAGCATTGAGGTAGCCTATCGAGGCTCTTTTGCATCCTCGTAGACTATAGCACTGTTCAGGCGACACTTTTTAGGTTTTGGGGAATTCGCTTTTCGCTTACGTACTGTACACTGTAGAAAAAATATAAAATACAACTCTAAATTTTACATTTTTGTTAAATTACAGTGCATAAACGGAAATTTTGTGCGCATTTATTCATTAGTATTAGTAGTGTGCTATTAGTATTGCTATAACTGATGTTAACTTATTGCGTTTAGGATTATTTTTGGGGTTTTCACTTATGCGCGAAAATTTCGTTGTCCCCTTTGCTCGCGTATAAGTGAGAGGTAACTGTACTTGCTTACTTGAAGTCATTGCTGTTTATCTTAATATATGAAAATCTTCTGTGCGGACCTTTGTCACCATAAGGCTTTTAAACGGCTGGACCGATTTTGTTCAAATTTTTTGTGTGTAATGAAGTTGTGGCAAGCATGGTTTCGAAGCGCGATAGATTGAATCGGAAACGTTTTTCTCAATTAATTAATTAATTTAAACATTGGATGGTTATATCTCCCAAATGATTAGTATTTATTTTAACCTATTGTTGAGCGAGAATTGAAATAAATATTTAACCCGTTGCCAAAGAACAATAAGAAAGCCAGCTCTGCTTTCGGTTCCCATGTCTATGGTTTGAGCGTTCAGTAAACCCAAAGTCAACCCACCTCAATCTTTTATTCCTCTTTCTTTGTGGCTAAATTCCGAAATTCTTCTGTTCATTGATAATAAGACGGCAATTGGAAATTATCGTAAGCCATTCCATTTATAGTGGCTATCTTAAAAGAAATGTAAAAAATAGAAAAATCCAAGATGAGAAATTTCGGTCAGCTGGAACAGTTTGCAAAAGGATTTTTATTGAGTAGGATTTTAGAAAAAGTTACTGGAATCGCGCAATCCCGCCGCACCCTAGCGCGAACCCTGCCTAAGAGTATATATATAGAAATTTCGATTGTCCTACTTTGCATTTAAACTACGCAATTAAAAAAAGTTGTTTTCCTGGCAAGCTTTTCTATTATTCTAACTTCTTTGTTTTAGTTTTTTCCTCTAACCTTGAACTGCATTCAGGTATTTTAACTTGTAATATGTCTCAACTACGAATAGCTTAACTTCTAGAAATACTTACCTGTTAATGTTAGCATTCTTCGAAACACATGAGTTCATTGGTATTCATCAAATATGCAGAATTTTGCATGACACACTAAATACCTTTCTTTCTTTTTTTTGCTTTCGCAGATGCTACTTTGTTCTTTTCTAGAAGAAAAAAATCAAGGTTAGTTTGATACTGGAACCATTTCATAAGTTTGATCTTTCCTTTTTAAATAATCCGCTAGTACAGGGGCAGTACGAACATTATTGATATGATCAGTCGCCATCTCATAGTGCAATTCTATTATTGGCTTCGAATGCTCAGTAAAATATAAGAATGATAACTTTTCATTTAATTAATTAAAAGCTCTCTTTCTTTAAAGATAATTTCTTTCTCCCATTTTCCACACACATACAGTAAGTAATTTAAATTGATTAATTATATAAAATCCAATTATTCGAATGTTGTCTTGCCCCAATTGATTTGGATCAGGGTTGGCAAGGTTTCTTTCGGACACTATAGTAAAAACCATAGATTTTACCGTCCTGTCCGAAACTGTTATTAACAAATTAGGTAAAAGTTCATCTCGGTTAAAGCAATGCCCCCCCCCCCGCTCCACAAATATTTCAAAAACAGTTTCCCCGTTGTAAAATTTTTCATTTAAAATCTTTAAGGGCTCCTTAATTAAATTTCAAATAAAATTTAATTTAAAAATGATTATCTTCCCAAGATCCATATTGATTTTCTAATAAATGCAAATACAGTTGGCTCTCTGTTTAACGACTTTAAAGGGACCACAAAAAATCGTCCTTAAATAGAATGCTTTTAAAACTAAAACGGACCATCTGAGACCGGGAAAAGCCGTCGTTAAACAGAGAGCCAACTGTATATTCACAAAAATATCAATGGTTCTATTTATTTACACGACTAGGTAACTACTCGGTAATTCTGTACTCGGACTTAGTAGTAAGTGGTCGAGTAGTCAGTGCTCGGTCAAAGTGCTACTCTTTACGACACTAATCCTGGCAACGGTAAATGCAAAAATCCACTAATACATACCAGTTTGGGTAAAGCTGTATGGAGCCTTGTATGAAAGGACATCGTGAACAGACGGTTTGCAGGTTCATTATTATTATTTTGCTATTCTCATTTGTTAAACATACTGCTTCTCACGCTGGAAAAAAATCAAAGACTTATGTGCCTAGAAAACATCATAGGTTTTAAAGGTGAAATCCTACTGATTGATCCACAAATCGTACTCTCCAAACACCAATTTTTTTTGCATTTTAAAATACAATTTAAGTTTTATATTATTTTTCTCCATCTAACATGATCTGTATTTTTCGTTTATTTCTATGATTGTATTTTACCGTAAAATTAAATCGAAATGTTTTTTTCTTTTCTTTAAACTAACTTTATTTCTGCTACTCTTGAACATACGAAATCCAAGCGTCGTACACTAGTCCCGTCCGAGTTCGGGGATGAAAAGGTCTGCATTTCAAAAGAAATATAATATGTTTCCACTTTACCGCCATCTGTTGTTTGAAATAAAACTTCTTCGAATGTGGCTTGGTGTACTCAAATGAATATGGCTAAAGAATGAGGATGAAATTATAGTTGTTGTATGATCAAGGTTTAGATTAAGCCAGTGGTGCCAAACCTTTTTCTGCCTGAGGCTGAGGGCTGCACTTCATATTAAAATCATTTTCGCTGGCCAGAACACAAATAAAATTTCAAAATATTTCATTATTTTATTATAATATGGAAAAACATGGAAAAAGAAAGAAAATTAAAATCAATTATTGTCGTTATCATTACTTGCGATTCTTATTTTATTAAAGCATCTGTATTTCAGAAACCGATTTCTGACTGTTTGGCACCAAATTTGTGACATTTTCACTGATTGTGCTTTTCGGTTTGTAACATGGAACAAAACAACTGGCCATATGGATCAGCTTCGCGGATCGAATGTGGGCAGCGGGCCGTAGGTTTGGCACCAGTGGGTTAAACTTATACCGAAAAAGAAAAAAATAATAATAATGAGAAATGTGTTCTTTATTTTTCCAAATAACGTTTGGAGAATTTATGTTAAAGTTATAAAAATATTGGCATTGATATTTTTTGAATGCGAGTTTATTTCATCCCCGATGTTATCAACAAGCTTTTTTTTTTTTAGATCTAGCTGGGTTTCCTCGAGTATAATCAGCAATTTATTTTTAACCCTCGACACACAAAGGAAGGGGATTATAAGTTTGACGTGTTTGTTATCTGTGTGTCTGTCTGTGGCACTCTAGCACCTAAACGGATGGACCAAGTTTGGAAGAAAAAAAATATTTGTTCGAAAGGTTGCATCTTTGGATGACATTAATTAACGAAGATATTAATTTCAAATCTCTAAAAGGTTTTTCGTGATTCTTGTACCGAAACATAGTTAAAAAAAATTTAATTTTATTACCAAAATAAAGAATTTTTTTTCCGCTTCTGATAAAATAACTTTGGAACTTCCATGTTTCATAGAATTCGAATTATAGCGTTTTTTAAAGCAGATTTTAATAACGGCTAGGCCTTTATTCACGTGATTGATAACCGAATGCATTGTGGGCCGACAAGGAAATAAAAACGCAATGATTTAAAATTTTTATCTGTTGCCAGTTTCTATTTAATAGCAAATAAAATACTTGACAAAGGCTTTTAAAATTATTTTAAATTTTCTCTCTTGTTTCTACAGTTGCGACTGAGTCGGTTTTTTTTTTTTAAATTTTTTATTAATTTTATCGTTGCTTGTTGTTCAGCATGGTCTGAAATAGAGGCGGACGAAAATCTTAAGCATTAGGCAACATAATCCGAGTAATGGGGTTTAGTGTTATAATTGGTCATGCTAAATAAAAGAGTTATCAACCCCCCCCCCCCACACACACACACATCCTGTTATCACGGAAAATAATTTTGAAATTCTTTAAAAAAAAAAAAGAATGCTAACCTCAATTTCAAGTACAAAATAGTAGTGTTAGGCCATAGATCTGTACAAGTAAAATTCCTATGCATTGACATGAAAGGGACAGTAGAACCTCGCTTATCCGGCTACCGTTTATCCGAATCTCTCTCTTAAATAATTATTCGCTTAGTTATAAAGTATGGCAACGAGAACGGAAAAAAATAACGAATATTCATTTTTCATTTTGATTAAATGTGCAATTTCTGCATAGGTCACTGCAAAATAAATTATAGTAATCTATCATACAACATGGCGTACTTGAGGCGTCAGTCCGACACCATTATGGCTGAAATAAAAATTATAAAACCAAGAAGCGACCCTATGTAATTTTGTTACAAAGCATCGTTTTTTGCTGTAATAAAAGATAAAACAATATCGTTGCCAATTCGTGTGAGTAAAGATGCGAATTAAATATTTTGCTCTCTGCAGGGCAACAGTGAATGGCATTTCATCATTTGTGATGTCATCGGCAGAAGCGTAAACCATAAAAGCGCACCGATTAAAGTATTTTTTTTTTAAATATTAAACTTAAACAAGTTATTTAAAAAATGGTCAGATCCTATGTTTTTAAGCATGCTCTTTCAGAAAAAAATACTCTTAAAATTTTGAAAACGACCCCATTCATTAATATCTACTTGACTCATTAAAGCATAAAGCGAAATTTTCTTAGTCGCCTGTTAAATTCTTTTATTCAGATTTAGTGAAGTAAAATTACGCTGCATTTAAAAGAATTAGTTTGCTTAGAAATGAAAGGATACTCACTTGACTAAAATTTAAGAGCATATTAATAACATGTTTCCTAAATTTTAGATATGTGTTAACAAATTTTCTCTAGATTTAAAGCATCTCTATCTCCAGTGCACCCGGATCCCAGCGGGTGCTATCTCCAGTGTTTCATCTACTCCTCGAAAATATAAGAGAGAGTAAGTTAATTATGCCCCTCATCCTTATCCCCAGTTTCGTCTAATTTTCAATGAGTTTGAAGGAAGGAAAATTTGAATTTTTTCTATTGTGAAAATTGTATAATTGAGTCTGTAACATCTTTGATGTTCAATAGATGGCGCTGCTTCTTTAGTTTTCTTCTCAATGTGGAACATATGTAATTGATGCTAACTAAAAACAGATGTGAGAAAACATAAGAAAAGATTTTGGCAGAGTTCCCTCTTGACGTTCAGCAGAGTATTTTATTTCATTTGGTATTTTTAGTTCGCTCACCGTGCAAAGGGGCCTCTAGCATTCTGCAATAACAATGAAACCGGGATTTCTTCTTGGAAGTTGATTATATACTTAGTGCGATATATTCAGTTTGTGCTTTTTTCAGAAAGATGATGCTCTGTATTGGGCCTCACGAGAACTACGGAGAAATGCATTCATATTTCAAAAAAATGTGGAAAATAATAATTAAAAATAATACAAAGTTTTCACGAATGGGGTCGTTTCCAAAATTTTAAAAGTATTTTTTTCTGAAAGAGCATGTTTAAAAACATAGAATCTGACCATTTTTCAAATAATTTTAAGTTTAATATTTTTAAAAAAATACTTAAATCGGTGCTCTTTCATCGTGTAACGCTTCTGCCGATGACATCACAAATGATGAAATGCCATTCAGTGTTGCCATTCACGATCCAAAATATTTAATTCGCATCTTTACTTACGTGTATTGGCAACGATATGGTTGATAGCAAGCGTAGAGCGCAATTGTAATTCGTTTCTTGATTATCATAACGTGGAGATGCGGTAGAAAGATGCGCCATAGTGCATCATTTGTGACGTCATAAAGACCACGCCTTGTTTGAAGAATCGGACATTTTAAAAAATTAATTAAAAAATAACTGTTGGGAAAATGAAAGTATTTTCCGAGTCCATATTATTATTATTATTATTATTATTATTTTGCTTATTCTATCAATTTCAGTGACAAAAAGTACTACTTTTGACTGAAGGAAACAACCCCATTTCGTCCCCCCAACCACACACACACACATTTTGTTGTAGTAAAAACACATAAGGTGAGGTGGGGTAAGTGCGTACCCGAATCTTCGAATATCACATCTTTAATAAGGATGGAGGTCTTGAAAAACCTTGAACATTTACTAAATTTTTAAGTTTCATTTTCAGGTCGTTTTTAAGGTTTTCAAGAAAATACTATGTCAAACAAAATGAGGCACTTCACAGGGTCACACTTGCCTCACTTGTCGGAGGTAGGTGCGACCCGTGAGCATTTTCCATCACTCCAACGCAGCCGTGGTTTTTATCAGGGCTGCGGAGTCGGAGAGAAAATGCCTGACTCTGACTATGGGAATTTTAAAACTTTTTACTTCGACTCCTTTACACTAAAATCTCCGACTTCGCAAGCACTAACAGAATTGCGGACATTGAGAGGGAAAATGTCCGATTCCGACTCTTGAAACTTATAACTTCGACTCAGAAGCACTGGTTTTTATTATGAAACAATGATTATTGATATGATTTGTTTTTATTTTCATTCAAACGTTTTTAATTTATTTATTCTATTTCTGGCAACGGGGGCATAAAAACGAATTTCCCCCCTTTATGTTTTAACAGAAAAGAACTGTGCAGAATGTTATTATGTACATTTTTGTATGATGAACATTATTTGTTTGAGTGGTCCTTTATTATTATCTTTTCCTGCAGGGAAAAATAAAATACGAGGCACTTTATTTTTACCAGGAAGAAAAAGCTTAACAAACGATTTTTTTTAATGTATTTTTTTGATGAGCTTTTTATTATTCTTTCTTTCTTTTTTTTTTTCGAAATCGATTATATATTAACTGCATTGTTTAAAAGGTATAACTACTTTATTTGTTCGTTTATTTATTTTCTCTGTATCTATTTCATCCAATGAGCCTAGGCATGTTCACATAATTTTCAGTCTTAGCTAATTTAGAGAATATTGATTAGATACTGGAAATTCGATGTTTGTGTAATAGGAAAGTAGGCTCGTTTTCGTCTGGACGGAACTTCTTGTTTAATTTAAAAACCTGCGAGTGTTGTTATTGCGAAGCATACCCTCTAATCTACGTCGGTATGTCAGTTGGATTATGTGTACCCATTATTTTCATTTGGAATTTATGGGCGGAATTCTTAGAGGGTTTTCATTGCAATGTGTTAGCCGAAATAATTCACAGCATGAGCAAAATAATTACTCCCATTTAGCTCGCCAGTTAATCAAATACCTTAAATACGCCAGGGAAACATATTTGAGCCACACTGTCACTTGTTTATTAACCACACACGCGCTATACATAATTCAAATCCAACTTCATGTCGTTCCAGATGGTTATATTTAAACCTTTATTCGCACCTGCAAAAAATATATAAATAATTGGTTCAAGCAGTATTTTGATTCCTCGACGTCTGGACTATTCCGCACCATCGGGATGACTCACTACTCTCAAATAAAGGATGCGAGACGGGGGTGCGGGGAGAGTCCACCCCATCAGCCTGGCACGGTCTGAATCACGATCCGTAATCCGTCATTCTGCTTTTACATCACCTGGTTTGTTTAAAAACAGAGATGTAAAGCAGCCAATGGTATATGTCATTGTGGTGTTGTTGGAAATGTGGCAGTTGGTCTGAGGTAGTAATGAGGATATTGAAATCGGATAGTCACCAATACGTGATTGATAACCTTCAGGCAAAGATTGTATATTGAATGTGCTCAATTCTTGATGTACCGAATATCGTTTGTAGCGATAATTGAGTTTGAAAAAAACTATTGGTACCCTTTGACCGAATCAACAAAGGTACTGCCTCAGGTGCATCAGTTTGAGAGCTGCAGCATCACTTGCGAAAATTATGATCATATTAACTTTATTAGTTTTAATTTGATGGATTAGTCTTTCAGCAGAGCCGCAGAGAGCCAAGGCGGGCCCCTTGTCAATTCTATCACCGGGCCCCTATCGCCCCCCAAAAAAGAATAAGAAAAGAAAAGGAGGAAAAGAAGAAAAAAGGGGGGAAAAGAAGAAAAATGGGGAAAAAAGAAAAAAATCAAAATTGCTTACTAGAAAACAATTAACTCTATTTTAAGTGCCATAAGAGAAAACATCAATAGAGTTGATTTCACTTAATATTTATGTTTTCTTTTATTCCAAGGAGTCCCCGCCCTACCTTTTTCTTCTTTTTTTTATTTCCTTCTTTTCTTCCCCCTTTTTTGCGTCAGTGTTGCCGACCCCCCCCCCCCAAGCCTGGCCCCTAGTTTTCGGCTTAGGCTGATATGGCCTCTCGTCGGGCTTGCTACTCAGTGGTGTTCAACCTTTTTTTATCTGCGAGCCACACCTCATGTTAAGAGCAAATATAAAATTGAATTATATTATTTTTACGTTTTCTAGATAGCATGAGAAAACAAGAAAAATGAAAGAAAATTACAAATCGAAATTTGTTGCCATCATTATTACATGCTTATTTTATTGATACGAACTTTCTTCTGTTTTTTTAGAATCCAATTAATAAGTGCTTGGCTTTCAGCAATTAATCATAACACCAAATGAAGATGACTAGTAGTTTTAGAAGGTTTCAGAATATACTTTTCGTTTCGTAACATTGAACGCAACGACGGGTCACATGTATCAGCTTTGGCGGGTCGTAGGCCGGGCACCATTGGTGTACTTAAATGATGCTCCATCGTTTGAACGATTTGTCAAAACTAGACAGTGCTGATGTTATTGAATTTAAAAAATGTAATGTACACAATGTTTGATGCGATAGGTTATTTTTTATTTTACTGCTCTTAAAAATCAGTAAAATGAAATACAAAATATCGAATTTATCAAAAAGCAAAGGTGTACTCTAATTTTCGGGGGGAAAAGAAACAGAAGCTACAATCCGTGTACCGCCGTATACCCTTTAATACAGTACTGATACCAACTAAAAACTTTTATCTTAAGCTCGATATAATAAGTAAATTTTTTAATTTGTTGCGAATTGTGAGAAATGAAGGATTTTCCCCTTGGAATGACTCACTTCCGTTTTTAGGAGAGAAGAAGAGCATTTCGTTTGCTTTGCGTAAAATGATCTCCGCCAACAGCTATAAGGATTCTTTTCTCTCTGTTTCGTTTCGCTTTTCAATGGAAACGATTTGGTTTCAGGTTTTATCTGAAAATATTAAAAAAGATGATGCAAACTTAAATTTGAAAATAAAAATTTAAAAGATTAACAGAGAGAAGGAATAATGAAAACCGAAAATAAAATTTAGCAATTACTTCAATGAAATGAATGAAAAATGCTCTCAGGGGCCGTTCACTAATTACGTAAGGGTCTCGAGGGGGAGGGAGATTGGAAAAATATCTACATACCCTTTCTTTGTGAGTGGGGGGGGGGGGGGTCTAACCCATTCTTGCGTAATATTTTCCATGTAGATATTTTATATTAGAAATCGCTCGGTCAAGTGGTTTGTCAGGGATCATATTTCATTTGCGTCTGGAAAGTAAAAAAGCGTATATTAGAAATGAAGTGTAAACATTAATAGAAGAATCACACTACATGTCTGTATGGCATGTTTTTAAAGCACTTTTACTATACTTGGCTTGATTGTCACGGAAAAATCTGAGGCCTACTTTTGCTTATATTTCAGCTTCTAGACCACTTAGAGACTTCGGGATACATTAAGGTACATATTATGGTACAACTTAACGCTGAAAGAGAAATTCTAAAATGAAATTACTATTTCGGTTAGGATGGAAAACAGCAAATTTCATGTAATTTTCTCATTAAATGATTAACTATAAAACCCATTGTCATAAATATTCGTTGCCTTACAACAGTAATACTAATAGTAATTAATCATTATGAAAATTTTGAATGATGGCTTCTTTGGAGCAAGCATTAATGTTTCACTTTAAAAATTCATTTGGCCAGTAAAAAAAAAAAAAAAAAATTTTTCACGTGAAATGTTTTTAATTTGATTATTACAAAGTTTTGATCAAATGAATGAGTGAATAAAAGAATGAATAAATTTATTAATTGAATGATATACGAAACTTAATAAATGAGTAAATAAAATAGTGATTTAATAGGAAAATAAATGAATTAATGAAGAAATAATTGTTATTAAATGAAGGAATGTAATGAATGAATTAATAAATGAATATGTAAGTGATTTAACAAATGATTGAATAAGTAAACGAAATGAGCTATTTGACTTTGTTCCGTCCAGTTTGCCCCACATGCACTTGACTAATTGCGCTAAACGTTTAAAATTAACTAAATATTAAAGAAATAAATACTGCTCCGAATATTAGTAAGTCCAAATAAGTTTAAATGTTAATAACACTTCGCTCCGCTATTTCTCATTGCCCCACATTCCCCTACTGAACAAACATTTAGAAGAGTCCTTCAAACGCAGGAAAAATTGTTGGGCCAAGTGTATAGATTGTTTAACAGGCATTTACTTGAAGGATATTCATGTTTTTAAGCTGTTATCTTAATTAATTTCTAAAGTTGAAATGAAAATCTCATTCGGTTTTGAGAGTGTACCTTCTCGTATACTGAGTCGTTTCTACATTAATTATAGAAGCTTTGTTTTGGTCAAAGAGCAATAGAAATCTCATTTTTATTAATTATTATTGCTTCATAAATGAGCCTGCTCTGGAAACTTGTCATATCAACAATAACATCGCACATTTAATTTTCTTCTACATTACCTTTACATTCATTTTTATCATTTTTCTCAGCCCTCCACCTTTACTACTTTCTTTCCGGTTCCTATGTAATAAGCAATCCAGAGCAATTCTAGATAGCACCTTATCTCCTGCTTTGACACACCGTATCACATCTAAGAAAACTTATCTTACTGTTATTCCCGGGATTAGATGTCTTACTGTTGCTCTGAGGCGACGATGTGTGATAAAGAAAAAGTAGTTTTTGAGTGGAAAAATAGAATTATTGGTTACATTACAACTTTTTCTTCTTTTTAACAGCTCTATCTCTTGCATTAATGTTGGCAAATTTCAAATAATAATACAGTTCACAATTTTTAATTGATAGATGTCCTTCATTCATCTTAACAAACTATGCAAAAGTGTCATCTAAAATTTATGGTTCAATTGAATTTGTAGATGAAAAATTCCTTTTCTATAGTATTGAAGTTTTAACAGTATGTTGTTGCCACATTTTATACAGTGGCTCCCAAAAGTGTTCGTACACTTTGAAATTTTTTAGTAAAACCAAAATAACTCGAAACTGAATTCGAATATTAAGTCCAATATTTTTTCACATCATTCCTATGTCATTCTAAATACAACCCATTGGTTTTTTCAAAATATTAACGGATCTACTTTTTGAAATGGGTCAGAAAACGAAGAGACAGAGAAATAACACGCCACAAAAGTCATCGTACACCCAAAATATTTTCGAATAAATTCATGATTAAAATTATCATATGCCGTTTTATTATTATTTTTGCATTGTGTTGACCCTTATAAGTCATTTGGCTTTAATTTTTTGTTTATTTATTTCTTAATATTGTGCTTATTGCTATAAAATCGCTGGTATTCGTAAAAAACCGCAAACACCATTCAAAATTCGAATTTGTTTCCCACAGTTGCGGTAAATTGGTTTGAAATTACTCTAAATTAGTTAATTTATTTGATTGTATAGTAGATTGCTTGATAAAATGCTTTAAACAAAGGAATCGGATCGAAAACAAGGTAAGAAAAGGTCAACCGGCAAAGTTGACAAAACGTGATCAGAGATTTAAAGTTGAAAAAATTATAAAAAATACACATTTGAGTGCTGTAAAAGTTTCTACAGAGTTAAAAGAAAAATTTTACGTTTAATTTTCACCTAAAATTTTTCGCCAAGTTCTCTGATTAGCTGGGTTAAATGGGGCCTCTTCCCGCAGAAATTTTCTTGTTCGCACTGAAAACACAAAGCTTACGCTTTTCGTCGCAAAATCAAGGATAAATAAGCTAAAAACGTTTTAGAATTACGTCTTGTTTACAGATAAAAATGAATTCAGCATTTTTGGTTAAATTGTTGCATAATTGTAAATAGAAGAAAAAATTAGGAACTTAATCTTAAGAACTTAGTTGGATCAGTTAATCACGACGGTGGGAGGTGTTCTAGTGTGAGGGTGCATATCAGCATCAGGACTTCGTAGTTTGGAATTTTTTGATGAAATAATGAATCATATTGTTCCTTTAAATATTTTTAAAAACCAATTTTTAACTCTTAACCAAAAATTTGGGTATTGGAAACAACTTTGTTTTTTTATCAAGATAACGATATGAAGCACTCGGTTTTCAACGTTTGCGTCTAGTGCCTCAAAAATCGTCCTAAAATTCAGAAAAAAAACCCCCTCAATCTATAGATTTGAACTTAATGTAACGTATTTAGAGATATCTATAGGCTAGATTACGAAAATACGGCTTTAAAACGAAAATAGAGCTAGAAACAGTAAGACTCGAAGTGTGGTTGAACACTTACTCAGAAATTACGCAAAAAAAAAAATAAAAGAAAAAAGAATGAAATCTATTCCCAGACGTTTCAAAGGTGTTATGAGTACTATATGATATTCTACTAATTAATAACTTAATAAAAAGTTAGATCATTCAATAATAAATAGACATTTTATAAAGTGTACGAAGACTTTTGTGACATAGAATTTCCGGCACTTTTTGGTTTTTGATTTTTTTAAAAATTAAGTTTTAATATTTTTAAAAAACTTTTCATGTAGTTTTGGTAAAAATTAATCATAGATCTTATAATTAAATACCGATTCCGAAATATTAATTCTAACCAATGGATTGGGGCTTATTTCGTTGAAAGTCGTAGGTGTACGAAGACTTTTGGGAGCCACTGTATATAAAAAAAAAGCATTTTGTCTCTTCTGTATAAGTATTTGTTCAAAAATAATAAGAAAAAAAAAAATCCATCAAACTCAGTGCATATTATCTTACTACTATTATATATGCAAATGTTTGTCTGTATGGATGGATGTTTGTTACTCTTTCATGCAAAAACTACGGAATGGATTTTAATGAGACTTTACAATATTATAGCTTACGCATCAGAATAACACTTAGGGTAGTTTTCGTCCCGTTATGGGGGCAAAAAAACCCCATAGGGGGTAATAGAACACGATTTTCATACAAATTCTATGATATGGGGGTGAAAAAATGCTTGCACATACTAACTTGATATGTCCATCGAAAGCTCTGATTTTTCTTCTGAAGATGGCACCTGTTTGAAATTTCTAAGTAGAATAAAAAACGAGTTATAAGCTTTTTAGTTCCATGTTCGAAGGCTTTCCTCAACTCAATATAGTATTTAGTGTATCATATCAACTCCCCGTCGATAGCGACAATAAATTGTTGTGTCGTTGAATATTTTTGCTTTTCGTCTGACTGTTCAAGGCTTTTCTCAAATTAAATCTTAAATAACATTTTCGCATAAGATTGGCAAACAATAAATTGATTTGGCTGATTATTTTCCATTTTAATGTAACTTTGATGCAATTAATGGGTTTATTTATTTATTTGTGTTGATTGGACAAAAATTCATCATCAAAGCGACTAGCAGGAATCTCGCCAAATCTTTTTGCGGACAGATTTCAAAAGCTAAAGCAGATTTTTTTCAACTATCGCTGTTTTTGAAGCTAAAGACTACGTAATTACTGTTTCTCGGTTTTCACCATGTAACCAAAATATCGCCATTAAAAGAATCTTTAAAACTTTTGTCAAAATGTAAATAATCCGCCAAATAAATTAAGCAAATCCATAAGCAGCACAAAAACTTCCATTAGTTTGTCTTTCCGCGCAATTTCAAACAATCGCCAAATTTTACTTCGTATTTTGGAAAATTTTCGGATGAAAATGTTTACTGTCCAGCTCCAGCTTAGACTACAATGTGTCAATTAAAAAAGTAATAACAATAATAGATTAAATCTTTTTCAACATGTGAAGTTTAATTTCATATTTTTTCCTTAAAATTTATGTATGCTCAAATGTCGTTTTTTCGTTTCTAAAAGAAAAGTATTTTGTTCTTCATACTTATTGCCATTTTACTTTAGTGTGTAAGAACAAGTTCGATTTTTAATCATGTCAAAGCGGTATGTTTTGAGTTCTTTCAGTTAAAGCAGAAAAACGAAGGAAAGTAGCGATTGTTTCTCATAATAATTACTGACCCATGCAGGCAACGCCGGGTATTTTTGCTAGTAATGTACAGTCGGACCTTGATATACGGTCACACCTCGGGACTTCACGAAATTGACCTTATAACCGATTCATATATATTCATTGATAAATAAACATTTAATTCACTAAATCACTTCAAAATTTAATACGTTCAAAACTATCAGTTAATTAGGTTATTATAGTTAAATTAATTTGAACCAATTTAAATTTTTGGAATCAGTAAGAAATTTTGAAATTATTTTTTAAAACTTTCATTTTGAGTAAAGTTGCATTCAAATATCCCCAAGCAAACAACTGATGTGCAACTTACCGATACTATACTACTACTATACACGATATAAATACAACTATACACGACTAATGTGTTTTTTCTTTAATTTATACAAAATAGTTTCTAATTATTTTCTGAAATTTTCTTCAGCTTCTCGTGACTGGTAAAAGAGTGCAATATGTACACGCTGAGTGCCCGCATTACTGCTTCATATTTTAGTATCACTGTGGTAATGCTCATTTGCTACTGCATTCTGTGCACTACCTGCTACGTTACTAGGAACGAGCTGATGTGTGCATCACATGACTTCCTTTTACTCCAATTTAATGTCATTTCCCCATTATTCGCTATTTTAATGTGATTCAATATTTATTCTCTAAATATCACCAACAATGGCCAAATTGAAACCAAAAAAAAAAAAAAAAAAACTCCGCCAAATTTGTCGCCAAGTTGGCGACAAAACTTGGCGACCAAAAGACTGGCGATATATCGCCAAGTGTCCGACAAATTATAACGCCACTTGAGTTTACATCGAAATTAACAATGATTTCCCCCCAAAAAGGTGCAAAAGACCCCCTTAGGAACATCCGAAAGCAACCAAAAGGGGAGGTGCACAACTAGACCCCACTACGAGTCTATGTACCAAATTTCAACTTTCTAGGACATACCATTTTTGAGTTATGCGAGATACATACGCACATACGCACATACGCACATACACACATACGCACATACATACAGACGTCACGAGAAAAGTCGTTGTAATTACCTCGGTGATGGTCAAAATGGATATTTCGCGTGTCTATACATTCTTAGGCACTTTTCCGCATGTGGTCGAATCGAAAAAAAAAACTCAACATTCATTTGGGGGTGAGCAAAATGGAAATTAAGGGCGATTTTTGAGTGAAAATTTTTTCGCGAATACAATACTTCCTTTTTTGTAAAAGGAAGTAAAAAAGACTTTTCACTTCTTAAAGATCGTATATCGCGGTAAATTCTTGGAAGGGAATCTGTTAGGCACTGAAATCATTCAAAGAAATCTGACAAAAGTGACCTTATAAGCAGTTAATGTATTATGACCTGACCATATATCCGATAATACATGACATAGAATTCCTATTCAGTGAACCGGGACTTTAGAAAATTGACCTTATAAGCGGGTGACCCTATATCGAGGTCTGACTGTATATAGGATTTAAGTTAAAATCAGAGCTCAGCACTAAAGATATTGTTAATAATATTCTACAATGTTCCTGGGTTAACAAGGCAATTATATAAACCAGTATTTCAACAAAATAGATGCATCTTCTATAATCATGAAATCTTATTTAAATAGCCATCAATTTCTTTGTTAAATAAAAAAAATGGAAAGGTAAGTAAGAAAGAAGTAAAACAATATAAATTAGTAAATAAAATGCCAAACAAAATACTAAACAAATAACAGCACCAATAATTTTGACAAGAAATAAATCGTGGAAGATGCTATAGCAATTATTAGCTTTGAAATTTATTGTTAGATAAAATTAATATTTTTAAATCTTAAACCCTTTTTGAGATTCATATTTTTCTGTAGTGTTTACATTGATGAATCAATAAAATTGCAAAATATTCAAATTAAATTTATTAATAACTAGTGGTACCCGCACGGCTTTGCCCGTAGTAGAAAAATTGAAAGGTCATTTGGTTCGCCTGTATATTTACAAACTAGAAAGTCGCCCGTCAAGGTATGACTG
Source organism: Uloborus diversus (assembly GCF_026930045.1). Taxonomy (NCBI): domain Eukaryota; kingdom Metazoa; phylum Arthropoda; class Arachnida; order Araneae; family Uloboridae; genus Uloborus; species Uloborus diversus. The sequence continues at coordinate 35,664,043 of NC_072735.1, read as the reverse complement.
ATGAAAATTGCTTCTACTCTTCTACATTTGAACGAAGCAGTTGCCTGTTTGATGATATTTTGATAGTTGAAATTTTAACCCTAACACCAGTGGATTAAACTCTTAAACTCCAGTAGATTAGCGTTAATTGTTTTCGTTTCTTCATTCCCCTAAAATGACACAGTCTTATCAGTAAAACTGTTAAGTTACCGGATCGAGTTCACCCTTGTCACAATAAAGCCTTTCCCTGCATGTTAAATATTACTAAAACATATTATCAAATTATCATGCCGTAGCGCGAGTTTTATTGTTGAAACGCGCGAGTTATTCAATCATCGGCTTTATTTATCTGAGGACAATGGATGATGAATTTCTCGCCAATTTGCTATGTTAATTTGCTCGTTCATGTTATGATAATTTACTCGTCCATGTTATGATAACTTGCTCGGTTAAATGTTCTTAAAAGTTTAATAGAAAAAGAACAAAATCGAATTTTGGAAAAATTGCTTGGTGGTGCACACTCCCATGCTACAAACTAATTTTGTGCCAAATTTCATGAAAAACGGCCAAACATGTAGGCGCTATGCGCTTCATAGAGGTCCAAACAGACTCTCAGCTTTATTATTAGTTAAGAAAGATGAATTGATAAAAATTTGCAATAAGCTGTGATGTACTTATCAGGATTGAAACTTTTTTCGAAAAGTAGCAATCCGCTTTCGGCAGGAAAATTTTGAAAGTTATTGGGGACATTATTTCGAATGTTCATTAAAATTTTATTTAGCAGAATGCATGCAAGTATTAAAGAATTGATTATATATTTTTGAGTAAACTAGTATGATATAATTGCAGAAAATGGATCCACGCACTCCTTTTTAACACGCTTTTATTAGCTTCACCTGTATGTATGTATGTATGTATGTATGTATGTATCTTGTAATGGAATCTTGCAACACAAATTTCGCCCACTTCCTGCGATCGGATTCTTTTGAAATTTGGCACGCGACATCAGACCCGATGACAATGCAATATTCTATAATCAAATTAATTAATTAACTCTTTTAATTGTGAGTTTCCTCCAATTTTAATCAATATTTTGGCATAAATCCAACAATGTGAAAAAGGAAAAATTAAAAAAAATACATTAAAAAATGCTTGCAAAAATTATTTAAAAATATCTATAAAAACCTTTAATTTTTCTGCATCAGATAAAATTTGTTCCAATGTTCCAAGGTGATTAGAACATGAAATATAATTGTTTTTAACTAATTTCATGCCAAAATTTAGGTGAGCCTTCAGTTGGAAATTCATTGCTGATCAGACCATTGTTGAACAAAACTTTTATTCAAATGCATCTCAAATTTTCAAAGTAATATAAATATGATTTCCGCAAACATACATCGATGACTCACAATAGCTTTCCATCGGCGTGCCCTTGTCTTAACTTTAAGATATTGCCTCGCACTCGTTTTATAAATAATTTCAATTCAACTTTTACGAAAAGAAGTAATTGCAATTTTGCCTGATAATTCTCCAACATAAGACTAAAAAACAGAAAAATAAAATAATAGTTAAAAAACTAAAAAAAAACACGCTTTCGTAGTAAAATGAACTAAAAAGTGAAAAATAATCTTTGGATGATAGTAGTTGACCAATTACTTAATTTTAATGTAATACAAAAAAGCGTGGGGTGCTTCTTATCAGTTGTCCTGAATTTCTGCCATTTGTTGTCCAAGCAAAAATGTGAATAGACAGCAAGCACCCCACGCTTTTTTGTATTACATTAAAATTAAGTAATTGGTCAAATACTATCATCAAAAGATTATTTTTCACTTTTTAGTTCATTTTACTACGAAAGCGTGTTTTTTTAGTTTTTTAAACTATTATTTTATTCTTTTCTTCCCAACTTTCATAACATCCTGTTTTGTGATTTTCATGAAAGAAAACAACCGAACATATTTGAAAAACTTATTATTTTTCAGTTTCATATTGCTAAAACTAGAACTGTATAGCTTTAGTTTTATTGTCAGATAGCCAGTCATTAATTTTGAGAAAATTTTGTTATTTCTGACACACTGCTTGATATCTAATAATTTGAAAAAAGCGTATCATTGACTGAGATTAAATCAGACTATAAGCTAGTGATCGAATAAATTATTAATGGTTAATGACCAGTGTTCGCCGATATATATCATGATATATATATATCACGATATATCACTCGTTTGGAAAAAGAGTGCCACAATACGAAATTTTTAATCTTTTTTTTTTCCTTGTCTTCAAATGACATTATCTTCTTTGGAAAATAACAACAGATTTTTTGTTTGAATATTAACCACTGGAGAGCACAGCAAACTTACTTTTCATTATGCAAACTGCCTGAAGAGCAACTTCAAACGCTATAAAATTGCATTTCTTCGTATTGTGGCAAATGTGTGTTGTTCCAAATGAGCGATATATCCTATATTTATTTTGAAATTATCATGATATTTTGATATTTTCGATATTAATTTTTTCGACTACCGTATTTTCAACATGAAAAATATATTAATCATGGTAATATTGTTCATTTATTGTTAAAAATAACTAAAAAGTTATGTACTATATTTTTATGATGTATAAATACATCATTAATACAGCAAAATAATATAATATTCCTTTTCTAATTGTATTTTATTTTCATAAAATTATAAGTAATGTAACAATTTTTATTCATATTAAAAGTGCCCAATTATTAAACATTGCTCAGAAAAAAAAGAAAATGACTTATGACTGCTCACCGACTAATACATATTATTTATTTCTGAATCATATAACTTCAAAAGTAGCTAACAAAAGAAATATGAGTATAACGACTAATGCTAAATTAACTCCATTAAAATTGATAGAAATGTAAAATGAAATATTAGATACAAATGAAAGAAACCGTAATTTTAAGTCTACATATTGTACTTATGAGAAAAGTAAGAGTGATTTGAGGATGCATTTACTATTTTGAAGACTTCAGTTTGTGCTAATTGAAAATACCGAATACGTATCAAAATATCCCATATAATATCAAAATATCAGATATTTTCGATGTTATCATGATATATACGAACAATGTTAATGACGCAAGTTAAAGAAAGCAGTGCTTTGCAAAAATGATGAACGCTCAGAATTTCTTTCAGAAAAGGTTCCTGAAGGCTTCTTTGACATGAAACTGCCGAATTTATCTTTCAAACTTGCGAAACTGGGGGTACATATTTTTAGAAAATCTAGCGTGTCGTGAAACTTAAACTGTTTCTTCCACATTAGTGTTAAAAAAAAAAGTGTGGGGCGATTTTTCTTTTTTCTTTTTTTTTTCCTGCCTGAAAATTTTCGGTTTCCCCCATTTCGTTTTAATTTTCTGCTTGTAATCAACATTACTGAGTGTTCCTCCGATGCGCTTGATGCCACCGAACAGAGAGAAATAGGTGCCTTTAAAAGCGTCGCCCGCATCCATCTGTTCTTCGGTATCCGCACGTGTGTCGAAAGAACTGTGTCTCTTTTATCCTCTTGGATGTGGGCTGCTCTCTGGATGCTGAAGCGAGATCAACCATCAGCATCTGCTCCTGACTCCCCTTCCTCCCACTCTTCTTTCTTCCAAAGGTTGGGAGGGGGGAGGACGTTGTGACGTCATTGTTCCGGAAACCAAGCTTTTGCCCGTATCGGGCGCTGAAACGGGATTGCCACATTTGGCGACGGTTTTTTTTTTTTCAACAACGTTACGCGTTTACGCACAGTGAAACGCAGGTATCGACTCGAAATGAAAATTGATAAAATAAGTTTCAAATTTGTGAAGTCGAAAAATGAAAACGCATATGAACTGTTGTATTATTTTATCAGCTTTTTCTATCTCTTCTATGATCTATTATTAATTTCAAGAGGCTATTAAAATAGCTCCAAATTTACGTCAAGAGTCCTAATAATCTCCTTTGGAATAAGGACAAGTTTCTAAAGCAAGACTTTAATCCCTAAAAATACCCTTTTAACTATTGTTAAAAATACTCATTCGTATAAAAAGTACAGTTCTTGAAAATCTCCATTATAATAAGGCTTCAACCCTAAAATAGAGCAAAGTTCCTGAAAAAGCAAAAGCAAAATAAGGACTACAGAATCCGCTGATCAAACTTGTTTTGACTACTTAACACCCTTTTGAGTAGAAGCTTTTTTAACAACTTTCACCTTGTGCAGAAAATACGGGCTTTTTCGATTGAAATGTGCAAGGTTTTCCCCCTCTCCTTCCCATTAAATTATTTTTCGAAAATTTGTCTCAAATTTTGAATAGAAAGAGTAAAATGAATTATAATAGCTTTGAGATGCACACCACCAACGTTTTAAAGTAATCGTGTGTCAGATTTTAAGTCCTTAATAATTGTCTTGAACTTGTCTGTCGCCAAATTGTCCTTAATGGAAGGGGATTTTAGAGACTTGTCTTGATCGTTTTAAGCTATTGGCATTTTTGTAATTTTAATTTTGACGCTTTTTAAGAATTATAGTTTCAATAAGGTCATCTGGATATCGCAAACACAGACGAACGTTCTTTTCTTTCTTTATAGTATTATAGATGGCAGTTTTGAAAGTACAAGTGCATTTTAGAAACGAAAATAGAAATTCTTACTTTTAATTATGAAGATTAAATAGTAAACATCAGAAACAAAAAGTGCTTGTTTAGTTTACATTTGTGGTAGTGAGAAGAAAAAGGGATGTAAGCGGCAAAATAAAAAATTTGGAGAAACCAGTTCAAATACACTGCTCAAAACAATTAGGGGAGCACATGGTTTTAACAGAATTGCGCAAAGATGTCTACCAATAAGTAACTTAAAATGAATCCTCCATAAATTACAGCCTGCCAATAAACGGAAGAAGAAAACTTTATATGCAAATCAAAGTTCATGACGTCACAAACCAGAAAAAGAAGATAAGGCCAGAAATCGGGATGTTGCAGACACGTCTGTTTTATTGCCGTAACTGTGAGATTTGATTGCGCAGTCTTTCTGTTTTTGAGGCAAGCTTAAGAGAATGTCTGAACAACGTGATTTACCTGAATCCATGGCATGGCGTGTCATAGGCCGACTGGAATCAGGCCAAACACAACGGAGTGTCGCGGACGCTGTTGGAGTCGCCAGAAGTGTTGTTGCAAGACTGTGGAATCGATTCCAAGAAACAGGAAATGTCAGACGTCGACCAGGGCAAGGTCGGCCACGCGCCACTACAGCAACTGATGACCGGTATATACGGTTAACAGCCCGTCGAAACAGAACAGAGAATGCTACTCAGCTGCAAAGACAGTTGTTCTTGGCAACAGGACGAAGGGTGTCCAGCCAAACAGTACGTAATAGGCTTCATGGGGGAGGGCTCTATGCACGTAGGCCAATGGTCTGCATTCCGTTGACCCCACGCCACCGTGCGGCCCGAAGAAGATGGGCTGCTGAACATCGATATTGGCAGCAACATGATTGGAGCCAAGTGCTGTTTACAGACGAGTCCCGATTCAGTCTGGAGTGTGACACTCGACGCGTTCTGGTATGGCGGGAGAGGGGCACCCGAAATAACCCCGCATTCGCTCGTGAAAGGTCACAATACAGACGAGCTGGTTGGATGGTATGGGGTGGAATCAGCATAGGCGGACGTACGGACCTGCATATCATTCGGAATGGCACTTTGACGGGCCGCAGGTATGCAGACGAGATACTGCGATCTCATGTCATCCCTTACGCTGGAGCCATTGGCGATTCCTTTATTTTCCAGGATGATAATGCCAGACCACATAGAGCTCGTCTGGTGGAGAACATGCTTGAAGCTGAAACAATACAACGTATGGAATGGCCAGCGTGCTCTCATGACCTGAATCCAATTGAGCATGTTTGGGACATGCTCGGACGACGCATTGCTGTGCGGCCAAGGCCGCCTGTGACTGTCCCAGACTTGGAGATTGCACTTCTTGAGGAATGGAACAATATTCCCCAAAGTCTGATCGGTAACCTCATCGCATCCATGGCAAACAGGTGTGCAGCAGTCTTAGCTGTTCGAGGAGACCACACGGCCTATTAAAACTCATGCATCATGTCAATTCAGAGCCTTTTTTTTATCGTTTACATGCAACCAAATTGTTGCCCTAAATCATCTTTTCATGTTTTTCCCATATTTTCAAATAATTAAAGCTTAATTTCACATTGTTTTATTTTTTTTCTCGGTATTACACATGGATACGCGTGTACTACCCATTTTATGCCAATACGCGGCTGTATCGCACGGTTTTCTTGATTTTTTTGCTTGCTCCCCTAATTGTTTTGAGCAGTGTAGTAGGGGAATTTTTCATCTGTCTTGAGGCAAGAGATAGTACTAGTAGTTCTGGTAGGTGCTCACTCTCCGAGGGCACTCTGTTCCTGTCATGCAGTGACTAAACCAGTAGGAACCCCCAACCCTGGTAGGTGCTGCTGTACAGCATGATTTTGAAAAAAAAAAAAAAAATCTATAAAAATAACACTCAAGGTAGGTAGGTTTTTCAAACTCATTTTACTCAAAACTTGAAAATGTCCACTTACATCCCTTTGCTTCTCACTGCCTCATTTGTTTTATCTAGTTTCTTTTGAATTTTTCTTAAGCCAAACATTTTGATTCGTATCGCTCGTAACTCAGGTTTTGTGGAGTTATTTTCAGCTCGTTGCCGCTGGTTATATTTAGCTCCAACTTTTATAATACTTTTCGGTGAAATGACATTTTGTAATCACTTTGTAATCTCACTATGTTTTCTGCGAAAGCATCTTCATTAAAACTCTTTGTTGCCCTAAAATAGTTAAAAATTGAGCTGGAGCTTATAGGCCAGTGCCAATAATGCTTGAGACCAAAAAAATTTAGAACAGGATAAAACCAGTTCGAAAGGTAAGAAAATCTAATAACATTAATAGGAAACATAAATTACGGGCGAGCTGAGTTCGGGAAGGGGGGTGTAGGGGGGTTTAAGGGGGGAAAACGGTTTATCACGATTTCCGGAAAAACTAAGAGTCCTATCGAAAAAAGCTAAATTGCAAAGTTGTTGGTAATAAAAAGATCTACAACTTTTGCATTTGCACTTTTTTTCTATAACCTCAAAATATATGCGAAAAATTCAAAAAACCGACTTTTTGGTTTTTTATTTTTATCTCCCACAAAAAAAAAATTTTTTTTTCACTAAATTTAATGAAAAGTTACCTTATTATGTCCCAAATACACTGTAATTTTTTGGATTTAAAATATTTATTTTTTCTCCTTATTTTGATTCAGTAGTAAAAAACCATCAGAATTTTCAATCAAAAATTCTCACGTCAAAATATCTGATTTTTTTAAAAAACCGGAGCAAGTTTTTTTCGTTGGAATCTCTACTTTTTGATGGTATAAAAAACAATACACAATACTATGGAAACTTTTCGCAAAAAATGAAGAAGATCAAAAAAACTCGAATTTGAAAAAAAAAATCATCACTATGTAAAATTTTAAGCTATTTATTAAATTAACAGCAAACACAATAATTAACAGCAAACACAATTGGAAAACTGATTATTTTTCATAATATTCAAGGTTACACAGTTCGAAATTGCGGAAATTACTCATTTATCCCATCCTACAGTGTAGCTTGCTATTCGTAACTCCAAAAAACTATAGGGGACACTGCAGTCACCGTCTAATGGTGGATGAGAAGGATATAAAACTAATGCATGCTGTAGCTTGATTTTTAATTATTTTAATATATTTTTATTTTCAGTTTGTGTCAATGTAACATGAAAAATTTCATTTTTCGAGTAATTAAAGTGTACATTTTAATAAGGAGCTTAAAATTTTTACATAGTTATGACTTTTTTTTTTTTTTTTTTTTTCAAATACGAGTTTTTTGATTTTCTTCATTTTTTACGAAAAATTTCTATAGTATGGTATATTGTTTTTTGTACCATCAAAAAGTAGAGATTCCAACGAAAAAAACTTGCTCCGATTTTTTAAAAAAATCAGATATTTTGACGTGAGATTTTTTGATTGAAAATTCTGACGGTTTTTTACTACTGAATCAAAATAAGGAGAAAAAATAAATATTTTAAATCCAAAAAATTACAGTGTATTTGGGACATAATAAGGTAACTTTTAATTAAATTTAGTGAAAAAAAATTTTTTTTTTGTGGGAGATAAAAATAAAAAACCAAAAAGTCGGTTTTTTGATTTTTTCGCATATATTTTGAGGTTACAGAAAAAAAGTGCAAATGCAAAAGTTGTAGATCTTTTTATTACCAACAACTTTGCAATTTAGTTTTTTTCGATAAGACTCTTAGTTTTTCTGGAAATCGTGATAAACCGTTTCCCCCCCTTAAACCCCCCTACACCCCCCTTCCCGAACTCAGCTCGCCCGTAATTTATTTTTCCTATTAATGTTATTAGATTTTCTTACCTTTCTAACTGGTTTTATCCTGTTCTAAATTTTTTCGACTTTTTACCATTTTCAAAGCTATTGGCACTGGTCTATTAGTCGAATACGCAGAAATTCGGAGAATTGGATATTTTAATATCGGATATTATATTGGATATTTTATTTAAAATAGTTTCTATTCGGAAATAATAGTTTTTTTGATCAAATAAATGAATAAATAAAAGAATGTATGAAAAATAAAAAGGAAATGAAATAAGAAACGCATAGATAAATAAATAATTTAGGTAATAAATGAGAAAAAATAAATCAGTAAATAAATAAATCATTGAGTAATTGAATGAATAAGAAAATAAGTGAAAGAATGAATAAATAAGAGAATTATTAAATGAAGTAATGTAAATAACATAATGAAAAATGAATACGTAAATGATTTGCTAAAAGATTGAATAAGTGACATGAACTAGTTCACTTTGCTCCGCATGCACTTAACACTTAACTAACTGTACAAAGCATTTAAAATACAAATGAGTTTAATATTAAACAAATAAATACTGCACTGAATATTATTAAGTCTCAATTAATATTTAAAATGTTCATTTTAAGAACTTTATCATTTAATTATAACAAAAATAATTTTTGACAAACAACAAATAATTTCAGTACGAGTATCAGAAATTGAGAATTGCTTGCATTATTATATTCTTTTGATTTTCAGAGGAAATTTTTTTCTTGACTTAAATAGACTACGTGTGTTACTACATAGTTAAAATGCTACCTGTTCTAGTATCCTTGTTTACTAGATAGGTGGCGCTAAAAGCAGAGTAAATATTTACCATTTCATTTTCCCCACATTCCCCTACTAATTGGAGTTACATGGAACGCGTTAGTAAAACTTCACGTAAACAATATATTAGACGTCAGAGGTATAGATAAATGGTACATAAATGTTACGTGCTTATTACGTAAAAAATGGAAGTGCACAAAATTTTGTTAACATTGTTGGAACTTGATGTAGAGTCACCGAAATTTTTTGTTGTAACTTTGAGTCTGTTGTTGTGTACAACGTTGGCCTTCGACGTTTAGAGTATTATTTCGGAAAAATGATTTTTGTCCTATTCCTTGTGATGGATAAAAAATAGGTGAAATTTAGAAACTATTATCAACACTCAATAAACTTTCAGTTTCGAAACTGCGTCTCAAGCAAATAATTTTGAATAAAGTTAACATGTTTTAAAATTCGAAAAAAAAAAGTTTTTAAAACTAATTACTAGACAAGGCTTGCCTAAGTACAGTCTCGTTAAATGATAAATATAACACTTCCGTTCTTTAATTTACCTGCATAAAAAATGAACTGCTGAAAAAACAAGGTTCTAAAAATGGATGATAAGAGAAAAAAGTTATCTTCGGAGAACATTTATTGCGTAAGAGTTGTTGGGGAAAAATTAACACTTTTGGCGAACATCTATCGGTTGGCGACCGCTTTGCAAAACACCCAGATTGCGAAGGGGCTCGAAACATCGGTAACCATGGTGAGGGTGCGCACTGGGCTTGAGAGCACAAACAACAGAGCATCCATTCGTGCTTAGTTATCCAGCAGGTGATCTGGAGAAATGAATTTAGATATTTTTTTTTCCTGCGCTCATATTTACCTCAAGTTCATGGCTTGATTTGTTATGTATATTTGATAGAAGTAGTTTTTTTCACCTTAGCTTTCTTTTTCATCAGAAGCACGTAAAAAGAGAGTAGGTACCTTGAAACAAATCAAGTACGACAATGAGTTATTTTTGAACTGTTTTGTAATTTCGACATTCGAAACGATCGAAGAATATTTTTGGTCCCATCGAACTTATTTGATCGATTGTGGAAGCAAAATGCAAAAGGTATAATGTGATCTTGACTTGCAAAATCATCCTTGAAAACAATGTGATGGCTTTCAAAGTTGCAAGAAATATGGCAGCATCGTTTGAAATTCTCCGCCAATGCAAAAATGCTGTCAGAAATAATTTTTTCATAATTTCGATGCTACTTGTTTGACCTCAAGTTCACCGAACGAGATGTTCGACCTCTAAAGTGTGGGATCGATCGGCAGCTATCTGATTTCACAGCCGTGGTGTCACCAATGGACTTCAAAATGAATTGCCGCCAGTTTTGTTTATTTTACTCAATATTATACGAGTTTTTAGTACATTTAAACTGATTTTCCACACACAATGACACATGTTGATGGCAAACATTGCTGTGATTCTCTTGGAAACGTTCGGACGTTCTTCTACCATATGTGTCCCTGAGGTGTGTAAAATGTATGATCCATAGTCCTGGCCCCACGTGCCCTTTTCTTAAATTCCGGTCAAACATCTGATCGCAGGAGGTCGACTCGTAGTCCCCCATGGCTGAATGCTACAGCCGATTTGGTAGCAAGGCTAGGGGGACAAGGGCGCAGTTTAGACTGAACACGCAAGGGCTGCTTCCTTTTAAAAGGTGAGCACATTTAATGCAAATCTTTTTCACCTAGATCAGGTTTTTATTTTATTTTTATGACCACAGAAGTTCTAAAAATTGTTTGTGATTTGTCCAAAAATGGGTGCACATAGAATTACTTTGCATATTTTTTTTCCCCCCATAATCATCGGAGTTACTCTTCTCAGCTAACATTTTTTTTTTCGAATTTATTCCGCGTGTAACATCATATTCTGTCTACTCATTATATTTAATATCCATGCATGCATGTATGTATGTATGTATGTGTATTTGTATAGACTAGCATTAGAAAATTTTAGAAAAATTACTGGTCTTACGACCTAATATGTATGAAGATATACTAGTCCACAGATTATGTGAATGGTTCACTTTTTTTTAGTTTAAGGCATCAAATTGCTTCATTGTAAACTTATTGGCACTTTTGCTTACATGTTTTAGAAAAATGTTTCATAATTTGGCTGTTTAATTTTAATTTAATGTTTAAAATATGAAAATTTGCTTCTAAAAAATTTACCGGAAAATTTGCCTAATGAACCAACTCAGTAATTTATTCAACATCATTAATGCCGTAGAATAAATGAGTTAACTAAAATAAATAATAATTAAAAGAAACTTTTTAAAACACTAAACAAATGACGAATTTTAAACGATTTTTATTTGAATTGGTTGAATTGCTGATGTGAATGAATGATGAATTAATTATTTAAAACACACTACTAGTGGCCACAGTCAAGTATATTTTTAAACTGTGTCTATATAATATTAATTGCCTCTCTTGAAACTCAACACTGAGCGCATTATAACCGAACTCTTCCAAAATCATCCCATTTTCTAAACATGCCAGAATTTCAATTTGTTCAATTTTTTATCCATTTTTTCCCAAACCTCAAATCTGATCCAGTTGTGAGCGCTCCAAAATATGAAAATTTCAGCAGTAGCCATCTGACATTCTCCCATCCGAAGAATTCGCATTACTTACTTAAATTCGAATCACTAATGAATAAAACTGATTTAATGTGATTGACATTAAGTACCAACAAAAAATCACATTATTATTGTTCATTTCTTTCTTTAAAGTATAATAGTAAACTTGAAGTGACCACTTCTGGTATTTTACCACAGTAGAAATAGTCACAGATGACAATAAAACGAAAAACAATTTTGAAGATGTAAAAACTGAAAGTAATGTCAAAAGATGAAGAAAGAAATTAATTAATAAATAAAATCGGAGAAAGAAAGAGAACTATTATGTAATCGTTCAAAAGAACATTTTTAACACGTCATTTTGAACCCTTCATTTTGAGGCGGCTCCTTAAAACGGGTCACTTAGACCCGTTCATTCCTGAACAACTCATCCCTACCTCTTGTACTCGTTCGTAGTCGAGCTCAGCGATCGACATCACTGTTAATGCTCAAATAAAGTAATTAATAAAGTTAGCCAGAATGATATGGTTCGATTGACCGTGACTGACCACTTCTCTCGTGAACAGAAGTGCCCCGATGGGAGGTCACTGACCTCCCAAAAATTTCCTTATTCGTCAAATTTTGCCTGTCGATTTGGCGAATTTGGAGATAATGTTGCTTTTTTTTAAATGCCTTATGTCTCTAATTATTATGTTTAAGTATGTGGTTATGCTCATATTTTATCATTCGGTGTTTAATTCGGAAAATTGAGAAATTCCACTCTCCCTTAAATTTGCGTTCGGAGCGCCCCTGCTCGTGAAATACCGAGTTTTATTTGGTGATCCGATTCGGCTTTTGTAGATCTCTCGACCTGTGGACTTCCAATGCTTTCGAACGCCGCATACATTCGATGTAATAATCCCAAATTGACAACATACATTGTGAAATAAAATTGCTGCAACTATGCATAATAAGACACTTATTTAATTTTTCTTATTTTATTAATTGGTTCTAACTTAATATCTATGTTCATTAATCTTGAAATGCTGTGTTTTGATGCCTACCGAATACGTTTTTATCGCTTAATAAAAAAGTTTTCTCTGGTATGTTTAAAATTAGTTTTTCTCCAAACTACTTACCGATGAAGGGTTATGTGTATCTCAAAGTCGTTGTACAAAACAGAAATACTTCCTTTAAGGAGAGTAACTTAGTAAATGTGTATCCCAATACCTTTATTAGTATGTTAAGTTTTTTTTTAATTATTTAACATTATTTTCATGCTGAAAAATAATTATGCATTTATTTATTTATTTATTTCAAATACAGTAAACCCTCATTAATCCAGACCCTATTAAACCAGTCTTCTCTTTAAGTACATATACTGTATAAATAAGAGGCGATTATCATAACAATGCATTATTTTTACAACTCGTATTTTGTATTTTTGTAATTTTCTCTAGTGCAGTTTTATATTTCATGCTTTTGAATGAAAAATAAAATTTTTACTCTGTAGAAGAGTTTGTTTTTGCCCCTCGGCTCAAATTTTGATTGTTTTGTTTTATCCGTACTTTTATTTACTCAGACGACCTGGATGTCCTATTAGTCGGATTAATGATGTTCTACTGTATATAGTGATTGCAATACCGGTATACCGAATACTGGTATTTAGAGCAATTTTGCAATTTTGTGATACCGGTATTTACTGAGGTAAAATACCAATATTTTCGGCATTAGCTGAAAATAATAAATAGTTTCAGTTAAAAAAATTTCTTATTAAATATCTACTTATATTTTAAATACTGTGCATTTCTTTTTCTATGATGCAGAAACAAAAACCAATCTAATAGGTGCAAAATATTGGCTTCAAAATCACAAGCTAACAGAATATCATTAAACAAAAATACCTGAAAGATTTCAAAATGATATTTTCATTCCTAGATATTAGGGGGGGGGGGGTGAGATGAATCGCATTTTTGTGCGTTTTTGGTCACCATGTTTTCGTTTTTTCTATTTCCTTGATCACTCACTTTTCCTTTTGTAAAAGTTAAATTCGAATGTAATTTCTAATGTATTTGTTCTATGAATAATTTATTCCAAACAATCAATTGCAGTAATACTTTATAATAATTTTGTTAAATATTTTTCTCCACTGTACTGAATTTTGGCAAAAAACTTTCACTTGTTAGTAAAACAAATGGGAATTTGTTATCACCGGTATTGGTTTGTTGTCCTGTCTCGCTTTATACTTGGCAACATAATATTTAGAAATTACACACACATATATATATAGCACCTTGACAATTTGCATGGAGGTTCAGCATAATCATTTGAAATATATTTTCAGATACTTAAATAATTATAGTTGTAAAGAATTTTGAAAAGAACACGAAAACGAATAAGGGAAAAACTAACAAGATCAAATGTAGTCAAGTTTATCGTAAATTTCAACAAACCCAAAGGGCTGAAAATAAAAATCAAACACAAACCTCTCCTGCTCAAGAGAAAATGATGTTAATATTGGAAAAGTATCGTCTCTCGGAAAGAAATTAAAACAAGCTACAAATGTTAAAAAATATATATAATAATAGTACACACAATACAAAAGAAATACACACACAAAAAGATTTTTCCATAAATAACAAGCAAGAGACCGAATTATTTGAAGATGAAGGACTTCTAGACAATATGAGGAGGTGTATCGCTAATTGTAAACAGTACTATCGACCTGCGAGAACTCAGAAAGTGTATTTTCAACTGTAGGAAAGTTGAGCTCTAAATAAGTTCCAGGCTTAGAGACAATTCGATAGATTCATTATGTTTTTTACTATTACTGATTTTTTATTAGGACATTTGTTCCTTCATTTTATATTTGTTCCCAATGCGTTTTCATCAATAATACAATTTTAACAAAATTATGACAACGACATGTGGCAACGAAACAATATGTTTTCAAGCATTTTTGAGAAATTTCAAAACCGGTATTAGTACAGCTATTCTGGTATGACGTTTTAAAAATATCGAATACCGGTATTGAATTTTTGGTCCGGTATTGCAATCCTTAACTGTATAGTATACGACAATTTTTGTAAAAATTCCTGTTACTCAAATTAACGCAGCATAGATCCTTGATCTGTAGCGACCGGTGAATGAACAGCTCTTTCTTTTTTCCTTTGTATTAAAAAAAAAGTTTCAAAGGAAAAAAAAAATCTCTTGGATAAATTGACTGTAAACTTCTTCCTATGAATTTTTCCAAAAAGCAAACGTCTAAAAAATATTGTGTTTGCCTACTATTTGGTACTTTTTTTTTCAATCCCCCTCACCCACCTCCCACAAAAAAAAAAAAAATGATGCAGAATCAAACTTGTTTTTATAGACTAAATAATTGTCATTTTTTGCACTTGAATTTCACTTATCAGACAGTTTTACTCTTTATTTTGTGTACAGTACGCTTTCATTATGTCAGTCTTGAAAAATGTATAACAGTTAACAATTTCATTCTCCTTTTATTTTGGCGGTTTCTTCCTTTGATTTTGGGGAGGGGGAAATTTAGTTTTTTTCAGTAACCCTATTTTTTTCTCAACTAGTTGGCCTCTTAAACATGAAAAACCTTACCAACTGAAGTTTTTACTTAATTTCCACTGAAGCAAATATTGATTTATAAATAATAATAATAATTAATAATAAATATTCAGAACTTGATTATATCTCAATCGTAATCTAAGCTCTTGTGTTTAAATAGTTCAAACTCTGAATTTTTAGTTTCAACTTCCCCTATATACCATATTGTTCTGCATTTTTATCCATTACACAAAGCTTCTTTCGCCATTAAATGATTTTTATTTTTCAAATATCAGGGGCCATCCTATATGCCATCCTCCTACATTGTTGGCGCACCCCCCCCCCCCTCAGTGCTACTAAGTACCCCCCAAAATGAGTCCCCCCCAAATTTGATCAAAACCCCTCCCAAATTACCCTTATTAAAAATTTTAATGGCACAGTCTGTGCCATAGACCCCTCCCCGTGTGGGCACCCATGCAAATATGAATTCTGTAGCATTTTGAAACTGATATAGAACAAAAGGAACTAATGGCTAATGGCGTAATTTTTTGTCTCGTGCGATTCACCTCTCTTGGTGCCCAACTTTTCCGCTGCATTCAATTATGTTGTGGATGTTTTTGAGGGCACATCTTTCTTGCGAAAAATACTTCAATTAGCGTCAGAAATTTGGCTGGCTGCCATTTTAAATTGCGCCAACAGTTTTGTAGCCGCTTTCAAAGTTGCGCAGTTGTGGATCTTGGGTATGTTAGTTAACAGAAAAGAGATCAAAACCAAACAACAACTTCGGAATGATATTTTTTTGTTGTATTATCCGGTACTTTTGTACATACTATTGTATGATATCACCTGGCAGAAATACATATCTATCGAAACCAATCACCACTGGAATGCCTTGAAGTCCTACCCTTTTTCAAGAAACCTGCAAAATGCTTCTTTCATTAATTTTGCGATTAGAAATACATTTCTCTCTTTGATGTCATGCAATTCAGTTGCTGAGGGAAAACGATTGCTTCTCTTGAGTTCTTGATCAAATGAAAACTCAATACAGTGTTTCATCTACTATGACATCTGTATTTCACGAACTTCACGCTTTCTTATGTCATGTCGTTTGTTATGTCTTCTGAATCACTTATCATGGCAATCGAACATCCTGTCAGTTATACTTCCATTTTTAGAATGCAGTTTAGCAGACGAAATTTTGCGGTTTCTTATTTTGGTTAGTTTTAAAAGATTTTATTTTGTTGCAGTTTATTTTTTGTTCAGTCCGAGTCCGAGGAAAATATTTTACATTCCTAGAATACCCACAGCTTGTTAGTTTGGAAAATGCGCTTTTGGTAGTTTTATTGAAGTAATTTTTCTTTTGCTACTCTAGTGGTTTGTGGAACATCATATTGATTTTTTCTTTAAGTCTTTTAATTTCCAATTTTGAAGAATAAACGAGACTAACTTTTCTGTTTAGAAGTGTCCGATCTAAAAACGATTTCACTGCATGAAACCTTTCGCAAGTGACCCCGAATGGGTCACTTTATGAAATAGAAGTTAATTCCTCCATATAACTACACATATGACCTCGAAAAAAATAGGAATTTAATCGGTAGTTCAATATATTTATTGTGCTAGAACCATAACTTTTAATTGCAAAATTGCTAATTAGTATTATGAGTAATAGCAGATTCAAAATCGTAATGCTATCCTATAAGCAAACAGTAGGAGAAAGTGGGGTAAAACCGGGACCCTAAGGTTTGCAGGCTACCAGAAATCACAGTTTTTACCATAAAGGAACAAAATTGTGCAGAAGTATGCACTACTTATCTGTTAATGCAACCACAGTTGCAAAATCATAAGTGCTTTTTTTTTAATTAATTTTTTGTAAAAAAAAGTCATTTTACCCTGTTTTGCCCCACTAGTGGGGTAAAACCGGGTAAAAATGTTATTGCTATGGAAACTTTTGAAAAATTTCAAAAGTTTCCACAAAATTCAAGTTTTATTTAGTGACATATGTTAGCTATTGTTATAACATACTAGAATAAGTATAAAAGGACACATGTTGATGAGTTGACAGTAAATTTAACTGTCTTTACCTTTAATATTTTGCTGTAATATAAGGCTTATTGACACCAGTCGCAAGTAAAATAGTTATCTTCTTCGGCCTCAGAGCAGCTTTCATGGGCTCAACGACGACATTGGATGCATTGGATCCATCCCTCACCACCCATGGAGTCCGAATAAAGCTCATTGCAGTAAATTCAGGCAATATTGTCATTCTCTTCATCTCTCATTTGCTCCTTTCGTTTTTCTTTTTTTGAACGCTTTTTATTTTCTGTCTATTCCTTTTTGGCATCTTTATAATGTTGTCTTTTCTTGAATTCGTTTACCTTACCTTCAGGTTTTTTTTGAGCAATCACATTGCTTATTGTTCTCATTTGACTGTTTTGAATTCCTATGATTTTATTTCCCCCCCGTCTTCCTCTGCAGCACCACCGTCGACCGGCCTCTCGATGCTGCTCCTCTAGCGAAAAGCGTCCATATCCTACACATACGCATACATACACACCTACAAACACATACACACACACTTACACACACACATCTACAGACATGCATACACACACACATATATACGCTCACACACGCCTATACACACACACACATACCCACACACTCGTGATTGCGAAAAACATAATTTGAATTCAAAAAGTCAACATTCAAATTTTTTTTTTTTTTTTCCCTTCTGTCCATTTTTGGTCTTATTTCCATCATTTTTCTTTTTCCTTTCTTCTAATGATGCCTGAAGATGAATCTTGTATGGGGAGCCCGTCAAAATGACAGTTTTTCCTTTTTCTCTTGTCCTCTTTCGGCTACGTCTTTCTCTCAGTGTTTGAGGGTTGTACCCGGTTTTGCCCCGCACGTACAGCTTTCGTACAAAATGCCGTCATATGACTATACAGAACGCTACAGACAATTACTTAGAATGATAATAAGGGTAATTAAATGTTGTGTACAAAGAGAGCTACATACCTTTGCTGTTGAAGAAACAGGAACGTAGTATAATCGGTCCAGTTTTGTTCACACATTTTAAGCAAAAACCACTCAAACAGAATTTTCTTCACAGAAACGAAAGAAGCGAGTCTATTGCGTTCTAATTTAATGGCCACTGCTTTTTCATCAAGTTGGAAGGTAATAGCTCTCTTTTCCATACGATTGCAGCGCTCACAAGGGCTAAAAGGTTGTACCCGATTTGCTTCCGACTTCCCGGTTTTACCCCACTTTCCCCTAGTTATGAAACTGAAAGTGAAATACTAATGGCGTTTTCTTATGCGTTTCTTAATTTCGCAAGCATCAATGTCATTGTAAACTGCGCGATTGAAATACTTTTTTTTTTTTTTTTTTTAAGCTGGTTACTTGATATTATCAATTTTCTGGTGTTATCTCTTCAAATCGCATCACTTATTCCTTCCGAATCTTCATAAACTCAACATTACAATGATACGTTTCAGAATAACGCATAATGGCTCGAAAAATTGTTCTCAACCCGTAGTACATTTCTGCGGACTAACCAGGGGAACATTAAAAAACTTGATGATTTTGAATTAAAGTAATTCCAATTATAATGAAAACAAAGTGCCAATTTCAGTTTCGTGCCTTTTTCGCTATAAAAGAAGCAAAAAATGTCTGTCTTCTCTTTCCTGTTTGTTCGGAATTCGCCAAAATAAAGAAATTTATTAGATAAACTAAAATATTAATAAAATGAAATCAAATCATTAAGTCTGAAATTTAAAACAGAAGCAAGTTTATTCTGTCAACAGTATAATAGTCTTTCAATGTAAAAGAATATTCTGACAATGATTTTATCTTTAGTTTTTCTTTCCTTAATAACTTTCTTTTTCGATGGATAAAATGTAATTGGTTTAAAATTTAGATGTTTTTGTACAAGCTAGCTCGTTTTAAGAGGCTTCACTTTTATTGAGTACTAGTGATACCCGTACGGCTTTGCCCGTAATAGAAAAATCAAAAGGTCTTTTGGTTCGCCTGTATATTTGCAAATAATGTATGGTGAATTTTCTTGCCAGTTGGCTTGTACCCATCTTACGGTTCCACGTTATGATAATTTCGTATCTCGTCAATTGGCTTGTGCCCATGTTACGGTTCTACGTTATGATAATTTCGTAATTTACTCGTCCATTTTATGATATTTTTTTTCTTAAAATTGGAATAGAAAAAGAACCACATCGAATTTTCTAAAAATCGCTTCGAGGTGCACACCCCCATGCTACATACTAACTTTGTGCCAAATTTCATGAAAATCGGCCCTAACGGTCTTAGGCGCTATGCGCGTCACAGACATCCTACAGACATCCTCCGGACAGAGAGACTTTCAGCTTTATTATTAGTAAAGAAAAGCAATACACGCAGTTCGAAACATTCCAAAGTGAGAGGAATGGAAAAGTTTTTGTATTAAGGGGGGGGGGGGGAATCTCTATCTATACAATTTTATCGGAGTGGTGAATTTTCAGAGACAGTAACTTCCTTTTCCCGACTTCAATTCGACTCATCTGGCCGAACCCATTTGCGATTAGTGTGTTTACCGAGATAGCTGAAAGAGTGGACTGACTCATAACAAAAGAGCTGTCTCTTTCTCGAGTTTCTGCCGTCCCTCATATCTATGTCAAAGCGAAGGTCTTGCATAAGTGTCTCATTGCAGGGTCGTGTGAGGGACAGGACGTGTCCTCTTCGGCTTTTTCCATTTATAAAACTGAAAAAAAAGAGCCATAACTGCAGTAATCTCGCACTTATAAGTCTCCTCTTTTATGCATTTCTCTCAGTTGTAAGAGGCTGTCCACAAATGACGTCACGCTTTGCGAGGGGGGGGGGGTGAAATTGCAACAGTTTGTGACAAAGGGGTGGGATGGAGGGAGGAGGTAACAAAAATGTTGATCGTTCTTGCATAAATAGCGTGAAATTAGAAGTTGGTCAAGGTGATAAATTGATCTGTATTTTTTTTTTTTTCATACTAAACGCAAAAGACCATTAGTTAGTGACAAAAATATTGACTAATATTTATCATTAGAATTGTTATAGAAGTTGTTTTCGTAATTCGGTCCGTTGCATGTTGGTCTACTTCACAAAGTTCTATTAAAAATTAATATAAAAAAAGTTAATGAATTGAACATTTCCAAAAATATCTGGAAAGATGAGAAGTGCTCATGGTTGAAAATCTAACTGCTCATTTAATTTTTTGATGAGATAAAAATGAAAAGTAGAGAAGCGGACCAACGTGCCCCCGACTCACCCTATTTTGAAATGCCCATCTTTGGCTTTATGAAAATAGATAGAGTTGAATACTCAATGAGGTGTTGGAGAATCAAAAGGGCTTGTTTAGCTTCTTGGTTCGGCGAACACCTTGTAAGTTGAACTGCTAACACTTATGTTTTCTGTCTCCCCCGCCCCCTTTTTTTTTTAACAATTCATTCCAGACAAAGTAAAATATTGTTACACGTTCGGTGCAGCTTCAAACTTTCTTCAAATGACGACACAGGTCTTGAGAAAAACACTGGAGATTTATTTACTATTTACAAGAAATATCGTTGACAACTTCTAAATTAACCATAGCAATTAGGCAAATATCGATTAACACCGTAAACTCAACGGTAACACACGTATTCACATAAAAATGCACAAAAACACAGCCCAAAAGGCTTCACAAAACAGAGCTAATACACTCTCAGCGCAACGGCTCAGTCGAGACTGACTTTTTATCACGCGTCACGGCTATTTATAAACATCGAAAGAGAGCTTCCCAAATATTCCAGAAAATCCTACATCGTTCTACCATTTTCTCATTTCTTTCCATTCACAAATTTTATCATTTAGAAATGAGGGGACCGTATACTTCAGCCGAATGTTAGGGGGTTGTTTATGCATTACATGAAACTATTTACAGGTTACGTTACTAAGACAATTTTAGATTAAAGATAACGCCAAATTTAGCTAGATTACAACAAATTAATCACAAAAATAACTACTATTTACAGAATTTGTAACAATATATTGATAGTAAAATTATCATATTCCGTGCTACTTAATAATCCAATTTTGGCATCTTATGAAGAACGCTTCGAAAAATATATGCAAACATTCAATGCCCCTCCAAAATGTTAGTGCCGTTCGGATTAATTCATTATGACTGCCCGCAATTAAGGAAATTACATTGTGCCGAGGTGCGCGTTATTATTTTTGGGTGTTGTGCTCTTTTGTTGGCACAATGTTTAATAATTTCTGCAGAAACGTTTTTGAATATTTAATGGTTATTTGTTTTTACATGTCTTTCTTTTTTCTTTTTTTTTTGCATTGTTTCATTCAGAAACATTACTTTGTTATTGGAGCTTTTCCTGCTACTTTTCTGTTTTAACCTCATCAAAACGGAAGCGTTTGACTGTAAGGTGTGACTGTATTTTAATATTTGTTAGTGAATGCGCTACATGATGCGTAAGGGCGCATAAGTCTGTGGAGGAAGTTTTTAGTTTGGTAATGAGTAAAACTGGGATTTCTATGATATTTTTTAATCCTCTTTCTCTTTTACGGCATTTTTTGATATTTTCCTAGAAGGCTTGCAGTTCAAATTGTAACTCTCTTTGAAAAATTTCTCTCTCATAAAATCTAACAGATCGTAAGTCAGAAAGTTAAGTAAGGTTTAGGAGAAGAGCTTCTAAACCTTTGGAAAAAAGTGTCTACCTTAATAAGAGAAGCTACGACATTTTGAAATTGAAGAAGAATTTTCAGTCATTGAGTCATTTGTTGTTGGCCTCCTAAATACCTGCTGATTGGGGTTTTTTACTGGTAAGTGAAATAAAGCACACCTTTTGTGTGGGAAAAGTTACTAAGCTATTCGCCTTTTATTTTTCCAGAAAGTGGTAAAGAGTGGTAAAGGTAAATATTTTGACACTCTTTTATTTGTACATTTTCTTTATCTTTACTAATAATAAAGCTGAAAGTCTCTCTGTCTGTTAGGATCTCTGTCAGAATCTCTGTGACGCGCATAGCGCCTAGACCGTTCGGTCGATTTTCATGAAATTCGGCACAGAATTAGTTTGTAGAATGGGGGTATGCACCTCGAAGCGATTTTTCGAAAATTCGATGTAGTTCTTTTTCTATTCCAATTTTAAGAACAAAATTATCATGAGATGGACGAGTAAATTACGAAATTATCATAACGTGGAACCGTAACATGGGAACAAGTCAATTGATGAGAAAATTCACCATACATTATTTGTAAATATAAAGGCGAACCTTTTAATTTTCTATTACGGGCAAAGCCGTGCGGGTACCACTAGTATATAATAATCGAGTTTCTCAAACGCTACACCCGATTTCCTGCAATTGTACGATAGGTCTCCTTGCATTTTCTCTGCTTCGCCTTTTTATGTATGAGCCCTCCCATGAAATAGCACTGCATTTTTGATAAAATGGCTGATAGCATCTCATTTTTCCAATAAAATGACTCCCATTGATCATTTTATGGACACGCATAATTTATTTCTGAAGTTTTCCCGAAAAAGAAAACGGCTCTGAGAGAGCTACCGTGGAAAAGGCAGATCGATACTGAATCACTCTCCCAATTATTTAACCTTGTAACTCAAATATAAGTTTTAATTTAGAAAAGGAGAAAATCGGGTTAGTGCTCGTGTTAATCTTTGCTCTTCATCGAGAAGCTGAAAAAAAGAACTTAAACATTGCTCGTCAACTGATACCACGTGGGATATTGTATATCACGCGAACAGACTGTGACGTCACTGAACTGAGGGAAAGAGAATGAACAGACCACTAGAATCTTTTTTGACAGTTATCTACCAGTGGACGAGTCATGCGGACGCGCCAAATTACTGCTGTGGATTGCTTCCCTTCATCTGATGTAAGGTCAATTTTGTTGTAATACTTTTACAGGGTGTAACTGTCCAGACCAGTTTGATTGTAACCATATTTGGATGCATTTAAATTAATAGTGGAGCAGACTATCCATTTTCCAAATATTGTTAAATAGCACCATTTTTTCAATTCTTTTTTACAATACATTCTCATTGCCACTCACTCAAGCAGCAATTTTTGGTGGATGATGAATTTAGAGTCATCTTTGCCCCACACACCCATCCCAAGAAATTCTGTAATTTATTTTTTGTGGACGAATCTTTTAGAAAGATTCACACGTAAGGTTTATCCAAAAAACCTTACGTGTGAATTAAAGGGGTTTAGCCCCCCCCCCTTTTTTTAAAAAAAGGGGGGGGGGCTAAATAATAGTAGAAGCTTGTACTTTTTTTGTGAGTTGAAATATTTACTCTTGAGTGTACTGTTTTTGTGAAAAATGCTGTAGAGTTTGTTGTGAAATTTTTTAAATTGTTTTCGTTGCGAAAAACTGTTTGCTGAATGGACATTAGATCAGAAAAGTAGAGGAATCAGAACCCCGGTTAGAAAAAAAAAAAGGTGTTTAATAAATACAATATAAGTTAATGATTAGTAGCTTTGAAGTGAATTTTAGAATAATGCGGTACTACTTTGCTTCGTGGTTTTTCCCTTTTGGAAGAATTTAAATTTACCAAGAACTTAACAGCCTTTCATCAGATTTCTCATTTTTTACTTCCTCTTACATAGTAAAGGAAGTACTATTGTATTCGAGAAAAAAATTTCACCCCAAAATCGGCCTTAATTTCCATTTTGCTCGTCCCCGAATGAATATTGAGCTTTTTTTTCAACCCGACTACACGTGGATATATATGTCTAAGAACGTAGAGACACCCGAAATATCCATTTTGACAATACCCGAGTTAATTACAACGAGTTTTCTCGTGACACCCGTATGTACGAATGTATGTGCGTATGTATCTCAATATGTATAACTCAAAAACGGTATGTCCTAGAAAGGTGAAATTTGGTACGTAGACTCCTAGTGGGATCTAATAGTGCCACCTCCCTGTTTGCTTGCATTCGGATGTTCCAAAAGGGTTCTTTTACTCATTTTGGTTTAAAATCATTGTGAATTTCAATGCAAAATCAAATGATGTTATAATTTAACAAACACTTAGCGCTATATCGCCAAGCTTTTGGTCCCCAAGGTTTGTCACCAACTTGTTGACAAATTTGATTTTTTAATCTGGTTTTATTGTGGCCACTGTTGGCGATAGTTAGAGAGTTAACCATTGAATCGCATTAAAATTGCCAATATTGGGAAAATCAATCTGTATAATGCGTTTTTTTGCTTCGGTTCGCAACAAACTTTGGGTGAAAATATTTAAAGTGTGTTTTTGCTTACTCCATGGCACTAAAGTGGCGTAAAAAGTGGCGTAATTTTTCCGTTGTTTTAAATAAATCCGAAAGTTCCAACGCTCATGTCGGTAAGTTTATTCATATTGACCCTCGCGGCCTTTTTATATTGCATCTCTCAAGTTCTTTAAAATAAAATCTTTAATTTTTTCATTTTCTTGCTTTTGATGACAAAACGAATCTTTTAGCTTCCGTTGTGGGAATCGGATTTTTTTCATTTTCGATGAATAGGGAAAAGTTGTCGAAAACGAGACGCTAAAATATTGTAGAGTGAAAAAAAAAAAAAAAAAAAAAAAAAAAAAAAAAAAAACTACGTGTTTACTATTTAGAAACAGGTCCTAGCCTCGGTACGCAAAATTCTTTCTTCAAAATATTAATAATTATTATAATAAAGAGGATGACATAAAATACATTTTTCTAGAAAATGAACTAACTCTATTTTTAGACAGCCAGTTGGGTACAATAAGGCACTTGTATAAAACAATAAGAATATCTAAGATTAAGATTTAATTCGCAAATTTATCAAGAACTCTTATTTGGTGAAAAAAAAGCGGAATTAAAATGACCAATTATGAGCATAAGTGTTTGCAATGTTCTAAGTAGGCAATATAATTATGTTATAGAAGCGTCAATGTAGTTGACGTCGCCTTCTCTCCACTTGTAGAGGCTATATGTGCGACCTCCAAAAGAAGCAAGCGTCATCTTTCTCCTCATCAGATGATGTCACTTGTTCTTGCATTTTTCTTTTTCTTGACTTTTTAATCTTTAGCAAAAATAGTATTGTAATGTGTTTGACGTTGCACCAGTTCCTTTTATTGAATGTTATGGTCTCCTCTGCAACGGATTTTCAATTTTTTTGCGCATTTCTGTTATCTCTTAATCCGTGATTCAAATTATCATGTCAAAATTTTGTTAGCATTCCTTGAGCACTCACGAATGAAATGTAATCTTGCAAAAGCAGTCATAATTTGAAGTATGTAAGCGAAATCAACAATGAAATGTACCCTCTGCATCGAAAATATTTCGTGGTGATTTTGACCTTTAAATGAAGAACCCACACTTGTCCGAGCATCGAAAATAATTAGGGAAGGAAACTGACTGTATCTATTGAATATTAGAAGGGGATGGGGGGGGGGGAGAGAGAAACTACACTATACCAAACCAAAGTAAAATGAATACAATAGAACCTCATTAATCCAGACTAATTAAGTAATCCAGGTCGTCCGAACGAATAAAAGTACAGATTATACGAAATAACCTATTAATTGAGCCGAAATACATAAACTACTGTACATTCACAGTAAAAATTAAACTTTGAATTTAAGAGAATGAATTACGAAACTTCATAAGAGGAAATTTAAAAAGTACGACATACAAAAATATATTAAACTTATCTAAATCATCTTTATCATTAATCTATCTCGTCTTATGTTTATGCAGTATGTATGTTTATGCAGTATGTATATTTAAATGGCTGTCAAGATTAAGAGAAGTACGGTTCAGTAGTGTGCGGATTAACGAAGGTTTATTGTACGATATCGTAAAGAGATCACATACAAGAATAAAATTTCACAAATAATTGCAATGCTGCGTAATTATGTTAATTAAGAGAAGTTAGAACTTCTATCAATTTTCCAAAATATTTTATTTTACGGAATGAACCACCCAAAAGCCAGTTAAAATTCGTTTTTCCCTCCTTTACTTTAAATTGCTTTTTTTTTTTTTTTTTTTGGCGTTATATTTATTCTAAAAGTCAGTGTGTTTAATCGAACTGCAAAAAAAATCACATTGGTAAATTTTAAAAATGATATAATTCAAAACCTTTTTAGAAAGTTTTCCGTGTTGTATCTGGGTTTTGCAAAAGTTAGCGAAAAATAATTTTTTTGTGAAACATATGTTTCATACGCACATGAATATTTCATATTTTGTTTCGCACAAATCAAAAATATCAAAATATTTAAGGTTATATCTTTCCAATGCGGAAAATACTCCCCCCCCCTCCTCCTGTAACATAGGTGAATGATTTGCTTTTTATATAATTCTACTCATTGCACATTTATTTCTCAAGCAATCAATATATTTCTTCTGTGTGTCTATACATAAATTGAATTGTTTTACTGGCTGTGTGGTAGCATAACACTACATTTTTACTAACCCTAAACTCTCAGCTGTCAAATTGTTCTTTTTTCATGGCTGCCAATTTACAGCAAAAATGGTGACAAATTCAAATTTTGCATTACTTTTGGGACACCCTTTATTTTTAACTAGCAAAATTTCCCTCTCAAACAGTGACGACAGATATTAAAATACTTTTAAGAAATTAAATCGAGAAAGATGGATTTCAAAAGCGTAACCATGGAAATACAAAATAAAATAAGTTTAAGGAATTAAAATGCAAAAGAAAATGGTTTAACAGATTGAATGGAAATGAGATTTTTTAAACTTTATTCAGAAAGGCTTGTAACTATTTTTCTTTTTGAGATAGACGCTTAGTTTTTCGACCATAGGTCGAGATGGATCTGAAGTAAAAAATATCGCTTTTTCCAATGGTGTCAAAAAGAAAACTGAGACAATTCCTTGACTTTTTAATGAAGATATGAAGATTTAAATTTTAATGAAGATTTAATGAAGATAAGATAGATTTAATAAAGAAAGTTGTGCCTAAATTTCAGCCTAAAAAAATTCGAGCTGAAAACGCAAATAACTCCCGCCACAATTAAGTTAAAGCATTGAAACAAATTGCGTAGGACGCGGAAAATTCTACCCTTTCTAACGATAGATAATATTAAATATGTGCAAGTAACTTTTCACCCCCATATTCCGGAATTTATGTGAAAATTGGGCCTGAATTGGAATGAAAAAAGAACTACTCGTCGAATTTTTTTCGAACCGGTCTGCAAACCTTTCCGGGGCTAAAAGAAAGATACTGTGAAAATTCCAAAGAAATCGGCCTGGTAGTTATCGAGCTTTGCGCGTTTAAACAAACAAATGCTTTTTGGTGACTTCATTTTATAGTATGTAGAGATTTTGGAACACTTTTCGTGGACAATGTCTTTTTTTTATAACAAAGTGCCGTTTTCAATTCTTTTACAGTCGAACTCGCTTACAGTACGAAGGGACCGCGATATTTGCTCGTTATAACCGACTGCTCGTAAACAACGGGTTCGTGAAAAAAATCATAAATATTCATACATGTGCTTGCTTTGTTAATTTCTATATAGCATCAAAGAAGTTGGTTATTTGCTTTGAACTGCCTTATTGTCTCTTTCTTGTTATTGTTTTTAAGGAACTTGCGATCCGAAAAACATCGCCATTTGCATCCGTGGCTTCAAAATACTGGGAAGTTTTTTTTTTGCGTTTTTAGAAGGGGGGGGGGGCAAGTACGTCGAGGGCTGTTTAAAACTTCAATTCTTATCGTAGTATTTTTGAGCAATCACGATTGCTAATTGTTTTCACTTGCCCGTCCTTGACGTTCCTGTTCCTTTTTCAACCTCGTCCTCTGCAGGCCAAGGTCTTGAGCAATGTTCCCCGGAATCCGCTTCTCCGCGTCCATGTCCTACACACACACACACGCGCGCGTGCGCACGATCATACACATTCCCCCTCCCCCGCCCCCCATACACAGTCACAAACACGCGCCTTTACCCACACGCCAACGCGCATTCACACAGGTCTAAGCCCACACACCCACACAGACACACAAGCCTACACATACGCAACTATACACACGTAACCGCCCAAGAGGAGGGGCAGGCTTCGGGGGACAGAAGCCGTTTCTAGAAACAATAACTCAGGGTTCGTACGGGTCATGGAAATCCTGGAAAGTCATGGAAAAAAATAACAGAATTTCAGACCTAAAAAAGTCATGGAAAATTGAAATTTTCATTGAAAGTCATGGAAATTTATTTCAAGTCATGGAAAAATTTCCTGGACAAAGAGAAAGGAACAGTAGCTAAAGGAGCATTAGAAATCTTGAGTGATTTAACAGTATAGCACATAAAAGCTATTAAAAGTGGAAAATTGAACGATCCAAAAATCAAATCTGAATTTTGAAATCTCATTGCCTGGACATCACTTCTGTTGCTGCCGCTTGCCATTTTTTGGGATGTGATTTTACTGCCTGGACATCACTTATTTTGAATTTTCTGTTATTTTCAACACTTCTTATATTTTATATTCTGTAGTAGCAAAATTTCACGTTCTTAGTTTTGCCACGCCCACGCAAAAAAAAGCAATTCAATTGCGCATGCAAGTACGATTCCATCACTCGTAAGGACTTTATTATTAAATTTATCAGAGTTTATCTTAATTTGTTGAATGTTTTAGAAAATCAAGATCTTAAGTCAGGAGATAGAATTCAGAAAAAGAGGAATTCTAATGCTCTAAAACAGTAGTGCCCAACATACGGCACGCAAAACTAATCCATGCGACCCACTGCTACGTTCAATGTCGGGAATTAAAGGTGTTCTGGAATTTCTGAACCTATTAATTTATATGTATTTGAAAATATGCAAATTTGTGAACAAAACAAATATATTTTTGAATCAGAAGATTGATTCATTACTGAATGGAAACATAAAGAACTAAACTAAGTTGCTTTACTTCAAAGAACCAAAATATTGACAAGTTACGTGGATGATTAAAGGCACTGTTGACACTAAAAGGTAACTTTTGAAGCAAATTTATTGAAGCTTAGTGATGACTCATTCCACCTTTGTCCCATTCAATATCATTCTTCCTGTTTTTAAAAAAATATCAGACATTTAAGCATCATCATATTTAATTCACGGCATTTTTAGTTTTTCTTAAATTTATATGATGAAGACAAATAAGAATAGTTTAGTTTTTTAAGTGAGCACTTATATTTTTTCCATTACGAGTAAGTGCTTCAATGAGGCTGTGGCATTCATATAGACGTTTTGCTAATGCTCATTTCCAAATATTACCAAGTTTGAGATTAAATAGTGCTATTCTCTTCGTATAACGAGGTCATGAAAATTTTCATTGAAGTCATGAAAAAGTCTTGGAAAAGTCATGGAATTTTTTCATCCAAATAGAGTATGAACCCTGATAACTGCAGTGAGTAGGGTCCTGTCGCAACTGTGATTGTGAAAAACATAATTTGAATTCAAAATTTCAGAATTCAATTTTTTTTTCTCTCTCTCTCATTTGCATTAGCTTGATTTTGAGCTACAATATCCTCGGAAGTGTATCTCGGAAATGATAACATTCGCTTCAACAAATATATAATTTTTAAATGCTCCTCTCCTCCACATATTTCAAAAAAAAGAAAAAAAAAGGGCCGTGTCTTCACTTGTTCTAGGGATTTATGTCTTATCTCTAATTTTCGGTTTATTCAAAATGTTAGAGGAATTTTTCCAAAAATAAAATAATCAACAGAATTTTTTTTAATTACAAAAATATTCCACGCTTTAAGCGGGGTTGGCTCTTTAAAAGCGAGTTATAATCCCATGGACTTGACATTTTACCAAACAAATATTTTTGATTTCCTCACTAAATCCGAGTCGAGTTCTCGTGAAAACAGGGCTCGATATAAGCGAGTTCGACTGACGAGTTCAATCAACTTAAAAATTAAATTTGAGACACGCCACTTTAAACACCCCCGTCTTGAGTATATTAGCAACTTTAATACCTGCCCAGTGTGGTGACTTTTTTGCGTACCCGTCAGAAAATTCAAGAATTTATTGCTTAGTCCTCAATAAACGGCTTCTAGTGCTTTTTTATCTCTGAAACTGCGGATCAATACCTCGTATAGTTTGGAGCAGCCGCTTTATTTTAACTAACCTCGAAATAGCCAATCTTGTCACTGACTTGGCAAATAATAAGCAGTCTCAGCATAACACAATTGGAGCACACTTGGCACTAGAGCAAGCCACACTTTCCAGCGTGCTTTCGGCATTTAAATTGCGTGTTGCCCTTGACTACAGTGTGTACCCAAGGTTGATATGATAATGAAAGTTACCGAATATTAGTTGCTCTTTATTTTCCGGGCGGTTTTGATGGACTGCGAAACATTTTCTATTACCTGTTCGAGAGGATAGTTTTTGCAAGCATGAGTCCGCTTGCATCACATTTTCCACTCTCAGCAAGGTAATTTGCCAAGTCTTTTAAATGCACTTTTTACCTCGAAATAATTTGAGATACAGTGAAACCTGTGTAAGTTGACCACTCGCGGTGCAGTACTTTAGCGGTCAACTTAAACAGGTAGTCAACTTATAAAGGGTGGTAATTTTTTTTTTTTTTTTTTTTGTCATTTCTTGCACCATGTATTCATTTTTTAAAGGAATTCACCCATAATCTTTCTATTCAACTCACTTTCATTGTTTAACGTTATTGAAAGTAAAACAATAATTAAAAATACTATTCAAATAATTTTGTTATTTTTTCCTTGTTTTTAACTATATTAGACACTGTAGTTTTAGAAATTCCATATATGCCAGCTAAATTTTTCGGGCTTTCTCCATTTTCAATTAATTTTAATATTATATACTTTTTATTAATCTCAAGTTCAACAGTTCAACTAACTTTCTTTTTGAAGCCTTTTATGTAAAACTTATAGCACAAAGAGCAACAAATTCGACTCTCCCAGTTCATAAAGTTAAAATAAAAATTTACTATCTCTTAATCCCTTGCACGAGAAACATTTAACTTTACTCATTAGCAAGCGCAGATCAGCGTACCCGCAGTGCGAGGGGCCCGCGTCCTTAAAAGGGCTAATGGCCCTAGAAATTGAGGGAAAAAAACTAGCACTAAGACTTATTCACTTTACAAATAGACACTTTTGGCCACTAGGGAGGGTCCTACATATTTTGTTGCAGGGGGGCCCAAAATATATAGATCCGTGCCTGCTCTTTTTAGCACAATTCCTGTGTTGCCCCAACGTATTGCAACTGAAAGAAAAGACTAACTTTTCTACTGACACCTATTTTCATTGAACAGAATACAAAAAGCTATCTCAAGTAGAACAAGAAATGAAAAACAAGTTGAGAATAAGGAGCAGCATAAGCTTTATGCTGCAATTTAGTTAGTAAAATGCTAGTCTGTCATCAAAGCATCAAAAACATTCTTAGAAAGCTATCAAAATAATAATAAATAAATAATAAAATAAAATAATTTGATGAAAAAAAGTTTAAAAAAATAAACCAAGTGGTCAACTTACAAAGGGTGTTTTACAATACTCCAAACCAAATTTGGCGTACATTAGTGGTCAAGATAGACAGGTGGTCAAGATAGAGAGGTGGTCAAGTTACAGAGGTTTTCCTTCATTATATGAGATAGGACTAATTCCGTTCCAGACAAAAGTGGTCAGCATAGACAGGTGGTCAACTTACAAGGGTGGTCAACTTTACAGGTTTTACTGTAATACATAGAAAGCACAAAAGTATTATTGACTGGATTAAAAATAATGTTTTGGAAACTATTACACAATTGACTCACGAAATTAAAGAAAAATATATACCAGGTTTTTCGAGCAATGATGAATTGCTATTTATCCTACCTCTTGACTGCTTGTTGATGTTCCTTTGATTTTCCAGCTTACCATCACGACAAAAATAGTCTAGCACAGGTGTTCCCAAACGTTTTCGAGCACCCTTTGAAGAATTAGAATTTTCTCACGGCACTCTTGCCTATCTCTGTTGTATTATACGAGAACATTTCGCGGTTGTTTGTAGAATTTATTTACTGAGACTAATTTTCGTCGTCATAGTTACAAATAGTTTATGTTCATTCAAGGCTAAACTCAAGGCAGATTTTACATTTAAAAACGGGAGGTTTTTTTTTTTTTTTTGAGCAATCACGATTGCTTATTGTTCGCACTTGACAGTTTTGAATTCCTGTGATTTTATTTTCCCCCCGCCTCCCTCTGCAGCACCACGGTCGGCCGGCCTCACGATGCTGCTCCTCTAGCGAAAATCGTGTCCAGGTTGAGTCACTTACTTGTCTACCTTTACACACACACACACACACACACAGACACACACACACATCTACACACACAAACACATACACACAACTACCCACACACAAGCACACATGCGTACACACTACACATCCCCCCCCCCACACTTAAACATACCCCCCACACACACACAAACACCCACGCCTACATACACACACTCATGATTGCGAAAAACATAATTTGAATTGAAGATGTCAAAGTTCTTTTTTTGCGTGTGTGTATGTGTGTAAAATCACGTATTTCGAACGGTTTGTTTTTTTATTTCTACTCAGCAAGAATTTCACGTTCGGTTCCGATTTGGCCGACATGATCTTGTTCCAGTTAGAAAAAAAAAGATAATTGGGTATCGAACTATAGAGCCACAGGTACTGCACTGGGGGGGGGGGGGTTGAAACTGCTGCCCGCCCTCAGATCGTTACAATGCTAAAAAATGTGTGCACTCGTGAAAACGTTCATCCAAGAATCTCTTAAGTGTTAACCACTCAAATATACAGCTGCGAGCGATTTTCTGATAGGAATGTAAGAAAAATCCTTGACATTCATCTTCCCAACGTGGATAGTTTTCTAGCCGATCAGACCAATTAGTAGAAAATGTCAAATTCTTGCTGAGTAGTTTTCAAATAATCACCATTTCGAATATTCTCCTCCAACACACATTATGACCCTCATCGCGCCATTGCTACTACAGCCGCTTATATGAATCATGTTTGTTCAATGCAGTTTTGATTCTATAAAGCGGCTAATTCAATAAAGCTGGGTTTTGTTTTGTTTTTGACCATTTGATTCATTGAAGCGATTTATTCAATTAACCTCTGATTCAATTAACCGGCGTCCGCTGCAAATGGCACATATACTGCTATCTGTCGATACCACTTCCACCACCATCGTATGCCCTACTATTCGCAACTCCAGAGCTCGAATACGATACCTTGCGGAGATTAACAATACTAAAGAAAAAGGTAAAACATTCCATTCCACGTGTTTTCTTTGGGGTAAATTACAGGTTTCAGACAGTTTGTGATGTATTGTAATTTCAGAAGAATAGAAAAGAAAGTTTCGCCCAAACACGATGAGAAATTACTGCCATTCACTAAGCGTCAACGCAAGTTATAAGTTACGGCATTTGTTTGTTTTACCTTTTTCATCCGCCATTAGACAGTGGCTGCAGCGCCCCCTATAGTTTATTGGAGTTCTGAATAGATCACACACCGCTCCTTCCAAATAAGGGAGGTGTACCTCAGAACTAGAATAACACGTAAGTCCAAAAATTGCGATTTTCCGTTTATTTATGCATTGTATGTAGAATTCTATTCCGCATCGAACCATTCGAGCTTAATTTACCTGTGTTAAAAGAGCGCGGAGTCCAATCATTTGCGCGTACCAAGCGTAACCCACGTTAGTCTGGCTGTGAGTGCTAAATAGAAATATTAAATTTATAATGTTGAAATTCAATTTTTTAAGCAGTTGAAAGAAATCAATTTGTGGTTACATATTCAAAACACTTGCAGAATTTGTAGTCTGTCGAAGAGATTTTTTTATTATTGATATTGTTATTTGTTATTGATTTGCCATTTCCGTTCAATACTACTTAACTGAATAAAATAAAAAATAATAAACTTTTGGAACAACATAGTAACACAAATGATAACGCAGTACTAAAGAAAAATTAATAGAGCTCATATAATTTCTCTGTCTTGTTCCACCATCTTGAGTCAATACTGATACAAAAATATTAGCTTGTTTCTTGTGTTTCTGCCTAAAATGACGTTTGGGAAGAACCAAGACTCTATCTTCAGTTCTTCTGTTTATTTATTAAGAAGCTTTTTCCGAGTTCATTTCCTTTTGCGATAAACAAACCAAGAAAAGCAAAGATCCAACTTCTCCATGCAGCAGTTTTTTTTTTTTTCTGCTCTCCCACACTTCTCGGAAGGAACGATCTCATTTTCCTTTCCGGGGCATGTTGTTTTTGGGGCTGTTGAGAAACGGAACTGATTTTCCGGGGGAGGGGAGGGGCTGAGAAATAAAATAAATTTAAGTTCATAAGTCCTCTTGCTTTTCATAAGTAAGTCTCTTCCTCCTATTACAAACGCGAAAATTTGTATGTATGGATGTTTGTTACTCTTTCACGCAAGAACTACTGAATGGCTTTTAATAAATGGAACTTTTCAATAACATAGTTTATAGGTCAGAATTCCACACAGGCTATAGTTTATATAAATATTGTGTGAACTGTCGAAAATATATTACGTTAAGTGTCAAGTAGGTTTAAATTTTTTTTTTTTTTTTGCCGTATGCGGTGCTATTCTGGCGTGCGCTATCCTTAAATAATTTTATCACTTTTGGTTTTATGTTAATTGCTTTGCGCATGTTAGTTAAATTTTTCATTCTACGCGGGAGCAGGATTTTCCTTTTGTATTTCAGAGTTCGTACGGGCGTAGCCTACGGTACGGGTCATGGAAATCCCGGAAAGTCATGGGGGAAAAAAATAAACAAATTTCAGGCCTGGAAAAGCCATGGAAAATTGAAATTTTCACTGAAAGTCATGGAAATTTATTTCAAGTCATGGAAAAACGTCCTGGACAAAGAGAAAGTAACTGTAACAAAAAGAGCATTAGGAGGGGTTAGACACGTTTTTTTTCCATACGAACTAAGCTTCAATTCTTCAAGAGCCAAGTTCATCTTTTTCTTTTTCTAGAAGTCAAAAACTGGGAAATAGTGCGTCTGAGTTTACTTTCTTCGCAATTTTTTATAACATATGAAGCGCATGGCTGGTAAAGTCATAGGGAAAATTCACTCACACGTATGAAAATATGGTAAATGCGGAGTAGTTATTTGTATATACACAAACAAAACTGTTCAGACTAGTAAAGTGTTTGAATTTCTGCTGTGCCAGTGATGACAAAGGGACGAAGATCCATTCACGTAAATACAAAATATTTTTGGCAGCCAATAACAAAGCCGATACTTTCATACCACGAATCCTTTCTGAAAACTTTCGTGTTGCGAATGAGAAATTCGCGTTAGGTCAAAAAATTATTTACTGGTGAAAAACCGCGTTATATATAGCCATTTCGCGTAAGTCGAATTGCGTTGTAGCGGGAGTCGAGTGTACACTAATATTTTTTCCATTACGAGTAAGTGCTTCAATGAGGTAGTGGCATTCATGCAAGTCTTGCTAATGCTCAATAAGTTTGATATTAAATAGTACTATAATCTTCGTCCAACAAAGTCATGAAAATTTCTATTGAAGACATGAAAAAGTCTTGGAAAAGTCACGGGTTTTTTTCATACAAATAGAGTATGAACACTGGTATTTGCAATGTAGATTTCAATTTAAAACGTTTTTACTTTCTTCTATATCTAATATATAAAAGAAAGTATTGGATTCGTGCGAATTTCGAATTTTGACTGATTCGAACGTTTTGAGGTGTACTGAGTCCATTTCGACTATTTATGGAAAATGTCTGTCTGTCTGTGTGTATGTGTGTGTGTGTCACGTCTGTGTGTGACCAGTTTTTTGTGGCCGTTCTACAGCAAAAACTACCGCATGAAATCAAACGAAATTTGGTACACATATGTGCCGCTATGTGATCTTGTGACCATTGGTTTTTGGCGCGAATTCCTCCAAGGGGGGTGGAGCAATGGGACGTTTTTTGAGTTACGCGTACTTCCTATTCCTCAGGAAGTACTGGCAGAATCAAACAAAATTTAGCCCATATGTTGCCATTAAAAGGAACAGGTGCTGATTCAATTTTGGTGTCAATAACTCAAACGGGGGTTGAGCTATAGAACGTTTTTTGTCGTCAATTGTGATTGCTGTATCTCAAGAAATAATGAACGGAATGAAAGAAAAATTTATCGGCAAGTAGCCCTTAGTGGGTATAAGAGCTGATTTTATTTTCGGGTCAACAGCTAAAAAGGGGGTAGCGCAATCACCCGTTCTTTTTTTCCATTGTGAGTGCCCTATCTCAAGAAGTAATGCTACGTTCTGGTTGAAATTTGGAATATATGTGAATCCATATGTAAACAGGCTTCGGTTCAATTTTGACGCCAATCGCTCCGAGAGGTGTTGATTTATTTATTTATTTATTTATTTTTTTTAATTTATTTTTATTTTTATTTTTTTGAGCAATCACGATTGCTTATTGCTTTCATTTGACCGTCCTTGACGTTGTGGTTCCTTTTTCAGCTTGGACCAGGGCTGCAGCACCACCGTCCACCGGCGGCGTCGCGGCTGGCCCTGAACACCGTCCACCGGAATCCATTTTTGCTGGGCGGTGGCGTCCATGTCCTACACATGCATGCTCATACACATTCCCCTACGCGCGCACGCCTTTACACACATACACACGCCTACGTGCACACACGTAAGCCTACACACACAACTATACACACGTAACCACCCAGGAGGAGGTACATGCTTGGGGGGGGAGCCATTTCTAGAAACAATAACTCTAATCAGTAGGGTCTTGTCGCAACTCGTGATTGCGAAAAACATAATTTGAATTCAAAGTTTCGGAATTCAAATAAGAGTTAATTGGGGGAAGTGGGTCACAGATCTTTTTTATTTTTTTTTATTTATTTATTTATTTTGAGCAATCACGATTGCTTATTGCTTTCATTTGACCGTCCTTGACGTTGTGGTTCCTTTTTCAGCTTGGACCAGGGCTGCAGCACCACCGTCCACCGGCGGCGTCGCGGCTGGCCCTGAACACCGTCCACCGGAATCCATTTTTGCTGGGCGGTGGCGTCCATGTCCTACACATGCATGCTCATACACATTCCCCTACGCGCGCACGCCTTTACACACATACACACGCCTACGTGCACACACGTAAGCCTACACACACAACTATACACACGTAACCACCCAGGAGGAGGTACATGCTTGGGGGGGGAGCCATTTCTAGAAACAATAACTCTAATCAGTAGGGTCTTGTCGCAACTCGTGATTGCGAAAAACATAATTTGAATTCAAAGTTTCGGAATTCAAATAAGAGTTAATTGGGGGAAGTGGGTCACAGATCTTTTTTATTTTTTTTTATTTATTTATTTATTTATTTTTTTTTTGAGCAATCACGATTGCTTATTGTTCTCAATTGACAGTCCTTGACGTTGTGGTTCCTTTTTCAGTTTGGACCAGCATCACCATCGCTCACCGGCGCGGCGGCGGCACGGCTGCTCTGGTCCTGAGCACTGTCACCCAGAATCCCCCGGTCCTACATCCGCATGCTCATACACTCTCGTCTACACACGTGCGCCCTTACACACATACAGAGGCCTACGTGCACAAACTTAAGCCTGCACACACACAACTATACACACATAACCACCGAGGAGGAGGGAAGCGCTTGGGGGGGGGAGTCATTTCTAGAAACAATAACTCTAATGAGTAGGGTCTTGTCGCAACTCGTGATTGCGAAAAACATAATTTGAATTCAAAGTTTCAGAATTCAAATTAGAGTTGATTGGAGGAAGAGGGTCACAGGTTTTTTTTTTTTTTTTTGCTAATAAAAATAGCTTTATTAATGCAACAATAAGAAAGATAAATCGTAATAGATTGTCGTCTGCGTATTTCTCGTGATTTTAATTGTATGGAAATGATCGGAAATATTATCTCAATGATTTAAAATTTTTAACCATCTTATGTTTGTTAACAAATAAAATATTTGTAATTAATTCAAGCAAGGCTTTTAAAATACTTTCAATTTTCGCTCTTTGCTTTGCTTTTGCAATAATTCAGATATTGGAATGGTCGTCAAGTTTTTGCATGTGTAATTTTGTTTTTGTTGGGAATATTGCTTCCTTATCAAGCATGGGGAGGGATCAGAAAAAAAAAAAAATATATATATATATATATATATATATATATATATATATATATATATATATATATATATATATATATATATATATATATATATATATATATATATATAATGTGTATATATATATATATGTATAAAAATATAATGTATATATATATATATATATATATTAGGGCTCGACCGATGGCATTTCTTGGCTGATGGGCCGATGCCGATTGTTGGCCGATTGTTCAAGGATGGCCGATGGCCGATTGTTTTCCTCCAAATGGCCGATTGCCGATGGCCGATGCCGTTGGCCGATGGCAAAAAAAAAAAAATCAAACAGAAATAAATTGATAAGAGTGTCAGGGATTTAAAGGATCATTGATTCATTTCACTTTACTTCCTTTCTACAAATAAAGAATTGTTATCACACACACACAAAAAAAAAATCAGATTTCGACCTAAATTTCTATTTTACGATTACCCAATCTATACTTTACGAGTTTTTTCGCCACATCTGTACATGCATATGTACCTAAGAACATATAGATGACTGAAATATCCATTTTGAAAGCTTCCTCAGCTAATTATCGCAAATTCTCTTGTGCTGTCGTCATGCGCGTAAAATTGCGTCACTCAAAAACGTTATGAAATAGTAAATTGAAAACTCATACGTAAGTAGTATGTTCTAAAAGTTCTAGGACAAGTTTTATAAATCCTTACCCTGAATAGTTCACATTACCGAAGCACATCTATCTACAAAATAGTCAGCTTGAACGACTATGCACTTCTGCCAACGTTCATGTAGCTTTTTTAAGTACTTCTGGAAGACATTTTTCGCAACCTCCTGTAAGGCCTCTTGCGCTGTTGCTTTAACTTCATCGTGGGAAAGAAGACGATTTTCATGTTGAGGATGCACGGTTTGATTGGTCAATACCCTGATATGACAAACCAATAAAATAACGTTTCGTCGGAGTTAGCTCCATGTGACTTTTACCTGTTCCCAGCAAAAAACATTTGCATGGACGCTGCTTTCATCCGCCAGGAGAAGATAAAGCTGCATCATAGAAGGTAGCAAAAATGGCTTCTAGGCATGTTCCCAAAAGTTATATGAACACTGGCAGAAGTACATAGTCTTTCAAGGTGACCTTTTGAAAGTGGATGTGCTTCGGTAATGTAAACTATTCTGGGTAAGGTTTTATACAGCTTGTCTCCGAACTTTTGGATCGTACTACGTACAATCTGCATAGTAGTTATGCTTCTCCTTTTTTTGACTGCTGTATGATGAAAGAGAAAGAACAACAGCCAAAAAAGAAAAAAAAAAGAAAGAAAAAAAAAGGAAGAAAAACAAAGAGACTGTTTAATAACCAATTGATTTTTTTTTTTTTTTAAATTGAACATTCAACTAAGATTTCAGTAATATTGTAATAATGTATGGATTTAGGTACATTAAACATAGTTAAAAAACGTTAAATTATGTTGTTTAATCATTAAAAAAAATAAGAATAAAACTATGAAACCGTCAACAAATTGCGCAATTAAAGTGGAAAAATTGCACGTAGACATTTTTTAGTCATCAAATTAACCAAAAAAAAAAAAAATGTTACAGATAAATTACAATATCAAATCAAAATAGGAATATTTTTATACTTATTTAAAATTTATGAATAGAAAAGTTTGCATTTTTCATGAAAGCTATAACAGTGACATAAATTTTGCTGAAAAAAGAAATAGCCATGAAAAGAGCGAGGTTCTTTAAACGCCGCTACAATAAACAAACTCAGTAATTACACCAAGTTAATAACTGAATACATATACTACTTGATCTGATGTTTGCACACGTAATATTGAGCAATTTGATTGTTTAATCTTTTATGAAGCTTTTCAAACAAGTTCAAATTAAATTTTTCAATTTAACAATTTTCTGAAATTTAAAAAATTGCATAATAGAAAATCCTTGAAACTTTTCTATAAAAAACGAAAATATCTTATTCATTGATTTTATATAAATACATAAAAATAACTACTTACAACAGAAAAAAAAAATC
Organism: Uloborus diversus; assembly: GCF_026930045.1. Lineage (NCBI taxonomy): Eukaryota > Metazoa > Arthropoda > Arachnida > Araneae > Uloboridae > Uloborus > Uloborus diversus. The sequence continues at coordinate 35,623,561 of NC_072735.1, read as the reverse complement.
GATTGCTATTTTAATGATGCAAAAAAGATGGCGCATTACGAAATATAGGTGAAACAAGTATGAGAAATACGCAAAATGACATTTCTTGACTAAAATAAATAATCGCTAAATATTTAAGAAATGCTTGAAACGACGAGGGAGGGTTGGGGGGGGGGGGGGGTGTCACCCACTGATTTTGGAGTAACTCACACTTCGGCCTCATTTTTACTTCCTTTTACAAAAAAAAGGAAGTATTGTATTCGCGAAAAAAATTTCACTAAAAAATCAGCCTTAATTTCCATTTTGCTAACCCCTAAATGAATGTTGAGTTTTTTTTTTTTTTTTTTTTTTTTTTTTTTGAACCCGACCACACGCGGATAAGTGCCTAAGAACGTATAGAACCCGAAATATCCATTTTGACTATCACCGAGTTAATCACAACGAATTTTCTCGTGACGTCCGTATGTATGTATGTATGTGCGTATGTATGTCGCATAACTCAAGAACGGTATGTCCTAGAAAGATGAAATGTGGTACGTAGGGTCCTGGTGGGGTCTAGTTGTGCACCCTCCCCTTTTGGTTGCAATCGGGTGTTTTTAGAGGGGGCTTTTGCCCCTTTTGGGGGGGGGGGGAATCATTGTTAATTTCGATGCAAACTCAAGTGGGTGTTATAATTTGCCGGACACTTGACGATAATTTGCCAGTCTTTTGGTCGCCAAGTTTTGTTACCAACTTGGCGACAAATTTAGCGCTTTAAAATATATATATATATTTTTTTTTTTTTTAATCTGGTTTCAATTTGACCACTGTTAGTGATATTTAGAGAGTTAACTATTGAATCACATTAAAATTGCCAATAATGGGGAAATAACATTAAGTTGGTGTAAAAAGAAGTCATGTGATGCACACTATAGCTCGTTTTAGTACAGAACCGCTACCACCAACGCCTCGGAATAGTTTCTGAATCTACTTCAGCACTTCCGAAGAAAAAATTCAAGTCCCTTTGATTTCCGAATTATGTCACTATTCAAAACGTCTTTAATCAATTTCTTACATTAATGCTCTAATGTCTTCCTAAACAATATATAAAGTTTGAAAAAAAAAAAAAAAAACTCTAATTTTATGAATGGTATTAGATTTTAAACAACTCAGAAATACAACTAGAGTTTAATTTCAGAAATTGAGGGAGTGGGAGGAGGGGCACGCAAGTGTTCTCGGAAATTAAAAAATAGTCATAAAAAATAGAGTTAAAAATAATCATAAACATTGAGCAAAAAAACCCTTTCAAAACTTGCATCCGAGTTTGTTTTGACGTGCAGTGGCGGACATAAAATATAGCAAATGTTGCAATTGCGCGAAAGGCCTCATAACCGCAAGGACACCATAGGAGTTACAAAAATGCTTCTGATAAATGTTTACAACTTCTATGATAGAGAAATAGGGCCCCAAAATGTATTTCGACGGGTTCTCAAACTTGTAACTCCGCCGAAGCGATACAGAAAAGACTGCATTACTGTGATTCATATTACAAATATCGAAAAATTAAAAATTACCGTCGGTTCAACGGGAATCTAATAAAATGACACAAAAACGGTTTCGCCATCTCATATTTGTTTCCATGGTCTCTAAATCGGTAATATATCACCAAATGATCGTCAGTCTGAGACGCTATATTAGTTTTGCATTGAAATAAGTAATTAATAGCCACAAAAAATGAGTAAACAGGCTTTTCAGAACACGCGATCGAAACAAAAAGGGGAAGTGCACAACTGGAACGTACGCACACCCCACATGCGAAAATGTATCCTTCTACAGCTTACCATTTTTGAGTTATAACTTATGAGAGATACATACGTACATCCAGCTGCAAGAAACAAAGCAATAATTAACTTGTTTGGTACCTAAGAATGCAGTATTAAAATCTCTTTCAGGGGTGACTGATAGGGGTGTCATACAGGAATTTAAGTAAACAATTTTTAATGAAACTATAACTTCCTTTACTTTGTATTAAAAAGTAAAACAGCAAAGGTCCTTTTTTTTTTTTTTTTCAAAAACATCGGCCAATTCCATCGGCTTTTCGATGTTTTTTAAGGCCGATGGGCCGATGCTTCCTGCAAGTTAGCATCGGCCGCCGATGCCGATGGCTAAATTGTTGAACCATCGGCGCCGATGCATCGGCCATGCCGATGCATCGGTCGAGTCCTAATATATATATATATATATATATAATATATATATATATATATATATATATATTATATATATATATAATATATATATATAAGAAGAAAGTTTCGTGATGGGCACAACATACTAGTTTTTTTCCCCTAGGTGAAGTGGAATCATCTTTTTATCTAAATTGCGTTGCGTATTTTGCGTTTAATTCCTTTTTCTACTGGGACAGGATTTTCCATTTGTTCTAGATTTTATGTGTTTTTAAATACGTTCATTTTCTTTGGAAGGAAAGGGAGAAGCGGGGGGTTTCTGTTCAAAACGTTTTAGCTTAAAAGATCAGATCCTAATTAAGTAGGTGATTCCACGGGTAACTGGTTGACATTCACAGGGCAAAACAATAAGTATTTTGAAACATAAACTACAAAATATTAACTTTAAAAAAGATATTTCCTCCTCACTTATTGTACTTTTTAAGCTGAAATTTATGGATTAATTGAATTTCCAAAATACATATTGGGCGATTTAGAAAAATTGTTAAAAGCTTGGTAACTGACTGACATTAATGCAACCTGCGTGAAAAGTAATACTTATTCAATAAGAGATTTTTCTGAAAGCAAAAGGAATTTTTATTAAATTCAAATCAGGGTCAAAGAACAATGAATAAACTTTCGGCCTATGGCATTTGAGTTGGAAAATATTGCTAGATAAAATTATTTTAGTTGCGAATGGGTGAAGTGGATAAAATTAATCTCGCATTTATTCACAACTCCAACGAACTATAGGGGGCACTGTAGCCACTTTCTAATGGCGGACGAAAAAGGTAAAACAAACGCACGTGGTAACGAAGAAATTGCTAATAAGCCTAGTAAATTTTGTTCGTATGCGTGATTTTTTCGTTTTATTCTTTCTAAATTAATTTTCAAAGTCTTGTTGATATTCTGACCCACGTAGAAAGAAATGAGAATTCAAGAAGCATTACTAAACGTTAGAAATTAATGCAAATTGCGCAGTTCGTAGTTCTAAGCAGCCGTTTCCACTATGTTGAGTTCGATATTTATCAATTCTTGATAAAACTAAACAATATTGTGGCCTGACTAGAATAACAATTAATGCTAGAGAATTTAATGTGACATTACGAATTATTATCAAAAGAAGATGATACTTCTTTGCCTTGCTTGGCTAGCGCTTATTGTTTTTGCATTTGTAGCTGAGTTATTTCTCTCAAATTCCCGAATCAGTTAATTTAAAAATTTTCTGTTTCGAATGTTTTAATTTCTGTTTCTGAACTATAATTTAATTAAGTCATGCTATGCAAATCATCAACAAAATTCTCAGAGATATATGGTGATAGTTTTTTTTTTCAGTTGATCTACCATTATTTCTTTTTACTTACCGAATTCTGTAATCTTTCTACCATTTTATTCCACTCATGATAAAAAATAAAATTGGTTTTAACTAACATGCGGAATCTCGCCAAAAGTACTTTGATTACACAATACTAAAACTATAACCCTAAACTAATTTGGCGAAACCTTTCAGCTGAAAATAAAAGCAATAAAGTAAATTCTTTCTCGGTTAAACGTTTTTCATTTCGTTCTACGATAATATATTCAAGAAAATATTTTGCATACTATCTATTCCAACGAAATGCTGATGTAAAATATGGCTAGTTAAATTAAGATTAAAAAAAAACCATATTCATACAAATTCACACAAAACAATAAAAAAATTTACCTGGTATAACGTTATCCAAGTGTGTTAGTCCAGAGTTTTCTTGTTTTCACCATTTCTCAATCAACTTACTTTTTAAAAGGAAATAAGGAAAACTAACATATTTTGAGATGCTCGAGAATACTATTAAGGGACGAAACAATTGTTGTAGCTGAAAGCAATCTAAGACACATCGATTGCGTTAATAAATACTCAGAACAAACTGCCTGTGTTTACGTCAACAGACACACGTGGAACGCAAGTGTGGCAATGTTTTAGTTTTTTTTGGCAGTTTTGTAAATCACCGCAAGGTAGCGTATTCGAGCAAACGTAAAGTGGAGAATAGAGACTCGGTTTCCATTTCTCTCATCTAAACATTGCGCCTTCGCGCCTAATGAAATGAAATGAGGTGAATTCGGATTCGGAGCTGAATTCAAAACCTATTAAGTACGTTAAGTCGGATTAATTCGTTTTGTAATTATTAATATTTATCTAAAGCCTTCTCGGTTTAATTGAATCAATTAACCAACGTTTTGAAGCACAAGTAGTGTATTGTTTATCATGTCAAATCAAGTACTGGCTCATTTTTCCTCAATTAATTTGTTGTTAAATTAGACCATTTTTCAGGGTTGTTCTTTTTAAAGAAGACCATGTGATTCTTTTTAATGTTTTTTTTTTTTTTTTGGAAAAACTAAATCGTCGCCCCCCAACCCCAAATGTTTCATAATGCTTATATTGTTGGAAAATGTAAAATCTAATGGATGCAAAGTTCAGCAAAGCTTCGTTTAGATTACAGGTGATTAAATTTGCAAACTTATTATTTTTTTATAGAATGCAAGTTTTCTAAGCAGTTTCTTTCTTTCTTTTTATTTTTTTAATTGATGCATCATTTCTAATCAATGTAACTTTTACTAAAAGGTTCATAAGTAAGTATAAGGTAAACCTCTTTTACACTTCAAAGCCCAAAAAACATATTTCAGCCAGAATATTTTACTACATAATTTGCTTGATTATGAGGTTTATCTGACATGCATCATAGAATGAATCCAGTGTATTTTGATCAAAATTTTGTAGACTATTTAAATGAAAAGAGAAAAAAAGTCCAAGCGCACTTAAGAGTAAGCCAGGGGTGTTTGTGATCCGAAACTTTTGGGCTGACAACACATTCTAAAACTCGAAAATCATTTTAAAAAAAACTTAAAATTATATGTTTTTGACTTGAGTCTACTATTGCCTTTGGAGTGGGAGTAAAATGAATCAAAAACCTGACACTTAGCTCTACTATTTTTGGCATCCACGATAGACAATACAGTCAGAGCAAGAACAAATCGATGTATCAAATTTTGAAAACAGAAATTATCTGTGCCTATAGCTCTTTGTTTGTTTAATTTGGCCATAATAAAAGTCCACTATGTGGAAGAATCAATAAATGTTCTTTATATTGAAATACGTTAAAAGAATAATATTATTATTTTGATTTGTACTGTTAACAGTTAGGAACACATTGGGATTAGAAAAGGCTTTAGAACTTGTCTTTTTATTCAAGGCTTTTAATTAAAATGTTTTTTTTTTATCTATTATTATTAAAGAAATTGTGTTCTGTCATGCATTCAACTTAAACCAGGAGTAATGGATCTTATTCATGGTGTGGCAACGGTCCTATCAGCTGTCTATCTGCGAGTGATTTGGCCAGCTACATAGTGTTAGTAGTGCTAAAAAAACTCGTTTTATTTAAGGATAACTGGACTTCATGCACATCCTGAACATGCTTAGGGCTTATACAGACTTATGATTGCATGAAAAATGACAAGAAAAAGGGAAAAGTAACACAAGAATTCGAGTTTTAACCATGTTTCTGATGAGGAACCAAAGAGGCTTAAACGCATGAAAATATGATAATAAAGAGAGTATTTCGTATTAAACGAATTGTTTATCATTCTTTTACAAAATTTCTTAGTTAAAAACTTAAAAAAATCTCTCATTTTTAAATAGAAAGAAAAGTTTTTAAGCCGCATAAATGCAAGTGTTATTATACGCTGTAGCACCAGATTTTCGTCTGCTACAGTTCCCACAATGCACTGCAGTGCTGGTTTTGACCCGCAGTGACGTTAGATGACTACTGTCCATTAATGTCTACAATAAAACACATAATTATTTTCTTAAAGTCTATTCCACCTATTTATAGAAAGTGTTCTCACTGATACATTAGGTAAATTATTACATGATCAGTAACTTTTTAAAAAAGATCTTCAGTGATCCATTTGTAGGACTGCGAAATACTTTCTATATGCTTAAGAATGCATGATTTAAATTCACTTTTATTTATATTTATTTATCGTAAAAATCTATAATAATGAAAAAATTATTTTACAAGATTTTATTCTTGGTTATTTATAATTAACCATGTCTTAACGCTCACAGTAAATTATTTGATTATATATCTATTCCAAGGTCCATTTATGTATAGTATTTTTCAATCGTTAGAGATTTTGATACAATATTTCCACTATGAAAACTACTTGTAAGAAAATAAAATTAAAAGATTGTACTTATTTAATTAATCATCAAGAAAATTGATACAAATGTGAATATTAAACATTCATTGACAATGAAATGATTAAATCTTCATGACTTTTCATCTGTCCGATAAACTAATTGACAGTAATGGAAAGCAGCTGTTAATCTACATCACATGACTTTAATTTCAGAATGTTTAAATTTTTCCTTCCATTACATGCTGAATACGAACTGCATCAAAAATTTCAAGCTTGTGTGACTGCCAGAAGTAATCTATTGATTTTTAATGATCCTGTCATTGACAAAATTCAAGAACATCGACCGGCATTAGTTCATAAACTATCAGTATGAATGGAACACAATTTTCTAATATAGCTCACTACTGCATGGGATCTTAGTCACTAAAAATTCAGGCTTCTAGCTTTATCCACGGCAATGTTACTGGGGGTGATCAAAAGTGCCGTAAGTTGCTTCGAAAAGGATGATATGGCTCTGCTTTTGTTTAACTCGACTTGGCTGGCTTTTGCTCAACTTGGTGGGGGCACTGCCATTTCCTCCCCCCTCCCCCCAGATGATTATATTGCTATAAGGAACTTTCCACGACTTTTTACTAGATTCATGCCCAAACTTGAAAATGTAGATTTTTTTGCAAGCGACAAATGTTGACATTGTCGCCAATTTTGTTATTTCTGCAATTAATAATATTGAAAAAAGAGCAATTTGGAAAAAACATGCTGATTTTATTTTGGTACTCTACTTGCTGGCAACTTAACATTTTTGTTGTTGGTAATAGCTCGGCAGAAGTACAGCTGTTTTTTACCAAAAAAAAAAGTTTTGCACACAGTTTTAGATTTTGTCTAGGTTCGTTCTCTCACAAAATTTCTGGTGCTGTTAATGCAGCAACAGGTTCCCCCTGTTTCAATTAAGTCAAATCAGGGTTGGCAAGTTTCTGCCAAGGCAGTTAAAACCACTGGTAGAAACCGGTTAATACCGGCATGGCAAAAACCAGTTTCTGCCACATTTGCGGCAGAAACTGGCAAAAACTCGCAAAATGACAAAACATTAATTATTGACACACAGTAGAAAATACATGGTAAAAATAATTAGTTGTTAACTAAAGCACAATCAATTGTTACATTGCAACAAATGTTACATTGTTTGGACCCCGCAGTTGCCTCTTAGCAAAGGTGGTTTCAAAAACCCAAACAGTTTTTTCAATTTAATGTGCACAAATGAAGAACTTAAGAATATTCTTGCAACAGAAGAGCTAGCAGGCAATGCATCAAGGAACAAGCAATGTTTGTGAAACTTTCATCTATTGTATATTTTTTCGAACTGGTCCACCATGTAGTAACTGCGAAAGTGGTAAAAATTTGACTGGAAAAATAAGTTTCGATAAATGAAGCCAATTTGTTTTGCAAAACTGTGACATTAGGTACATACAAAATCTAGATTAATATTGGCAAGTAAAATTCTGACGCTTTCTTCTTGAAGCACATGATAATTTCAATCACAAGCAATTTAGGTGAAGCATATAAAGCGAGCAAATTACTATCAGTAATGCCTGTTTAGTTTTGTATGTCACTCCTCTTGCCTAAGAACCTATATGATTTTTGTTTTTTGTTAGTTAAATGCAAATATTACAAGCATCTGCAGTTGAAAAGTTCCCTTTCTAAACTAAATCAAGGGAATTAGCATAGGAGCAAGGGATTTAGCATTTTATTTTTTACAATGATGAAATGAAGTTTGATATCTCAGTTTATTCAAACGAATATCATTCAGTAATTACTTTAAAAGTTAAGTAAAGTTAAAGTTCTTAAAGACACTTTTAAGTTATTGCCAGTTTCTGCCGGTTATAGCCAGTTTCTGCCACTGGCAAGGCAAAAACTAGTTTCTGCCGGCAGAAAGCCAAACCTGAGTCAAATAATAGTGTTATTGATACCTTAACAATTACCCTCTAGAAATTATTACTGTCAGAACTGCATAGTTAGTTAAATCACTTTTGTGTTTTTTCTTACTACCAGTTTATTTTCATTCCTTCTCTGATACTACCAAATTAGGTCTTTCTGCCATTACGGTTCCTTGAGTAGGCGTTGCTTTTTGCAACGGATTTATAACCATCCAATGAGCACGCTATTTCACATCTAACAACTCTGACAGTGGATATTGCCTCTTAATAGTTTTAATTATTAAATAACTTTTACCTTTCTTTATAGACGTGGCCTAACCTGCGATCTTCTAGTAAAATGTAATTAAGCTTAAAGCTTAATTTCTTAGGCTATTGTCTGCTATATTATTTAACTTTTAAGTATAATATCCTAATTGAGACTGTGTTCAAAAGAGCTTAGCTGCTCTGGTAACATCGACGCCTGCGTATGGCAGGTGCACATCCAAATGAAGTCTAGTTCTGTTTATTTCCTCTTTAAAAAATCTCCTGTCATTTAATTACTATTGAAATGTTAACAGGTGTGTAATTGATATCATAGTAAATATGCTGTATATAAAAATGCTAGTACTACATTAATCAAGCCCAGATTTTGCAATCATTTGAATTTTGTTCTTTATTAACCTTTTTTTTAAAGTTTTATTTCCTATACTTGTGTATATATATTTTATGTGTGTGTTCAATATAATATGAATATATATATTTTTTTCTTTTCTTCTGCAGTTCCTATCCTGTTCATTTAACAGATGTGATGGACATAGGACAGTCATCTCAATCTGGTATGTTTCTTAAAGAAAATTATTTGTTTAATTTTTTATTTTTGGTTAGAAATGTGAGTAAAGTGACCATACATCCCGTTTTCTGGTTGGCTATCTCGTTCCCAAACTCAGCTTCAGGACATGTTCTGTTTTTCTGGATGTTTCTAGAGAAATAAGTCAACCTTTAGTAATGAAGCAAAAATATTGAGATCTGGCCACTGACTATAATTGGAATAATACGAACTTTTGCTGCATTAATTTTGAGTGCATTTAATATTTGTTCATTATTATGGGTACCCTTCCCCCCAAAAGTGAAAAATTTCTTGCCCCCCCCCCCCAAACAACCCTTGAAACAACCCTTAAACATTTCAATGATGTAGTCTACACCATGGCCCCCCCTCCCCCTCTAGTTAGGCCCTCCTGCTATTACTACCGCCCTCATATGAACAAATCTGAAATATGATGAATAAAATATGCTATTGTGAATGTCAGTTTGTAGGAGGATTGAATCTTTGTTGCTTTGTGAAATGTAATATATTTATGTACAGGGTGCAGCAAAAATGACTCCCATTTTTCCTCCAGTTTCTCTGGCATTAATTCTATTAGTCAATATTGTAGCCTTAAGTAGTTTGTGGTTGACTATTTTAATTTCTACCTTGGAATGTAATAGAGGAAATCAAAGTTTTTGATATTTTGGTTCTTTTCTGTTAAAAATTTGGCACCGTGTTTACTTTCTAAAAATTAGTTTTACTTACTAAATATTACTAGAAATTTTTAGTTTGCACTAGCGACAGCGTTACATCAGGGGTCCCCAACACTCAGGGGTAGAAGTTATGCTAAAATTTCAAATTTTGTCCTAAAATTCCTAAAGTTTTCATTATTTTTTTTCCCTACTTGCGTAGAAAAATTCAAACAAAAAATGAAACATTTCATGACAAGATGCCTGTGTTTTTGGATAAAATAATCTTCATAGACCCTAAGAAATTTTCTCTAAAAAAGAGAGAGAAAAACCTACGTTGTGCTGCTGCTTTTTTTTTTTTTTTTTGAGAAAGAGGGGGCGGGGGGGGGGATGCAGTTAACCATTGCATATGCTTAATATAAAGCTGTTTGTTTTATCCATACTTTGCACCTCTTGCAATCATTCCTTTTCTGCAAAAAAGATGTAAAAATAAAAATAAAGAAAAAAGAACAGCTGTATAGCAAATCTTGCAGAAAAGAGTTAGGGAAAAGGACAATACCTTATCTTTATGATTTTTCCCCCTTGCAAAGAAATAAAAATATAAACCAAAAGGGTGGGAGTATTCCCTCTTTCTCTCAAATTTCAGTTCTGTGGTAGAGGGGGGGGAGGTATTTTAGAGCTTATTGAAATAAAATAAATACAATGTGATGAGTTAAAACCCAAATATAAACACTTGGTTCAAAAAATAGATTTAGAGCAAAATTTAAATTTGTTGTCCCCAGGTGGGAAGTAAAATTTATTTTTACAGTGCTTATCTTGTGTTGTGTCTGAGCATTAGCTTGTTCTTCAGTTCAAAGAATCAGTTTGCTTTGTGTTTCTGTTCCATGAAGTTGGATTATTTCTTGCACATATAGTTTTTTAATTTAGTCACTAACCTTTTGCCTTAAAAATGTAAACAGTGATTCATTTTATTGAAATGCCAGGGAGAACGAAATTCTCTTCCTTGTGGTTGGAAAAAGACTGAAATGTATGCAAGGTCAGCAAATGATGCCCTGCAGAAAAGGACAAATTTAAAGCACTTTGTTCTGTTGGTACATTATCTTTCCAATATTGATAGTCAAGGATTTTCACAGGTATTGTCTCAAGTGCTAATGCAGCGAGACATAAGAGATTGACAAGTAGCTTGAAAAATCAAGCTGTATTTTTAATTCTTTGTACTTCATCTTCTACTGAAAACAAATTTATTATGATGAAGCAATCCAAAGCTTTTGTTTCAAATTAACTCCAAAATAAAATTCTAAAGGCGAAGGTTTTCTTATTTTTAGTTGCCGTAAGAAACAACTATTCATTTGCATCTTTAAATTATTTATCTTTAATTTACAGGGATATTTTTTATGATTCTGAGATAGCAAAATGCATCAAATTATCTGATAAAAATTAAGTTACATAGTAAATTTTGGACTTGTACCCTTATTTTAAATCCCTCCTTATTAAAGCTATTTCTTCCTCATTCTTTGTAATTCACTTTGATGAAACAACAAGGCAAGTAAAGAAGCAATTGGACATACATTTTTCCTACTGATATATATTTTTATTCTTAATGTGGCGCTGTTCTAAAGAATAAAAGATTGAATGCATTCTATTGTAGTTTTCAAGATTGAATTTGAAACGTTTTATCATCCACTTCAAAATTAAGCTTATTGATAAAGTTTGGTACTAGATTAATGGATATACCAAAGATAAGGGTTTGATGATTGAGTGCATGAAAAAAAGGTTAAGAAACAAAAAAATGCTGGTTTATTGTCACAATAAAAATATTATATGCCATGATCAAAAAATATAGTGGTGTGTACATAAATTATAGCCATTACTTGAATAATAACTGTTAGGCCTTGCTGATCAGCAAAAAGATTAAAATGATAATTTACATATCAGAATTAAAATATGATGAGCATTCAAAAATTATTATACTACATTTAGCTTTAAACTATTGCTGCACAGGTGATCTACTTACAGATGATATGGAATGTTACAAAAATAAATCAAACATACAACCTCTAATGTCCAGACGCACGTGGATCGACGACACTTTCACTTTTCTAACTCAAATCTTATTTTCACAAAAAAAACACAAATTGCCCCGCACACGATTTGGTGAACGGTTGTAGATTTTTCTTGAATGCGTTTTGTTACTGGATAGTTAAATACTTTCTGGATGCATCAGGATTTCCATTCATGAACATCGTGCTCATAAGATGCACATGAGCCGGCAAGGGAACTTAGACAGTTCTTTATCTTTCCATGCGGCGTCTGCAACACTCAGACTATCAAATCAGGAATCCGGAATCACAAGGAACGTATTGTGCGGTCGCCATCCTACTTGAATTAGCGGAAAAGTTCCAGAGAGGACACCCAGCGTAGACTTTATTGGTGCATGAATAAGCAAGCAGAGGCACCAAGGTTAATTTGTTGATTCAAAAAGAAGAGGGCTCCACGGAAGATCTCTCTGCAGCATCGGCGGTTGTTGAGGTATCGTTGTAACACTTCCAAAATTCTTTTACATCATTGCAGCTGAGACTGTTCCACACAAGTTGTGTGCGTGACCCCCGAACACTAAAAAGAGCCCGGGGAGTCGAGGAGACTTCTTAACAAAACTACATTCTTGTAGAAAATTCCACGAACTACTGCCGAGTCGGAAAAACTGAGACCACGCCGGAATCTCATGGTTAACTGAGTGGTTGCAGTTACAGGTGGTCGAAACCGCGAGGTAGAAAAAGCTGCTTGGTTGGATAGAGTTATCATATGCGTGGAGGATGAAAATGCAGTTGGGGACAGGTGTGGCAAATCATGATTGTCACACTTATAAATTACATTTCAGTAAAAAAAAAAAAAAACTTGATTCATGTTGTCCTAAAAATGTTCTAAAATTTTAACAAAATTGTGTCCTAAATTTTTTGAAATCACCACTCCGAGTGCCCACCAAGCGTTTCATGTGTTGTGTGTGGTTTCCCGCTGCTTGCGAATGGGATTTAAAGAAAAACATTTTTAACAAAAAGTCATGCTAAAGTTTTTAAATTTTTAATCATTAATTATTCAAAGTTAAAAATTGCGAACAACGCAAATAAAAGCACACTTTTCAGAATTTGTTTCTATACGCACAGAAGTGCTCTAGGTGCAGAAATTTTGTTTATCCAGAGTGCCATTGTCCTAAAATCCATTATATTAAATAAGAATTTATTGATGAAAAAAACAATTGAGAGAAACATATTAGAAAATAAAATAGCCCCTTAGCCCCTTGTTTTATTGCGCCTCACTATATCACTCATTCTCAAAAATCGCTCTTTTCTTCTGTCTCACAAAACATTAAAGCCAAAAAAAAAAAACCTCTTGTTTTAAGTTTGAAAATATTTATGAAAACATTTGATGGTATCACTCAGAAAAGGTCTCCTCTTTATTTTGTCAATTTGTCAATGAACAAAACAAAGTCCCCCCCCCCCCCCCCCGGTGCAACAGCACTGCATAAATCGATAAAATCTGTATAACGAGAAATTTTTTTTGGACATCAATGGTACATTTTATTTGACTTTAAAACGTATGTATCTCAAAAATTCGAGTAGGGAAAGAAGAAAGCTTACTGATTGTTACTACGAACTCCACATGTCAGTTAAAGATAAGGGGGAAATAAACAAATGGAGAAATTTATTAATTTCAGAACAAAACAACCAAGTTGTTTTCGATTATATGTTGCGACTTGTCTTGTAAAACCTTTCATTTTATGTAATTTGCAAATAAATTAGAAATGGAGTTTTGTGAAAGAAAATTATCTTTTAACTTCAATGCTTTAAGAGTAATTGCGATAAAAAAACTTTCTTGTATGTATCGAACTTTTTAGATATTGAATTCTTTTCCAGCAAGTTGCTACTTCGATATATGGAGGTTCGACTGTAAATGTGCAAAGAAATGCATTAAAATGTAAATTTGACTTGTTAAATTTTACCCTGATCTGAGAGGACCACTAGCTCTACTGACTGTTCGGGCCTCAACAATCCCTTCAGACCAGCAGCTGACTTTTTGTTTTCATTATCACCTCGTGTTTAGTAGTCTTATTAGTGAGCAGACGAGTAGGACCACCTTCACCAGCATGAATAGAATAGCCTGTAAAATTGCATAGCATTTTACTTGTTGAAATTTGTTATATTTAAAATTTACTGATAACATTTGTGCAACAATAGTGAATTTTCTTCTGTTTTTGTTTATTTTGCAAAGTTTTCTACTTTTAACAATTCCGAAAGTCATATATGTCACTTTCTTTTTTTGTTTGTGGTTTAGGCCTTTTGAGAGATGCTGAAGCTAATGCGGGAACACGAACACGCACAGTCCGGGAATATGAACAGGTAATGCTTCAAATCACTCTCACCAGGTTTTATAAAAATGTTTGCTAAGTAGTTTTACTTTTTTAAATTTTTTTTATTCAGCATTAAAAGTATTCCTTTCTTGGTGTATAATTTAGATAGGCATTTGTAGAAAGATTTGTAATGAGAACCTCCACTTTCTACCCAACTTTCGATTTATTTTCAGTCAAATGACGATTCATCAGGGTTGTCAAAAACCCGGGTTTTTTTTAAAAAGCCCATGGACCCAGGTTTTTTTTGGGTTTTTTAAACAAAACCAAAAAAACCCCAACTAAAGCTGGGTTTTTTAAAGAAATGTGGGTTTTTTTTTGTCTTTTTTTAGGGAAAATGTGGGCACTTGTAGCATATTGTAGCGTAAGTATATGGACAAAGTACATAAATTGTCTTGGGGTAAAAGATGGAAAATTCAGCATTTTTTTTTTCTGAAGAAAAGTATAAAAGACACGAAACCCAAGAATGGTGAAGTTTCAGAATTTTTAGTTTCCATGATTATCAACAGTTACGGCAAAGTTACTTCTCGAGCGATAAAATCTATTGTTCGTTTGTTTGTTTTTAATTACCGCATTTTTTTTTTTAATTTTACTTTATTGTATTTCATTTTCTTATGCAAAACTACTGTAGAACCTCAAGTAGTTTAAATCCTTTTTTACTGAATTACAGCTTAATCAAGACATTTCTTTGAATTTTATGTTGCCTGTATTTCTATTTCTGTGTACAGAGTAAGAAATAGTAAACTTTTTCATAAAATAATGAAAATACTATACATCCTGTTCTGTTTTCTGTCCGACCATTTGTAAAACCTGTTAATTTCTAAAAATACACCTTGTTTATTCGAGATTTGTGACGTGTTGGTTTGCAGAAAATAATTCAAGTGAAAGCCTTTTAGCTAGAATTTCCTCTGTGCAGTCTACAAATATTGGGAAATTCAGACATGACAGAACTTAGTCAAGATAATTTGAGTTATTTATTTCCCAGTTAAAGAAAAAAGTAAAATATATTTATTTAAAATCTTTGAAGTATTTTTTTAATGCCATTAGGAGTTAAGAAATACTATTAAAGTTCAAAATTTATTTTTTTACTTCCATTGTCTGTGGTCAAGAACAAATAAAAAAGAAGTTTAAATTGTGAAAGCATCTAAATTAATTTTTTTAAAACTTCTTAGAAAATTTTAAAAAACACAAAAGTAGGCTAAATAATGGGTTTTTTCAAAAAAAAAAAAAAACATCGGGTCCAACCCAATTGGGTCCAATCCGGCCAACCCTGCTATTCATTACTTTACTGTTTGGAGCTGCAGTGTGATACACTGCTGTGTTGGAGTGGAAATTTTGAAAAGTAAGTCACCGGTCCAATTGACCAGTAACTACAAAGTTTCACTAGTCGGAACACACTTTTAGTGGTCCATTGTTGTTTCCCAATTTTAAAATCTGAATGACTGGGAAAAATAAAAAACAGTAAGCATCAATCTGTCTACCAATACTGGTCAGAACAAAATCTTATCTGTGTTGTATTTTGGGAGGAAGGCAATGCCGTAGCAGAAACAATATGTCATATTGCTGAAGAAATTTCTTTATCTGAGTTTTCTCACAAAGAACTCTTCCTAAACATTTTAACTGAAAGTGTGAACTTTCTCCCAACATTTTCTAAAAATGATGATTCTCAAAAGTTTTGAAAGGAAAACAGGAACAAAACTTCAATGGTCTCATGGACCACTAAAATTTACATTTTCCTGGTTCAATGAATGTTTTTGTGATCTTGAATCAGTGGACCACTGTTAATTGCAAGCCCTGATGCTGTGTAAAAGACTTAAATAAATTAAATGCCATTTTTATGCATGTGCTAAAGGTGCTTGAATAGTCGGCTAGTTTCTGTTCTTAAAATATAAAGTATGAGAGGAGATTCAATGATTGAGAAAGAATTATTTTATGGGATTAAATTTAGTATTCAAATAGAGACCCTATAGAAATATGAGCTGTATCGCTTAGTTTTTTTTTTTTTTTTTCAAACAAATATTTTGCCCTTTCTGTCTACTTCTTTTTTTTCTTTAATTTTTTGGATCAATGAAGTGAAACAAACGTGCAATAAAACTAAGCAGAATTTAATGCAACATTGCGTGAATCTCTGATAAAATATTTAGATGAAAAGTTATTAGGAAGCAATTTTAATCCTACTTCCTTTATTGGAGTTGTTAGTTTGTAAGACTTAAAAGTAACCAACAAAGTATCATCAGTTATTTGCTTTTAAAATGTCAGCTTTCTAAAATTGACCAAAGGCATTTGTTTTTATTTCAGACAATTACTGAACTTAAAAAGGAAAATTTTGATTTGAAATTAAGTGTATATTTATTGGAACAAGAAAAAAATAAATATTGGCGGAAAGATTGCACTGCTCAGAAAAAAGATAAGGGTGTTGAAGTGGTGAGTACATGATTCATTTTTAACTGAATTTTAAGACAAAAGTGAATTTCTAGTTTATAGCTTACAATAATGATTTTTTTTTTTTTTGTATTAGTTGAAGATGGAAGTAAATTGCAAGAAGCATAATTTGTTAGTAAATATCTTGTATGTTTGAAACTTACTTTTTATGTGTACCCTAATGCACAAGAACCATGCTTTTCAAGGTTGGAAAGGTTTTGGACAATATGGGGGTAGAAACCCTGCTTTTTACCGTCCTGTTCAAAACCGTTATGTCTTAAAGAGTCCAAAGTTATTTTCAGTGAAATTATATTTTATGAGCAAAAACCAAAAACAGAGTAAATTCTTATAAAAGTAACTATTTTATTAATTAAAAGACTTAATGACTGTTTTGAAGAGTGACTATGATTTTCACCTGAATTGAAACAAAAACGACTATTTTGTAAAAAACTGCTACTATTTCAGCCTAGAAGTGACTAAAATGTAAGAAAAAAAACTTCAGCTTTAAGTATCATCAGCCGAACTTTTCTAATTTCAAACTCATTCTAGTCTGCCAAATTATGCGAAAAGTCGCCTAATAGGCTAGCATGACCTTATTTAATTTTTTCCTAGCTGATAGTCTATCACTATTGACATTGATATCTCGGTTCTTATACCTAACAGAGTGTGGTTTGAAATCAATCGATGAACAAGGCAATCTTAAAAACAACTATCACATGTATTTCTGCCACATATAGGTACAATCTTAAAAACCACATTTTTGGATTTCCTCCTTTTTGCTTTCTGAACACTCATCCCTGCATTTTCTAATGAAAGTTTTGTTTCAAAACCATTTTAAGTTAACACCCTCTTGTGGCAAAATTTTGAACTATTTTTTTTTCTTCACTAAAACAAAGTCTCATCTCTTTATTATGTTCTACACAAAATTGATCAAGCTGCTGGGTAACTTTATTGTAATTTAATATAATTATGGACAATCTGTACATTTATACATTGTGTGTATATCCCATACCATTTCCATTTCTAGTTTTCTAGTCATCCCCTTACATTATGATGTTTTATTTAGTAATTTACTTGTTAGCTTTTCCTTTATTTTACTTGTTTTTGCTTTTGTGGGAATATTTTTCTATGTAAATAGCAACTTTAAATAACATTTTAATTCGCTTACTTATGATTTTAGCTTATTGAAGTGAACCTTGAGACAGAAAATTTACGAGAAGAATTAAGTTGCAAAAATAAAAGTTTAGAAGATGCATTGTAAGTAAATTTACACAATTTTTTGTTTCTTGAATTTTTTGTTTTTTCCTTTGTTGTTATTTTTCATTTTTTCCGATTTTGTATGTTTGCAAGATTGCCACATAATCCCTTTGTTTAATGATATTTTTATTTTAACTATAAGTGAAATATCAACATTGAAAAAATATTGAGCCCTAAAAATCAACTTCAAAGTTGCATCCCTACTATATACTAATGCAGGGATGCAGAAAATATTTTTACTGCCATTATTTCCCCTAATCCATGTGAAAATTTTATAATATGTGTTAAAGTGTATTATAATCCTGTACTTAAAGGGCCCAATACAGGCTGATTTTAATACTGTTTTCCGGTACCTTCACAAAAATCTTATTTCAAATTCGGTACTTTCACAAAAATCACAAGACTAATTTTGAAAATCGCCACAGTATCAAAATAATATAAAAAAAATTGCACTTACCCAATCTTTTTGAATCAGTTTTGGGGGCCCGTTTTTCTGATCATTTCCTGAATTGTACACAGTACAAAGCCTTTTGAGCTGAGATACAATGGTATTTTTCCTCTTACAATGGTATTTTACCTCTTAGGATTTTAGCTCCCCCCTTTAGGTGTGCCCTCCCATCCATCCCCCCCCCACATACACAAAAAAAAAAAAAAAAACTGTTAGAAATAATAGTAGGTGACATTTGCAGTTTTCAAACTAATGCTTAAGTTGCTCTGGTTTTCTTTAACAAAAAATAGAATGTGCCTTTAAAAAATCGCAAAGTCAATGCTGATAAAAGAAAAAAAACTTTCACAAAAATAGAATATTGATGCAATACTTTCACAAAAATAGGTAGTGAAGAAAAAATCCTGGATTGACCCCTGTCTTATTATTATAGCTACATAATTTGTCTAGGTCTATGTATTTAAAAAGTTAACTAAGTAAATACTTCTAAGTTTCATGTCTTCAATCTAATGTATATTAATAGATGTAAGTAAGAAGAGATTAGTAGATGCAGACCCTCCCCCAGGCTTGTGCGGGAAGGCGCCGCGCCCAACTTGCCGTTTTATCGGTAAAACAGTGCCCTGATTGCCTTTCTGTTCATGAACTGGCACCTTTTTGATTTAAGATTCTTACTAGGAAAATGAGGGGAGACAGGGTCCCCTCCTCTAATTTTCCTACAATGTCTTTCTTCCAAGTGATAGTAGCGAATATCTGCCCCTCTCCTCCCAACTTGGATTACCATTGACTGAGCTGACTATGAGAAAAGCATGGCTTCCATTATAAGTTATGGGATAAAAAGTATCCTGGGCATTGTAGAGACTAAACAATGTTCTTCCAAGGACCTTTCACTTTGGGATCACTATTGACTGATTGACTACTGATAAGCCACTGCTGAATTCCCAGAATTACTTCCTTACCCCTTTGCCTCAAGCATCCTTACTCCTTACCTTGCATCAACTCTAATTCAATAAGGGAGGGGGGGAGCTGTTAACACTAGTTTCCAGCAAAGAATACTGGCTATCATCCTACCTCTTCATCGCTTCATGACAAGGGAAGTGTTTCTTTGTCCAATTGATATATGTTTTAAGATTATTCTAACTCTTCTCTTCAAGCCAGATAAACATTAAGTTAGCCCTGCATTTTATAATCTTTGATTCAAGTTTTTAATAGTGCTTTTACATTTTGAATTAGAATAAGTAAGTGCAGTGGAGCCCCACAAATCCACGGATCTCGAATCCTCCATCATCCGAAATCTGCGTCTGAAATTTTCAGGCAGCATAAAGTTAAAGAAAAATTTTTGAATTTGAATAAGTCATGGCAATTATTGATATTAGTAATTTTGTCACAGCCCTAAAATGTTCTGCTTTACATATTGGGTCATTATTATAAGCATCCTTAAGTAATTTTATTTTCTAAAATCTTCCAAATATTAAGAGGATCACTCCAAGTGTGTGTGGCAAAATGATTATCATACAAGTCCGCTATTTTTGAAACATAAAATATAATGAATGTTTAACAAAATGGTAAATAAATTAGTGATGTCCATTGTCCAAGTAATAGAACTACAATGTAAATAAATTATTTTATTTAGGAAACATGAGGGCTTGGTGGACAAGTTGATGTTTCTAAAGAAATTGTTGAATTGAGCTAGAATGTGTTGAACATGTCATCTTGCCATGGATGATAACAGAGCCTTAGTGCAAGAGAGTGGTTTTGATGGAAAGAAGTGCTTGCAAAGGAAATTAAACTTTAGCACAGCACAAATGGGGATACAAGGGGGGGGGGGAGAATTTGCCCCCTCCCCTAAAATTTTTTTGATTCTAAAGTGACTGGCCTTTCTTGCTAACTAGGGTGGAATAATGTTTGTTTATCCAGCAGCAATAATGATTATTTTTATTATGTGTCTCACTTTGACATTTTTTGACATTTCAGGGAACGAATTGAGAAACTTCAGCAAGAACTTCAACAGCAGCAAACCGAAATAGCTGAGGTATACTTACAAATGAAATATTTACCTTAGTGTTATAAATTTAAAATATTGTACCAGCATTGAGATGGCACAAATAGCAATAAGAGTTGCAGATAAAATTGTTTTCACATTTAAAAATGCACTTATAAATTTAAAAAAAAAACACCTAGCACAAGTTTTTGTTACATGTCTTTTGCTCTATAAGCTTTTTTTTTTTTTTTTTTTTTTTAATTTCTTTATTTATTCCATTGAAAAAAAATTCTTATAATGCCAAAACATGTATCTGCTATTTTTTGTAATAATTTTAGCATTGTTGCAGTGCTTTTAAGCACTGTTCTTGTTTTACATTTAGGAAAACATTGTGATTTAACATTATAAAATAGGATTTCAATTAACTGAAACTTTTTTTTACCGAAATCTTGTTTAACCAATGTCCATTTTGTTGTTTTCATTTGGAGTAAGAAACAAAGTCAGATTGCAGCAATGCCTACTACACTCACCAAACTCTAGATTCATATCTCTAAATTCTGCTTTGTTTTTTGAAATCCGCTAAAATTTTTGGCAACAATGTAACAATATAATGCTATAAAGCAAACAAAATATTTCTAGTTTTTAAAATCCTACTGTATTTGCAGTGGTACCCCCCCCCTTTAAGGGCAAGGGTGCACCCCCTTCAAATTGTGAAGACTCCCCCCAAATGAGAAAAATATCCCTCAAAACACCCCCCTAAAAATTTCAACGGCGCAGTCTGTGCCACAACACTCCCTCCCCCCCCCCCAGGTGGGCACCCCTGGTATTTGAAAATAAGTCTTTGGGTTATTTTGGAATTATTTTTAACTTTGTAGTTATGTTTGAAACTGAAGAAGAAAACATTAAGCAGTTGCATTATTAATAACAAAAAAAACTAAGTTTACTATACTATATCTTTCTAAATTTACATTAATTTTTTTCTGATTTCTGTGTCATTTGTTGAATGCATTTTTTTTTTTTAACGAAGAGTAACATATTTCATAAACATCACATTAGTAACTATTTATATGATGTGCATTTTTAAATCCAAGTTTCTACAATTTCCTGACAGCTCTTAAAGTACTCTTTTATCAATTTACCTCTTTTATTGATTTGTCTGGTCCCGCTCGTTTCTGATAATCAAGGTTCTACTGTATTTGCTACTTTAAAAAATCTGTAATTTACATTGAAATATGTTTTTAATAATCAAACCTTCATATTGTTAAGACTAGAAAATCGCCCATTAATAACAGTGTGAAACGATAGAAGTTTGGATGCAGTTATTGTTTTATTACTCTTCGATATAATTTCATGATCAAATTATGCATACAGTCTAAGGGGCCATTCATTAATTACGTAAGGATGATTTTGGCAATTTTGGACCTCCCCCTACCCCTATGTTAGGGTACGTAAAATTTTTCAAACCCCCTCCACCCATTCTATTCTTACGTAAGATACAATTTCATTTTTCAAAGTAATAAAATTAAGAATCTTACATCACTGGAATCCTTATTAAATTCACTATCATTAAATTACTTTTAAAAACCTTTTTGTACAAATAATATTTATAAAAATTATTTATAAAAATGTTGGAATCAAGACTGAATGTTTTTTTAACATTTTTTTGAATATGATGCAATAGTAATTTAAAATAATACATGCCATACATAGTGCAATTCTTTTATTATCTTTTACACTGTTCATTCTTTGCAAAACAAGTAAAAAACAGCTCATCTTAATATGCTTTTTACCTTCCGGGCGTAAATGAAATATACCTGCAATAGATCATGTGATTTTTAATATAAAATATCGACTTGAAATATATTACGCAAGAATGAGTTTACCCCCCCCCTCCCCACACACATACAAACAAATTAAGGGTATGCACAGATTTTTCCAATCCCCCTCCCCTCGGGACCCTTACGTAATTAATGAATGGCCCCTAACCACAAAATGTACCGAAGACAAGCGGCGGAATTTTAGAAACGACCCCATTGCTTCTACATTTCAAAGAAGCAATTGCCTGTTTGGTGATATTTTGATGGTTAAAATTTTAACCCTAACTCCAGTGGATTAACCCTAAACTCTAGTAGATAGTGTTCATTGTTGTCCATTTTTTCGTTTCTTCATTCCTCTGAAATGACACAGTGTTACCAGTAAACCAGTTAAGTTACCGGATCCAGTTCACAGGGGGACAGATCAGGGAAATCAGGGAAAAGTCAGGGAACTTGATTAATCAGGGAAAAGTCAGGGAAATATCATGGAATTTTGAAAAAAAAAAACAAAAAAATCAGGGAAAATTGATTTTATGAACAAAAAAAATTTTTTTTCTTTACAAAATTAAGTACTCTTAATTCCCCACGCATTTTCGGTCAAAAAGAAACAGTAAAATTAATGAGGTGCGATTATACACTGCCTCATATTTGTGCATCTTTTTTCCTCAACGTCAAAGTATTGAATCTTACTTATTAACCATAGGATTTACTTCCTAAGATTGATTTTGTGTCTGTTAGGTTGTTTATTTTACGTAGCTTGAAATTTCCTTTAACGCTTTCAATGCCTGCTACATAAAATAAACAACCATACAGGCAAAGACGAAGCCTTCATTAATGCCTTAGCTCCTTTGCCTTTATTCCATTGTCTCGAAGTAATTAGCGTACTGTAATCACAATTTCAAGAAGAAATCTTTGGTTTTTGAATTAATAATATAAAATCTTAAAAGTTATAAATTCTTTCCATTTTTAATTTAATTGCTAAAATTGAACTTTCAATAAAAAAAACTTTGTTTTTTGCCGTTATACTATTTGTTGTCACCACAGATTATAAAGGTTTTCTTCAGACTTAAGTGATTCTTTAATTTTATAACCAAGTTGTATTCTTCTTTTATATGTTTTGAAATTGACTAATTACTTTTTTTTTTATTTATTTTTCTTGCTTTTCAAAGTTGTTTGTTACAAAAGCAATCTAAGTTTTTTTCGTTACATACTGAAATCATTTGAAATAGAGTTAACTTGTGTACTTAAGCAAATATCTTAATTTTTTTATTGTTAAAATGCTGTATTCATTCATTACAACCTATGTACTTGATTAGAGAAAAGCTCTGTATGAATGGATGTCAAATGGTTTCATCTGTTTGGCATAAATATGTCAATTAGTTATATAAGAATAACTACATTACTTCTGTTCTTTCACTATTACTTATTATTCTTGCAACAATTATTATAATGTTTGAAAATTTAGTTCAAAATAATATTAATTACTTTTTAGTTCTATCATAAATACACGTATGTTTTTAAGGGTAATTTTAATAGTTTCTTAAAATTCTTATGCTACGTTGTTTCTAGAAGTAAACCACTGGAAGTAAAGTATTTTTTTCTTCTTTTTTTTTTTTTTTTAATTTTCTGTAATCTTTCCATGTAGAAAATTTTAATATACTATAGCTTTTTTTTCCCAAAACAATTGACTTGATATGTTTTTGTAAAACCATTTTATTAAAAAAGTAGCATCTTTTAAAAATATATCTTTAGTTAAACAACTTTACACAACTTAAAACGTTTAAAATACTGCATTTTATACAAACATACAATGGATTTCAAGTGGAGAAAAGAAAGGAAACCATTATCATTGATAACGTAAATCAGGGAAATTTGGTGAACTTAATCAGGGAAAAGTCAGGGAACTTTTTTTCACTGTTCCTGTCGCCACCCTGAGTTCAGCTTTGTGAAAACTATTTTACACTCAACTCACTACTTTATTTATTAAGTAGTGCGCTACACTACAAACTACTAAAAAATGTAGCTACTGCAGTACTGTCACTACTTGTAGTGCACTACTTCCAAGCACTGATTAGTCGTAACACTTACTATAAATCAGCAAAACAGAATGAAATAAAATGCTAAATTGAAAAGTTAGGTTAAGTTAAAAAGACTAAAAAACTTCCAAGTAAAATAAAAAACTGGGGCCCTTGTAGCTATAGAGAAAAATCCTTTTGACCTCTTAGCAACGGAGGACTCCTGCATAGATTTAGGAACTTTTTTTTTTTTTAAACTTTGAACTGCATTTTTCTGCTTTAAATTTGAGAACTTTCTTTGGGAAGGAAAAAAGATCTTTCCAGTTCAGAAACAGTCTGCAGTCCTCGAAAAACCAGGGCGAAGTTGGCAGCTAGGCTGTAGACAAATATTTCCTTTTTTAAAAAGCAATTATAACTGTGCACTTACTACTACACTTTATATGTAACTTTTAAAAAATAATTATAGGGATAATATTTTGAGGTTTGAGACAAAACACAAAGAACAAATAAAATCTCAAATAAATCAAAAAAAAATTTTTTAACTTCAAGTAAACCAGCAATTTAATTTAATATGTCCTTCTTTACTTGCTCCGCCAAGAAAGGGAAGGTTGATAAAGAAAATGTTTAGAAAATTCATTCCTTAACTTTACAGTTTCATTAACTAATAATCATTTATGCACAATTAACATTTTGACAAAAAATAAAAAGATTTACATTTCAAGAAAAGAAAAGCTCCCTTTTTTCCAACATTACATCCATCCATCCATCTAATCCATTATGCCATGTTCAATCCAATCAACACTGCAATATGTGATTTGATTTTCCTTTAAAAAAGGGAGAGCTAACTATTTTTAGGCTATCTCTGAGATCTTGAATAATGTTTCATATGTATTTGTCTAAAGAGATCTGATAAAGCCTTTTTTTTTTTTTTTTAAATTGCATTGGCTGAAAAAAAAAATTTCTTTGTCTTTAATGTAGAAAAAAAATCTGTTTTTCAGCTTCCATCAAAAGAGCACTATGTCTTGCTTCAAGATGAAAATTCTCTTTTGCAGAAAGAAATTGAAAGTTTACAAAATTCTCTTATAGCAAAAAATCAAGAATTAGAGGTACAAAATTTTGATAGTATTGTTGTACTGTTCGAATAATTTGGGTTATAATTTATTCTTAAGTATTGAATAAAAATGAAAAAAATATTTAAAAGTTTGAAAGAGAAATGGTGTAAAAAAACTGGTTACTTAAGGTTTTTGAAGCTGATTGAAGCTCACTTTGATATGATAGCATTAGCATATCTAACCCTAATATTTTTAAAACATGAAAATGCGTACAATTTTTTCAATTCAGTGACATAATGAAGAATTTCCAATCTTCTATCATGTATATACTATTATTATCATTTTGGATTATCATTAATGTGACATGTTATAATGTCAAATACAGAAATTATTTATTACTAATAAACTTAATTTTCTTGCTAGCAAAAAAAGCAATTTTCATTATGTGTGGCAGTGTTCCCACGCATTATGGAAACCTCGAGTTGTCAGGAAAAATGAAAATGACCTAAAATGGTCTGGATAAATTAGAAATCATTGAAATTTCCGGTTCAGATTGGAATTTCCTTATAAATCATTTAATTTGAGCCGTGAAACTACTGCATCAGTTGTGTCAAAATGCATTTATTGCAGCACTACTTTAAGAAATATTCCAAAGGAAAAGTGTTGTGACTTCTTACAGACAGTTACACAAACCCTTTACAAGTGCTGAGAAATTTCGGTTTGATTCCTCCAATTCTACCTTAAATATTATCCTCTGTTGGGACAAAGTTGATTTTATTATTGCTATTATTCCATTGGATAGCCTAAAAACTGCAGTATATTACTTATTAAAATGTTTTCAGATTATTTTTTTAAATTTAAGTCTAATTATTCATGTATATTATAGTGACATTAATTAACTTGTATTCTGTAAGGAAATACATTAATGTTATGTATTTGTTTCTTTAATAAGGAGGCAGCTCATCAAATAGAAGAATTATCAGCTCAAAATATACATTTAGAAGAAAAAGTAAAGAAGAGCCGCATTGCAATTAGAGGCTTTATTAGTAAGCATGCCAAAGAATTAGAATTGTTCCCTCAGGAAATAAGACCAGTTGTTCAATCTGCTGTGGAATCTGCCAAAAATAATGACTATTATAATCTTGTTGCTGCCATTAAAAGTTTGAAGTCTTCTCTGTGTGAAGTAAGCTTTATTTATTTATTTATAAATTTTTTGCTCACAAAATAATTTTTAATCATCAGCTACCACCATTTTAGCAATCCAAATTTCTTGATATGAAGTGTATTTGAAAATTTTTGCATTTATGATTTCCATTTAATTTCCATTTGATTCACATATGTTTCAGTTTTGAATAGTTTTTGTAACATTTACGCATGTATGTACATATTGGCTACTCCAAAACCCATTTTTTAAATCATCCCTGAGTAAAGTATGAGTACCACTTAGTTACTTTTTAAACACAATATGCTACTCATAGAGACATATTAATAAGATCAATTATAGAGCAAATAATAAGATCAATATTTGAAGATCTTCTGGTGTAGTTAAATTCAACATTTGAACCAAAAGACCAGAACCAATTAATATTTGATTTAAATAAATTGGCAAATGAAAACAATTAATATTAATTAGGACAGATTAATTATCTGAGCTCTGTTGAAAAAAATACTTATAATCAACAAGTTTAAATGCTTTGAACTAGAGTAATATTAAAATGCATTTAAAATATTACTAGGCTTTTAAAAAAAAATTGGATTTGATTCTCTGTTTTATGACTTTTAACATATTTCTACTCTTTTTCAATTGCATGTTTAAAATTTGCTGTATTTCCAATCAAAAAATTTCCTTTTTTTTTCATCAGTTTGTTTCTTTTTTCTCCCCTCTTATTCAGATGATGACAATTCCATTAAAAGAATGTGTAAACAATTCAGAAGACAAAGAAAATAAAGATATGAATTCTGAAAATATGGTAACTATAACTATTTGTCTTTATGCATGTCTTTGCTAGATATTCATGTTTTGGACAGTAAATACAACTTTCTAATTTTTGAAATAGTTCAAATAGTGTTTAATCTGTTAGAAAACTTAAGTGCTGCATTTAATGATTATTGCTAAGATCATTTAAATTAAATTGCATCATCCCAAATGGTATTTTTATTTTTCATTCACACATTCATTTTAGTTCATATTTATCTGTATGACTTATTTTTTTATGTCTGTTCTTGCATTATCAAGTTTTGCTTTAGGATTAATACATAAAATTTTATTCTTTTCCTATATATTTTCTGATAGAAATTTTTTGAATCTCCATGTTCAATTTGTTAATGAAAAATGTTATTGTGAATGAAACTAGATTGTGTTGAGCGGTTTTAAAAGTGGCAATACTCCTGAAAGTATGTATGTAACTGCAGAGTGTGATAGAAAATATAAAAAGAATATTATATCTGAAGTTTTTTTTTTTTTTTTTTTTAATACGATTTTCTTCACTAAATCTTATAAAACTTGCTGAAATATTATTTGCATAAATTAAAAAAAATAAATAAATAAAATGACTTAATTTACTGGAATTGGCCATAATTTTTAACACAAAATAGGAAATAGAATAGTATGATCAATGTATATTTATGAAACAAAATTTTTAACTTAAAAGTTTTAAAAGTGGATCCAATTTTTAAAATTTGAACTCAAAAGTTTCTTTGTAAAAACTGAAACTTTTCATAAATAGACATATTATGTAATTAGAAGTAATGATGAAGACTACTTTTACTTAGGAACACTTTTTATCAAGATGTGAACCATTTTATTTGAATGGTACCAAAAAATTGCATTTTCAATATTTGTTCTGAAAGAAAGAGTGCAAACCCAATCTAATATTCAGAAAAATAGATATTTAAAAGTATTAATGAGTAAATATTGATTATATTTTTTTTTTCAAGGCTGATCTAAAGGAAATTTTATAATTTATCCTGGTTTTTGAAAAAGTGTAGTTATTATTCATAAATCATGTGAAATGCGAGCCCCCCCCCCTTTTCAATTTCTGTGAAACTACTCTTATATAAATACAGTATTAGCAATTTTCCTGACAGATGTAGTTACTATTTAACCCTAGCGTCAATGACCAAAATTTTCCCTTACTCTCAATAACCGGGTACCCATGTTGAATTTCAAAGATTTAGAGCAGGAAAATATTTTTTTCTTTGACATCTCTTCTATTTAATTGAAACGTTTTCTTCCACCTTCATCTTGGGAAATGTGTGTAGCTTGTATTTACCAAAACACTAAACGGCTTATTGTTTTTCCAACATTTTATATTTACGTTACATGCTAATATTTATACCAGTGATGTTCAACTTACGGCCTGCGAAGCTCCTATATATGGCCCGTTGCATCGAAATATATTATCTGTAATTTTTATCCTCACTGTCATTTGCTCAACCTTTGCTGTCATGCTGACTGACATTCGTATGTATACTCAAAAGAAAAAGACATCATATATTTTCCAACTGAAATATTGTCTACATATCGAGAGATACGAAGTTCGTAATTCTGTATCACTGACGATGTAACAATATGTTTGTACATCAACAAAAAGAAAAAAAGCCGTAATATTGTTTTCCACTTCATATCATAACAAAAGCAACTGTGGAGCAACCAAAGTCACAACTATTTTGTTTTATTACGAAACAAAACCTGATGTTGACACCATTAATCAAATGTTTCGATAATTTCGAAGCATTTGATTGAATGATGATAAAAAATGGGTGCAATACCCTCTGAAATATAAAAATATATTAATCCATATTATGAGTATACTTAATTTCAGTTAAAATCTTAATTATATCTGTAAATGTAATTGGAATAAGCGTTAATAATGCAAAAAGTTTCTTTGCGTCTAAGATCTGCAGTGTGACTGGTATGTAATATATAATGTTTTCAAGTATTTTTTTTTTACAATGTGAAAAATTTTTTGGACATGAGAAGTGAGTCCAATATTTTGGTTTTACACCATGAATATAACTTAAAACATTAAAAAACGAACCTTTATCAAAAAAAAAATCGTTTGAGGATTTTTTAGATTTTTGTGGCGGGGGGGGGGGGGGGACTGGCTTGGAGTGTCCCAACTTGCCACAAATGTTCATGCTTTTGATCTATACACTTCTCTAATCCTTCAGAAGAATAATAATGGTGAATACAATGCTGTTTTTGCTATGAAATATAAATAATTGCTATGTAACTGACGAAAACAAAATAAAATTAGGGCGCGCGATATCCAAGGAGGGAGTGATTAGGACTTGACCGATGCATCAGCGCCGATGGTTCAACAATTTTTGCCATTGCCATCGGCGGCCGATGCTATCTCAAAGGAAACATTGGCGCATTGGCCTTAAAAAAAAAAAAAAAAAAAGCCAGTGGAATTGGCTGATTGATTTTGTGATTCTTTAAAGGCCCATTTTATTTATTTTGGGGGGGGGGGACAAAATTAAAAACCTAAGAGGTAGAAAAAATACCATTTTATCTCAGCTCAATAGGCTTTGCACTGTGTACAATTGAGAAAGTCATTTAAAAAACTGCTCCCCAAAATTGATGCTAAAAGATAGCATATATGCAATTTGGTAAAAAACAGCTAAAAATAAGTTAAAACACTACGAAAACCTTGTTACCTAAGTGATTGTTTGTATAAATCATCTTAGTATTTTATTTTGTGAGTAAACTGTGTTTTAAACAGAAAAACATGTTTTTCATTGTAAACTTTCAATTTTTTAATATTGTTTTCTAACTGTGCCTATTTTCAAAGTTAGTTTTATGAAGCTGCTTTTATTACTTGATTTTTGTGAAACTACCGATTTTAAAAATAACATACTTTTACTGCTGTCATATTTCTCATGTTTAATGAATAGTCTTCATGAATTTTAGTGCCTAAGTGGAGAAACTTTCAAATCTGGAGAAATATTTGGACAGTTAAAAAGGCATAGAAGTGATCCTTATGTTCCCCTAAGTAATTTGCAAGTAAGAAAGGAGAACTAATTTCTAAGCATGTATTTATGTGATAATTATAAAAATGTGATATTTTTAACATGTTCTATGACAAAAAAAAAGTTTTTAAAAGAATTTAATGTTCTTTTTCCCCTCCCCAATTGTATGTTTGTTTGGTTTGTGTCAATTGCTTATTTGTTTCTACATAGCTATTGGTGGTGTGGTATTACAGGGTTTCTACAGGTCCTGTGTGTCATGAAAGTTTGAAAATTAGTCAAACATCCATTAAAGTGTAAAGTGTCAGATCATTCTTTTTTTTTTTTTTTAACTTTGGTTTTTTTTTCTTTGCCTTTCTCTGTATCTCTCTCTCTCTCTCTCTCTCTTTTTTTACACAATGCAGATAGCATAAGACTAATTTTCGCTATTACAGTAACCTCTCGCCCCCCAGAAGCAGGTTTTTTCTTTTTTTCAGCCCTCTGTGTCCCAGATTAAAAATAAAGAAATAGTCTGCCAGATTAATCTTATGTACTGCTTTTATATTAAAATTGATTATTCTTATTGGAAACTTTTTTTTCAAACCAATACTGTAGTACTTAAAATGCAAGCTTTGAAATCATTTGAAAATTTTTACCTGGTCATGAAAAGGCCATGAATTTTACTTGGGAATTTCTGTAGATACTCTGTAACTGCCTTCCCCTCACTTTTCATTTAAAAAATAAAATTTATGAAATGTTAAGTTGCTTTTGTAAATCTGTGCATGTATTTGTATCTATTCTTGTTGAAGTAAGCTGAATGTCATCATAGTGAAATAAAACTTCTTATTTTTTTTTTAAGTTGTCAAAGATATCCTCTTTAAATGTGTTACCAATAAAGTAATTAGTATTATTTTGTGATGTTTTCCTTTCATCTTACTTGTTATTCATGTTTACAATTCTGTATGCTTCCAAATTGTTTTTGAAGAATTGCTGACAAAAATATAAGAGTACAAAAATCTACAAATAGATGAGAAGTAATTTATTCCTCTGAGCAATGTATTTTTAAAAGTTCTTAGCTGTATAAAGGGTGGAATAGATTTCTTCTTTTTTTAATGAGTCAAACTAACTTAAAATTGAACTTTTTATTTTTATCCAAGTCAGATTCTAGATTTTAAAAGAGAAAAAGCTTTTGGAGAGGCTGAAATAACACTTAACAAAACAAGTAGCTAAAATCATGATTCTGCATTAAAAAATATTTTTTGACTAATGAAATTGCTATGCATAACCTAGAAAATCATGGATTTTAACCATAATCAAAATTTAAAATTTGTTTTGGAAAGTCATGATTTTCAGCAAAGAATTCTCAGAAGTCATGGAAACTGCCAATCTGCCTATATAACATGGATTCTCAGATCTAAAACATACATTCTTTCCAAATTTTGTGGCTTAGGTGTAAAATTCTATACATTGAACAGGGGTGGGGGGGGTGGGGGCATTTGTAATGAAATCTGATTGTATCGGCTTCTGTAAAATTCATTTGTTTGTGTTTGCTATGATTCCACTAGTTGGACATTAATAATTTTGTGTTTATTGTTGTTTTTAACTTTTCTTTTTCAACATATTGTTTTGTTGCAGACTTGTATGCTCAAAATTAAGCAAATAAGCGATAAAAACAAGAAAAAGTCGAGAATTTTTAATTCGTAAATACAGTGGAAAACGTTACACACGAAGCTGAAAGGACCGAAAAAAAAAATCATGCTAAACGAATTTTTTGTTAAAAGATTTATCTTAAAATGCACAGTATAAAGTCTAGATCGCTGTAACAGTTTGCATGAACCTATTTTTCATGTTTAGCATTTTCCTGTTAAACGTATTTCACTGTACATCTCTTTGGAAGGCTTTTTTTTATGTATCACTTACTTAGTCATTGTTGCATTAATTATTTTTTTAATGCACGTTTTTTCCCCCTGAAAAAATTGCATCCTATGAGTTTTGAGAAATTACTTATAGAAAATTACAGAAAGACACGGGTTTGAAAATTCTATGTAGCAGATACTCTGTACACTCATAATGCTTGTAGCTATGCAACCACCAATTTAAATATTAAAAATTTCAAGGTTTTTTTTTTGAGCAATCACGATTGCTTATTGTTCTCATTTGACCGTTTTTGGTGTCCGTGCCTTTTTCAACTTGGTCCAGAAGCCTTTGCAGCACCACCGCCCACCGTCCTCTGCTCGCAACGCGGCTGCTCCGGTTTTGAGATTTTGAGCTATCCGCTTCTCCTGGTTGGAGGCGTCCATGTCCTACACACACGCACGTTCACACACACGCACGACTTCACACACATACACTCACACACACCTACGTGCATACACACAGGTCTACGCACACACACAACTATGCACAAGCAACCGCCCAGGAGGAGCGGCAGACTTGGGGGGTACAGGAGACGTTTCTAGAAACAATAACTCCAATGAGATCCTGTCTCAGTTTGTGATTGCGAAAAACATAATTTGAATTCAAAATTTCAGAATTCAAAATATTTTTTTTTTTGTGCTTACTAATCAAAGTTAAAAATGTTTGTAAAAAATCAACATATTTTCAGTCAAGTAAATTAGCATCAATTACATTCAATTCAGTAAGGATCTTCTGAAAAAATACTATTTTCTGCTTTTTGTTCTCTTTGTTTCATTTTTCATTTTCTTCTCCCTTCCTTTCTTTACTGCACCCCCCTTTTTTTCCTATCATTTATAGAAGACTTCTTAAATTGAATTTGTTTATGTTATCAAGTTTGAATTCTTGTTATTTCCCACTCTGTGTTCTAATTTTCAGTAAGCATTGATTTCATCTTGGAGTTTTTACAAGCTGTGGTTCTGAAGTTGTAAATGAAATTTTTAAACAAAATTTAGTAAATATTTTATACGAATTTCATTTCTTCTTTCTAGTTTTTATTTATTTTTAAATTTTGTGTTATTTATTTTTATTTTTTTTTTCAATTCTTTCATTTACTACTTTTTTCTTTTTTTTTTTAACCTCAAGTTCATTTTTTCATGAGTATAGTTTTCCTTACAAATTCAAATATATCCTTTCAAGCTTTAAATATAAAGTGGAAGCTCCATTATATGATCTCGAAATGCAGCCGATGGAATAGGTATAGGCATTATTCAGTCTTTTTTTTTGAATTAGAAACACAGTGGAAACTAAGAGTTAATCTCCTGATCAATACATAAAAGAAGGCAGCAAAACTTATTCTGTTAAATTAATTCACTGCATTTTTTTTTTTTTTTTTTCATTGTACATCATATTGTCAAGATGTGTGGCGCACAAACTATTAGAAATATTCACACACAAAGCGGGAAAATAGAGGACAGAAGAAATCGGGAGTTTTATAAAACTTGAATTATTTGAAAACTGAAAATTGATGTCTTACATAATCCTAAATAATACCCGCCCTTGAGTATGATCCACATCCTTTATTACGAAAATTCTTACATAGCATTTACTCAATTTGCACGTAATTGGCCATAATTCACCATTAGAGGAATCCCTAGGGAAATTATTTCTCTTTTTTAACACTCAATCAACTTCATTAATGTCTATCATTGAAAAGCTTACATGTATTGTAATTACTCACCACCAAGTCATTGAAATGGTAGTCCCAGCTGTTGTG
Source organism: Uloborus diversus (assembly GCF_026930045.1). NCBI lineage: Eukaryota > Metazoa > Arthropoda > Arachnida > Araneae > Uloboridae > Uloborus > Uloborus diversus. The sequence goes on along the minus strand of NC_072735.1, from coordinate 35,589,794 downwards.
AAAATAGAGGAAAACAGCACTGTTACCTATATGCAGTAGGAATAACATGAAAATATAATTTGAAGTCCTTAGTTGAGACTCACACACCAATTTAAGAACCTTATGAGAAATGGTAGTTGAGAATTTACTGTTGTTAATTTTTGACAATGAATGGCAGGTCTCAAAAGTTAAGTGATTAGATGTTTTGAATGTGATAAGTTTTAAGCTAGGGGTGCAAATCTTTGAATGTAATAAAATATTCAGAGGTACATGATTTCCTTTTCCATCTTATCTAATTAAAAACTGAGCGTATGTATCTAAATAGTCATCTGTGTCCAAGTTTCTTCTCCCGAACGATAGTGAATTGACCATCAAACCAGGTATCGATGGATTCGTAATCTTCCTGTCTTTTATGTTTGGCTACTTAACATAAACCTTTGATAATAATTAGCAGAGATATCAATTAAAAACAATTATGACACTTAGATTTTGACATAAAATCCCTATTTTCCAAAGGCTTTTCTCCATTCAAATTATTATTCAATGCTTCATCTCAACTTTCTGCAACGATGCTTTTGTTAAAATTTATTTTGAGTGAAGAAAATCACAGAGACGAAAGATCTGTTACCATGTTCGTTTCTCGAATATAAACAAGTAAAATTCTTGCTTTTGTTCCAAGGGCTTTTCCTGTAATCGGGGGATTTAAAATGTTTACTTCTTGGTTATTTTTCCGCAATCTGCCGCAAAATTTTACATTTTTTTTCTTTGTTTAAGATTGAGTGTTGAACACGCGTCACTTGACGTTACTTTTATTTTCAAGGTAGACTGTGCAAAGCCGAGCGATGCAGCTAATCTCAAATAAAAATGGAATGCCCAAGCTATTAATATACTATTCTTTATCATTTACTTAGCTAATTACTAAGCCTATACGTTCTTGCAACCATTTGCTAAAAGTATGACTTCTGTCATCACACATTCGGATTGGGAAGCAATAGTTTTAAAGTACTCATTACTTCACATTCTGGATAACAGAAACAGCGTGACTCTGCAACTTAAATTCTTTAGGAGGTCTGCAAATTATATTTTACTTTTGTTTTTTTTAATATCATTCTGCATGAATCTATTAACTTCTGTGAATTTTTGGGACTAATGTCCAAATTTTAATGGAGATTTCAATAACTGTCGTTCTCTTTTCTGATGCGAAATTTTGCTGTGTATTTCCCTTTTATTTATACCTGACTGTTGAACACGCTTCACTTGATATAACTTTTTTTTGCAAGGTAGACCATGAAAAAGCTGGGCAACACATCTAGAAAGATAATAAAACAATGATCTTAAGTCTGGAAAATCCTAAAATTTGTTCCAAGCCTGGTTTTAAGACCATTGGCTAATGATTTTAGCCTTTTTTTTTAAATGATGTTAACATTAACTTATTTGATGCTTATAATTAAATGGAAAATGAACACCATTTTGATGTATGTTCCTGAATATGTGCCCAATATTAATGTGCATAACCAGAAACTACCCAATGTATCTATGTGACATTTTCAGTATATTTTTTAAAGATATTTTTAATGCAATAGTGTAGGTTCATTATTGTCATTATAATTACTTTTGTGTGTATGTTTTAAGTTTATTTAAATTCTAGAGAACCCATGTTCATTAGAACCTATGCTAAATCATTACAGGAATTTAAAGATTTGACTGGAGAAATTGATGTTAGAGCTGAAAAGGGCTCACAGAGTTTAGAATTGATTCATCAAGAATACAGTGCAAGAGAAAAAATGTTAAGCAATAGTGTCATTTCATCTATGAAAAGCTTTTCCATACATCAGCTGGAAAATACTTCTCTAATTCCACCTCAGATTAGAACAGAAAAGGCTGCTAAAGAAAGTTTCGATTTGTCACATTGTTTAAGCAATAGTGCCATTTCATCTGCAAAATGCTATTCTGTGCATCAGTTAGAAAATGTTTCTGCCATAACTTCACCACAGATTGGAACAAAAAAGGCTTTTACTACCAAAGAAAGTTTTAATTTGTCTGAACATTCAAACGTTAGTGCTATTTCATCTGCCAAAAGCTTTTCCATCAATCAGCTAGAAAATACCTCTTCCCGAACTTTACCTCAGATTAACACAGAAGAGGCTGTTACTGCTAAAGACAGTTTTGATTTGTCTCATCATTCAAGCAATAGTGCCATTTCATCTGCAAGAAGCCTTTCCGTGCATCAGTCAGAAAATGTTTCTTCCATAACTTCACCTCAGATTGAAACAGAAATGGCTTCTGCTATTAAAGAAAGTCTAGATTTGTCTCATCATTCAAGCAATAGTGCCATTTCATCTGCAGAAAGCTTTTCTGTGCATCAGCTAGAAAATACCTCTTCCCGAACTTTGCCTCAGATTAATACAGAAGAGGCTGTTACTTCTAAAGATAGTTTTGTTTCGTCTTATCATTCAAGCAATAGTGCCATTTCACCTGCAAAAAGCCTTTCTGGGCATCAGTCAGAAAATGTTTCTTCCATAACTTCACCTCAGATTGAAACAGAAAATGCTATTACTACTAAAGACAGTTTTGATTTGTCTCATCATTCAAGCAATAGTGCCATTTCTTGTGCAAAAAGCATTTCCGTGCATGAGTTGGAAAATGCTTCTTCCATAACTTCACCTGCTATTAAAAGTTTTGAATTGTCTCTTCATTCTCATCCTAGCTCTAAAAGAGCTACAAAAATTAATAAAGTTTCCGGTTCTGTGCAATCTTTTGCAGATGAAAGTTCTAACTTAAAAGATTCATGTAAATTTTCAGAACAAAGTTATATTTTAAAAGAAAATGAATATTTGAAATCAGAAGTAAGATTCAAATCAGAAAAAATTGAAGAGTTAAACAGTATGTGCCATGAGTCTGAAATAAAACAGTTGAATTTGCAAGATGAATTAAAGAGGGCATTATCAAAAATCGAACAACTGGAAATTACAATTTCTGATGGGAAACCAAAGGTAATTTTTCAGTATCAAAATTTAATTACTGGTATTTTTCCTCTTTTGAATTTCATTGTCTCACTAGCCCAACCAGAATTTTAATAATACTTCCATCCTTTAGGTCCATCCAAATTTGACTTCTTCTTGTCATAAAAATTATTTGTATCCACTTATTCAAATTGTCATGATTTCATGACTTAAGTTCAAATGCTCATTTTTGTACCTATAGTTTGAAAACTCTTCTTCCATTTGCAGGGACAAAGCTTTAGGTCTTTCCCCTGTGTTCTTTTTACTATAATTGTCTTTTAATTTAACAAAATTGATCACTTCTGTCTTCATTCTTTCCATATTTTTTTTCACACTAGTACGGCTGCTCATCCTCATTGAAGAAAAAGCTTCATTCTGCCCTCTTTCATGATCAGTCAACTTCTTACCTTTCGACATCTTCACAAAGAGAACCAAAACTTCGATGAAATTAATACAAAACTGAAGTTGAAGGGTTTCCACAATCTTGTTAACTGCAGTGATATTTATTCCAGCACATGTACGTAGGTCAGTCAGAAAGTTAGTTGCACTTCTTCGTAAATCTGTTCCGTCTAAGACAATTTTGATGAAATTCTGTGGCAATACTTCTGACAGGTATTTTTATCATGTGACATAGCGGCTTCCACAAGACAAGTTCAGTTTTTCTGATTATCAGTTGCAAACATGTCTTGACAGCTGCAAGTAGCATCCAAATTGGAAATGCGTGCAATGATTCAATTTTGTGTGCAAAAAAGGGAAAATTGCACTGAAATTTATGTGCAGTAGCATAAAGTGTATGGTGAAAATGCAATCTCACGTTAAGGTATAGTGAAATGGTGCAACATGTTTGAGAATGGACGTACAGATATTGACAACGCTGAGCGCAAGGGAAGACCAAGTTTATGTGGGAAATGTGGAATCACCTACCGAAGCCACCCCAACTTTTCACCTCTTGACTTCAATGTTTTTGGTCCCATAAAACAAGAATTTTCAAAGCGATGATGCCATTCGGATGATGAAGTGAAACATGCAACCCAACAATGGTTATTGGACATTAGACGGGATTCCTTTGCAGAAGGCATCAAAAACTTGTGTCATGCCTAAACAAATGCTTAAATAACGGAGGCGGTTGCCTTAAAAAGTAGATTTTGAATGGGACTTACAGATAACAATATAGTTATTATAAAATTTCAATCCTTTTTCTGTTTTCTTGAGCAGCGCAACTAACTTTCTGACTACCCTCGTACATTTAGTTTTTAATGAACACTGGTTGTCTTAAAGTTTTTACTCAGACTGAAATACTAAATTTGAGCATACCACTGTTTTTCTGGTGATTGCTTTACAAATCATATCTGTTGTGTTAATGAACTTTTATAATTAATAAAATTCATTAACGCAAATAATTAAAAGCATTGAAATCCTTTTAATTTAATTTTCCCATTTTCTCAAAAAATTTTACTAGCCTTAAAAAATTTTACTCGGACTGCAGTAGTACACTTATTAATATGGAAAAGAGGCAAAAATTAATTGGGTTGTGTTACCTTGGATGAAAATCAAATGAGCATTAAATAATAGTTGAAAAAATCTTTAAATTTGAATAAAAAAATTTGAAATTTGAATTAGATAATTTCAATTAAAATCTGGTTTTGAAAAATTGAAACCATATTTTCAAAATATGAGTTTATACATTTCATCTTCCAACTTTATTTTCTTGTTCATTGATATGTTTCACATTTTTTCTTTTTGTTATTGATTTTTAATGTAGAGTACTTTACATTTAGGTTACATCTATTGTAAAGCCTATTTCTACACAAACTTCAACACTTGAAGATCAACTAATGCAGTTCAAGGAAAGTTACAAATCAATTGTTGATGCTGCTATGTCAAATGATGTTGATGAATTAAAAGAAGAAGTTCTTAGGCTGGTACTTACTATTGAAGAAAGGGAGAAAGAAATTTCTAAATTGAAACAAATAGTGGAAAACCTAGAACTGGAGTTAGAAAATGCTGTAAATCAAAAGGAAATAGAACCAGATGTATGTATTTACTTACATTTTATAAAGTAACATTATGTTGTATAATACTTCCAAAATCATTCAAGGCTTCTAATTTATGAAAAAATATTTTACTTATTATCTTCAGTTTGATTTACTTTCTTCTTCTTCTAAAAGGTAGAAAAGCTTTTATTGAGCACTTTTCAGCATTTCTTAAAAAGTTGAACATTACATTTACTTAACCTTTAATACAATAAATTCAGTTGTTTGTGCAAAAAAAAAAAGAAAGCAAAGGAATCAGTTTAAGCATTAATTTTAATTGTTTTAATTATTAAATAAATATTATTGAAAAAACTTAAGTCCTAACTGTCAGTTTTGATTCATGTTTCATTTGGATGTGTACAAAAGTATATTTTTCTTGTACATTTTAAAATTCAGTTAATTTTCCAGTTTTTGCCATTTATTACCAGGTTTTTTCATACTTTTGTCAAAAAATACCATTTTGCCCGCAAAATGACAAATTTAAGTGTTATTAAAACTTTCCTAGGGTAGAGACAAAAAAACTATGAATATATACCTAATATGATTAAGGAGCTTAAAACTGTTTCAGCTATACCCTGTAAAGTGCTACAATATGTCCCTGACTATTACGAATATGATGTGAAAAATTACAGGCTTATGGTAGGATGACACGTTATAGTGGCATATGTTTCTTGATTTTAGGCATTCTCCTACTTAAAAACATATGCTTTTTAGTAAAATGTCTGTCAGCAATTATAATAATGCTTTTGTTTGCCAAGAAGACAAGCCAACTCGATTCCAGTCACTCACTTAAGAAGTGATTCCTTTCATCCTCCTAGGAAAAGTTCAGTGAACAAACGATTTTATCTCCATCCTCTATTAATACAGAAATGAACTGCTGAAATAATTTTTAATAAATTAAACACTTGTACTGCTAGAAATTTCTTCCTTTACAAATATTTTCCATCTAAGCAAATTGTTGTTGTATGGATTGCTATAATTTTCCCTAATTTTTAAATCTCTAATATTTAAATTAAACATTTTTACTTTTTATCTTGTATAAGTCTGGCATAGGTTTCACAAATTGAATTTTCGTTGAAAAATAGAAAATTGACGCTTGATACCTGTGAAAAATATATTTTGTAACCAAAAAATGTCTTGAAAAGAAAAATTATTTAGGAGAAATGTGCTGGGATTTATTTTAGCTTTTAAAATTTTAAATGTCTCTTAAATTTTTTATTTATTATGTAATATTTTAATGATAAATTATGTAGTTTTTTTTATCCTCCCTCAAACTGGATGCAAATTATCCAAACACATATAAGGGAATAAGATGTTATTGAACATAGACAAACTGAAAATTGCTTGAAATATCTGAGCTTTAATACAACAATCATATTTTTTAACTCTTTTGTTAGATTTTTTATATGCATGTTGTTTAATGCTTGTTCTTTTTATGTATGTTAGTGACATATTCATTCCTTTTTATCTAAATTTTAAACTACATGATTATCTGAAAAAATCTTGAGAGTTTTCAATTGTCTTTATTTCTGATTTTAGGGGGATTCGAATGAAAAGAATGACCTCTCTGAGCGCTTAGCTTTGTCCTGTTCAGTTAATAAGGAACTTATGAAACATTTACATAGTTTGGAAGCATTCATGGATGATTTACTACATAATAGAAATTTGGATATGAGCAGTGTAGATAATATAAGTGAAACATCGGATCTCTTCCTGCAGCTGTCTAAACGTCTTGATGAGAGCTTAAAATTTTCTCAAGTTTTATCTGACCATCTCTCCAGTATGTGTCTTTGTTTATTTCTTAAAATGAATATGGCTACTGAGAGAAATTTATTTTTAGAAAATTGGTATTATAGTGAAAATGGTATGAATGTTTGAAATAATTTGCAGTCTTGAGCTCCTATGTATTTACTCAAACCTAACTGTCCGCTATTTTGGTTCAAAAGATAGATTACCTCACTAAGACTTGACCAGTGCTTGCAGATTCGGACTGATTTTGGAGTAAAGGAGTCTGAGTTGAAGGCTCTAAAAATTCCTGGAGTCGGTCATTTTTCTCTCTGACTCCGCAGCCCTGATAACATACATGGCAAAAATAGCAACTTAAATATGGCAAAGGAAAAGAAACCTTCATTCTTACAAATTTAAGAGTTTGTTATTATTAAATGAGTAAATGTGGCAGGTTATTATGTGACTTATAGTTCACATTATTTTATTTCGAAAAGTTTTATAATTTTTTATTTGTAATTTTCTGTAGCGATTAAAAGGTGAATGTAAGTTTAGCACAATATCTTAACAGGGTTGCTTTGCTACAAGGAAGCCTGAAGAAACAAGGAAAAATACAGTTCACTCATGTGATGATTTTCTCTAATTATAAGCTTAATCCTTAATTTAATTAAGATTTAATTTGATTTAGAGAGCATGAGATTAGTCACCAATATTTTAAACTTTTGCATTTTGCATCTTTTAACTTCCAAGTAATGGATAAGTCTTTTTTTTTTAAATAAAAAGTTAAATCTAGATATTTAGCGACCATGCTAGGGTTTCAGTTTTAATGAATTCTTCTTTATCTCCGCTTATTTGTATGTTTTTTTTCCTGTGATGAAACTATCAGGATATTCATGTTCTAAAAATATCAGTGTTTGTTTGTAATGCTGCATATTCATATAGGGAAAACACAAGAAGTTTTTCACCCAGAATTGAGTGTCGACCCTGCTTAAGAACTACTGACTACATATTATAGTGACAACTTTACTCTTCACCTTTTGTAGTTCAAGCTCCACAAAACCATTGCAACTGTTTGAAAAATTCTTTCACTGTATGAAAGGTGCCTTCTTACTGAGTGACATAGGCTATAATTCAAAAAAAATTCGATAAATAGTTCTTTTTTTAATTCCAATTTAGGCCCAAATTTCATGTGTAAATTGCCTATTATTGGCTATTGCAGGGGTGAAAAATTACTTGCACATATTAATATTATGTATGGTTGAATAGGGAGAATTTTCCGTGTGCTAAGCAATTTGTTTCAATGCCCTAACTTCACTACGACAAAAGTAATTTGCGTTTTCAGCTCGAACTTTTTTTAGGCTTAGCTGAAATTTCGGCACTACTTTCTTCTTGAAATCTATCAATAAAAAGTGAAGGAATTGTCCCACAGTTTTTTTTTTTTTTTTTTTTTTTTTTTTTGACTCCATTGGAAAAAGCGACATTTTTTACTCCAGAAATATTTCGACCTGTGGTCGAAAACTAATCTATCTCAAAAGGAAAAAAAGTTACAAGCCGTTAAAAAACAAGTTCGAATAAATCTCATCTCTATTAAAATTACTGATGTTTTGTTTTGCATTGCCTTGGTTACGTCTTTTAGCTTCGTTTCAGTTTAGTTTCTTAAAGATTCACAAGCTTGCCGCCATGCAATTATAGGCAGTGCAGAAATGTTTTCGCCAATTCTGCATATTTTACGATCTACGTTATAATAATTCCCGCGGAAAATGTAGAAATTGCGAGAAGATTTTGAGAACTAGGAATCTTAGCAATTTTCCCATTTGTCGCCAAATTTGTGGACGCTAAAGATCAAGAGCTAATGTACTTCGGCCATGGCCTTGCTTATAGTGACAGAAGCAAACGATTATAGCCCATAATATTGACGATAGCACCAAACCCCCAGTTATCGAAATATCTTCAAAATTACTAATGAAAAGAAGTCAGTGCATCGTAAAAGGGGGGGATGGAAGTTGTATTTGTACATGCTTTTACATTTAATTCTAAATAAGAACATTACTATGATTTAGCTTTCAAAACTTGATGATATCCAAACAAAATATCAATGTGAAAAGTAGCCAAGTTCGATTGGAATGAGATTCTGGGTAAACGGTGTCACCGACAAGATTCAGATCTCAACGGATAGTTTGTTCCATAGCAGTTCCTGATGGAAATTGGACTGCCCCGTGTTCTTCAATTCATTTTGAAAACAATTTTTTACTTTCTTTGATCCAGGATTTAAATTTGGCAAGTTACTGTATAAAATGAGTAGTCAAATGTTTTGGAAATTGTTTATTGACGACCAAAACTTGCCGCAAGTTTAAAATCCGGAATCAAAGAAAATAAAAAAATTGTTTTCTGAATGAATTGAAAAATGTGGGACAATCCAACTTCTGCGAGGAACAACTATGGAACTTGGTACCCGTTTAGGTCTGAACTATTTTATCGGTGACACCATCTACCCAGGGCCTCATTTTGATCGAATTTGGCTCCTTTTCACATTTATGATTTGTTGGGATTTTATTTTACAGTGATCCACAGCGTATGGTAATGTCCACATCCACATTTTAAAATATAATGGAGAAAATAATGCCTTTTAGTTCGGAGCAATTCCATGTGTAACGGAAAGATAGTTTTTTTTTTTTTTTTAAGGTTTAAGCGATTACAGTGAAATTATTTTCATTTCAGCTGACTTTTTTTTTCTGCACTTCATTGTTAAAATATGAAAAACAAGACAGAGAAAAAAAAAATTCTATTCCTTTTTCCTCCATGTTTGGGCTATTTTCTGCTAAGCGATGAAATGACTTTTCTGAACCAAGTGTTTGGACTTCTTAGAACAGAACGATATTTTTGTGAAATTGTGTATTAATTCAATCTTTTAACTGACAAATACTTTCGTGATAGAGAAGTAACAATAATAAACTTAATTTAAATAATTTTTCATGCATTAGGTTGACAAATTCAAGTTTATGCATATTGACAGAATGACTGCGGTGGATTGACTTTTAAAGTCCATTTCTTTACTATAAAAATGTCCATATTTTTAATTAAGTTGAAATTGTAGCCTTTAACTTATATGACACTACTGTTGTTGTTTACGTGTCCATAGTTAATAACTATGGAAGGATTAAGGACCATTTCCTCGAGATTTTGGACTTTTTTATTTATTCACAGATAAGACAACATGAGAAAGATTTTCAGCATAAAGAAAGGAAATACACCACTCGGAGCATCCAAGGTTATCGAACCCACGTTTACTGGCATTTGAAGCAAAGTTTCTGCCACAAAGGCCCCCAACGCATAATGAGTGATATAGTTTACAAAATCATTCCAATAAATTAATGAAAAAAGAAATTCTTTCATAAAAATTGTCATTTTCGTGGAATTGCTCTTCACTGAAATTAGAAGCACAGTGAAAACTCGTTTTTACGTACATAAAACACGCTTTATCATAAAATTTTCGATTGTTTTTGGTAGGAATATATGTGTAGTTTCAGCTGATTCAACTAGAGTGAGTATTTTGATAAAGATTTTTTTCTTCGGTAATAATTTGCCTTTGTTGCAATTGTAACAGATGTTTCAATAAAATACCTTTTTATCAGGAGCGGCACGCATTTTCATTCTGTTCTTTAAGTACTGAGTATTTCAACAAAATTATTTATTCTTTGGGTTTAGGAGATTTTCACTTGATTCAGCAATCAGGATTGCTCATAGTGGTCACATTGCTCAGTGTCTTACCTTTGTCGAAACCTACTCTCCTTGCAAACGGTAGATAGCCAGCAATGTGATCATTATCATGTTTTTGCTTGTGCAAATGCAGTGTTTATTTTTATTGATTACTTTTTGTTCTGCTTATAAATATTTTGAGACAATAAATCTAAGTTTAGTGATATTTCTATTTCTTTGCTTCTTTTATTGGCAGTATCTTTCGGATTGGAGAGTTAAGTTATTATCATATAACTTTGAACGCTTTTCTACTGCGATTTTAAATGATTCTAAGCGTATTTAAATTAGATGCTATTTTCTTTGAAAGAGAGAATTTTGACGGACAGGTGTAATCTTTATATCAGGAATTTTTTATTATTATTATTCATGGACTAAGTTTGGAGCTTAGAAAAAATTTTATTTGCACATTTTAACTAACGAAACAGAATCTTTCTTTTTATTTCGGAGTGGAAAGGGAAATTTACACTTGCTCTAAGAGTTTTTTTATTTAATTTTATAGCACAAGCAGAGCCATGTGGTTACTGCTTGTTAAATATAAATGTCTTCCCTGGTTCTTCTTAAATTTTCTTTCTTTTAAAATGGTTAATGCCTTGTTTACCTATAGCGTAGTTCTTCAAGCTTAAAATATGTTCATATTATGACATATTATGTATATGATCACATACACATATTGTGCGCAATGATTACTGGGGTTAAACCCTCAGAAAAATTGATGGGAGCCTCACTGGTTATTCGCAGTCATATTTTCTATGCATTTTTTTTCATTTTATTTTATTTATTTACTAGCAGTACCCACACGGCTTTGTCCGTAGTAGAGAAGTAAAAGGTCATTTGGTTCACCTATATATTTACAAATAATGGATGATGAATTTCTCACTTATGTGCCATGTTAATTTACTCGTCCATATTATGGTAATTTGCTCGTCCATGTTATGGTAATTTGCTTGTCCATGTTATGGTAATTCACTCGGTAAAATGGGCTTAAAATAGGAATAACAAAAGAGCAAAATCGAATTTTTTAAAAATCATTTCAAGGTGCTCATTTCTTTGCTACAAACTAATTTTACGCCAAATTTCATGAAAATCGGCCAAACCGAGTAGGCGCTCTGCGCATAAAAGACAGAGATCCAGACATAGACTTAGCTTTATTATTAGTAAAGAATTTTGTCAAATAACACAGGCTTTCTAATGTGTAATTAGTATTTTATTTATTTTTTTATTTGATTTTCAAGAAAATGTGCCATGGAACCTTGCATAGTTTGTCAACCACTGGCTTATGACACAAAAAGTCTTTTAAATACTGATGACAATTATTGTTGCAGTTTATAATTTTATTTTTCTTATGTTCTGGTCCTTTTTAATCATTTACATGTTTTTATTCTTTAAAATTATAGCCTTGCATGAATGAAAACGGTACATTCCAGTTTACTAATAATATTAATAACTTTGTTCTGTTACGATGTTGCAAATAATTTATTATTAGAATAATTTATTTCATTTTAACTGCAGTAATTGTGTAATTTGCAGATCGAAATTAATGTTTTATAAGCTCTTTTACTTATGATAGTGTTTTTTACAGTTTGTGAGGGAAGCAAACCTCTAGGATCCGAAGTTTCAATCAGTAGAGATGACATCAGCATGTCTGATACAAAAAGGTCTGAATCTGTTTTTCTTTATTATCTCTCATTGATTTTCTCATTGACTCTCTCTTATTTTAGGCTGAAATAAAATTCATTTCTTTCCAATGTTTCCTATTTAATCAGGGACGTTTGTGATCCAAAATTTTAGAAAATTTTGGGTTGCCCTTTCTGAAAGTTGTGGTCAGGTAATACATTCTGAAACTGAAAAATTATTTTTAAAAAAGGAAGAAAAACCACAAAAATGTTGCTGTTTTTTTAAATTTCTTTATGCATACTTAGTGATGTGGATCGGGTAAATACCCAGCGGGTAGGTAAATATTTTTTGGGTATTTACCCAAGGCCTGGGTAAATACCCAAAAACTGGGTATTTTATAAAAAATGCAAAAAAGTGAATGAGAATTTTCTTTAAAAATCTAAATATGAAATAATTGGTAAAACTGATATATACATATGTATTACACAGTTTATAATATTTTTTATTGAAAGACTTGATGAAATCATGAAAGAAACATATCGTGAACCAAAGAATCTTTCTTTTCAATGTCATAATTGGAGAAGTATAAGCAATTCATTATGAACTTCAGGATTTCAAAATTACAATCTAGGTTAGTCATATCCAAAATGAAAAAAAAGGATGCATGAGGGATGTTTGGAAGAATAAACTGAGAAGTTATTAAGACACTATGGTGTTATTTTTTTTATTGATATTTAAGTGATAACATGGAAAATATAGAAACAGTTTTCACATTAATAAGCAAAAAAAAAAAAAAAGCAAAATTTTCTTTTCTGTTGCCTTGCTCATTTGCATTTGTTAAGCTGTAGGGTGGGAAGGTAAATATTTTTTTGGGTATTTATCCGAAGGCAGGGTAAATCCCTTAGTAATTGCGCATTTTGCAAAAACTTTTTAGGTAGTGTTAAAAGGTGACTATTTTCTTTTTTAAACATAAACCCTAAAATAAAAGATTAAAAATTTTAAATGAATTTTAAATGTTTATGTATATTATGTGTGTGCGTGTGTGTGTGTGTATATATATATATATATATATATATATATATATATATATATATATATATATATATATATATATATATATATATACCTGAACAATTGAACTAAGTTTGGAGGAAATTTCTGCATAAGATATACGTAAATAAATAGTAATAATAAATTGAGCGACATTTCGTTACATTTTGATGTCATGTAGAAACATATTATTGGGTTATAAAAGACTAGGACCTTAAAAAATTGATGTTTGCTTTTTTTTTTGCAAGCAGTTAAGCTTTTTTTCTTTTGTAGAATGGCTTTTTATATCTGAAATTTGGCTATCAACGTTGATTAGGCATATCCAACACATTTAATGTGAATATCATATTAGATTGCTAAGCTGTTTCACACAATAATTCTTTAAATATGTGATCAAAATACAATTTTTGGGCAAAAACTTATTATTTTGTATATGATTGGTTGCATATATACATAATGGAATACATACAGAAAAGTATTTTAGTTGAATATAAATTTTTGAAATAAATACCCGGGTATTTACCCATTTTGGGTATTTACCCGGGTATATACCCTGGGTATTTACCCCTAAAAATAAATACCCGGGTATTTTACATCACTATGCATACTAGAAGAGTTTTTATGGAAGAGGGGTGAAGGTAAAACTTCCTCATAGTTTCCGATAATTTCACACTGTCTTCAAAAATTTTACTTGAGTTCACTATCATCCTTGTATTTAACTTACAGGAGTTGTTAGCTTCCCCTAGGGCCTTTGTATCAATATGTAATGCTCATTGGGCCAGTCAAAATGTTTGTTCTTGTAGTTCTGGCATTATTTCAAGTCCAGCAATGCTCTTTTTAATATCCTTTCAGCATTTTTATATTTTATTTTTATTGAATACTAAGAATTTTTTAATTTTTTTTTTTTAAACTGGTTCATGTTTATTTTGGTATGTAATCAGCTTTAAATAGTATGCTAACAATAATTATTATGCTTTCTCAAACAAAAGTATTCTTTTTGTCATGTTTGAAAACATTGTTTTGAAATCAAAATTGGTCATGGTTTTTTCTTTTTAATTTTTACCTAAAAATGTACTTGTTTTTACATTTCAAAACACAATTTAATTATTAACTACTGTAGTTAATTTTGATAATTTTAACTTATGTTGTAAGACATTAAAAAAATAAAATTGTGTTTTGCATTTCAGCTATCAACATTTAGATTTATCTGCATTGAACTTGAGCAAACTTGATTCAATCAATGAAGGTAGGAGAAAATTTACATCAAGTAATCAAGCGGCAATTAGTAAATTTGTTGGAACAGGCAAGAGGTGGTCTTATTCATCTCAACACAAATCCACCCTTCTTGGGAACTCTGATAATGTTGTTGTGCTAGGGACAAGTAATAATGAAGACTTAATATTATTTTTAAATGAAAATGGTGATCCTGCAGATGTTCTCATACGAAACAGTAATGAAAATTGTAAGGTAGGAAGTTACCCCATGCCACAACATGGCGACCAGCATCGCAGGCAATGTTGGATGAATGAAAGTGTTGCTGGTTTTGACTGGAATCATGAAACCTTGACTTATCAAACACAAAACTTGAATGAAATGCAAGCCAAAACATTGAAGCAAGGTCACCTATGGTATGGTCATTGCATGTCATCTGATTCTGACATCTGGTCAGAACCTGATCGCGATATTTCAATGCAGAGAATTGGTATTGATGTCAAAAATTCACCTATAGCGACAAAGTCTCCTCGAAAGTTAAGGTTCAAAGATAAAAGAACAACGGATGAGCTCAGCTCTGAAAAAAATTCATCTAATTTTGGTGCTTACAAGACTCAGTCTTGGTCAAGGCGTAGACGAAGTAGCGGTAAATTATACAGCTTGTTCTTTTCGTGCTTTCCTTTACTCTTGCCTGTTCTGCATGCAAAATAGGCTTATTATTAATTTTCCTTTTTAAAAGGAATTTCTTACTATTTATTAGTCAATGAATGAATTTGTTTGCTATTTGCCAATTTTTAAATGAAGTAATATGTTTTTTAGCTATGTGTTTTGATTTAGTAATACTTTATCTTTTTTGCTTTGTTGCTTTCATTACTCTGTATTGTTTTATCATTTTCAACTTATAACTTACTAAATATTTTTGCCTTAGTAGTAGTTTGATCGGAATCATTTGTAATGATACTACTTTTTGTATAAATATTTTTACTTAACCCTTGTGCTGCTACCATAGGCTATGCATTCAGTTACCTAAATTCAACTAAGTCAGAAATCACTATGGTTTTGCATGATTTTTATAAGTTTTGCATGATTTGTATATGGCTTGTGCTGCACATTTGCAAACCTTTATTATCATTATTAATTTTATTGTTTTTCACCATGAAAATATTGATATACAAGTAAATAAATCACTTAACAAAGTAAAATTAAATTATTGTGATGGTCAGTTTTTTTTTTTTTTTAATTGTATTTATATTTTGAGTGATTGTTCAATTTTTGAAAAATGAAAATTCCTTCATTGCTCTATTGTATGCAGGTCTGAATTTAGACCAAATAGAACCCTAAGCTGTTTCAGGTAGGAGGCCCCTTTTGTAGTCTGGACAACTTTGGAGGAGAGTGATGCAGTGACTCTTTTGAAGTGTGATATAAAGTATCCCCAATTTTTAAGGGGTGCGAAAAGTTTCCCCCAAGAGAAAAATTTATGTAAAATCCTGTATTTTTGAGAGGTTGTCAGGAGGTAATTAGGACCATATAAATACCAGGAAAAAATATTCAAACAAAAACTAATTGTCCATTCTTTCTCAAATTAAGATCAATCAAGACAAAAATGGCTTCTGATTTGACAAGTTTTTCACATTAATCAACAGAGAAGAGCAAGGAAGGAGAAAAGATAACTTGTCCTCACTCACATCAGCTTTCAGTATTGTCAGTTTTTGATCGTCTCCCCAACCCACAATAAACACAATATTGAATTAAATATAGAATAAAAGAAATAGTGTAAACAATTAGAAAATAGGTAACAAGAGAGTCCTGGCTGTTCAGACAATTAATGGTCTTATACACTTGATAAGAAATAAAATTGAAGCACTTTCCAAAGAGTTTTTAAAGACAAATTTTATTATTTTCAAGGACTCTAGAACAATTAAAGTTATTTATAGCATTTTGTTTACGGGTTCTAGTGTCTGGCAATTAGATATTTGAATGTATGCTTTCACAGAATTGTTTTCACTGTGTAAGAGACACTTGTTTTAAGTTACAAAGTAGGTATAACTAAAGATTTCTCATAATATTTTTTTTTTCACTCACAAGCAGTGCAGTAAAAGAATGTAGGTTGTGCAATATTTGTTACTCATGCTAAACAGATTAACAGTATTCAGTAAAAGTAGTTTTATAGATTTTATAAATTGAATTAATACTAATGATTTATTGCTTTTTTGTTGTAACACTTATTGACTAGGATCTGCATCTAAACGTCTATTTTCAAAAGAAGTTTCAAGCAGGAGAGATTGTAAATTAGAAAAGCATCTTTCTTTGTTAACTGAAAAAATAGCAAAATTTACCATGGTGTCCAATCAACTAGAAAAAATGAAGGACATAGAAACTGAAGTAAGTATGACAGATAACTTGTGCATTATAAAAGATTTACGCACAAATTTTTGTATAATAGTTTGGCGTAATCTCTCATTTTATTGAGCAATCACAAATTGCTTATTATCCATTGAACAAAGTTGATGTTGCTCTGATTTTTCACAATTACCATATTACCATTTTCAATATTTATTTAGAGAGCAAAATTTTCATCATCACAGTTGCAAATCCTCTGCTGTTTGGTTGTATTCATATTTTTCAGTGCTTAACATAAGTAGACTTAACATTAAAATAGGCATTTTAATGATCCGATTTTTTTAAAATTACGTTTTTTCAGGAAAAAAGCACCAATATAGATGAACTCAAACTTCATCGAAATACAAAATTTCTAATTACTATCATTTAAGATTGATAAGAAATAAAAATGTTATGCACTGAAAATAATCTTTATGATACGTTGTATTGGTGAATATCGGCCATAAAATATCTACCTTTTATTACCACATCCTCCTTACCATTTCGATTTTTTATGGATATGATATTATTACCTATTGTAGAAAATCAACAGTCATAATATGATGGGTGCAAATTTCTTGGCCAATTTCATTCCATTTGTAGAAACATGAAACCCAACAAGTAGGGTCCTATCGCAATTTGTGATTGCAAAAAACATAATTTGAATCAATCTCAAAATTCAAATAAATGTTTTTTAAATTTCAGACTGAATGAACAAACAGAATTAACTTGCTAAAACAATTACATTTTCCAAAAAATAAATTAATTGGATAATTTTTTATTAGCTCTTTAAAATCAAGCAGTTATGTCCCATAAAAATTCAATTTTACAATTTGTTTTGCATCACAACATGTTTTTCTAAAATGTGTCATTTCAATCAAAAAAAAATGTTTGGTGTTAAATGTTATTTATTTTTGAAATTACATTAATTCATTTTTAAAATTATTTTTTGTCAACAAAGGAAAAACAGACTTTTTTTTTCTTTTTGAAAGCGACTGAAGATTTTTTTAAATGAAACAAAATATATTTACTGCATTGTTTAAAAGGTGCTGTTTCTTTATTTGGTGGTTTATTTATTTTTACGTATCTAATTCTTTAGATGAGCGTAGCATATTTTATTCCTAGAAATTGGCTTAAAATATTTTTGAAATTATATATAATTTGCAATTTTTGCTTAATTCTGAGAATTTTGATCAGATGCTAGAAAGTCGATTGGTATATGGGAAAATAGACTCGTTTAGTTCTGTACGGAACTTCTTGTTCATGCTTTTTACATGATGCTTAAATTTTTTCAGTCATGGCAGTCATAGGAGTGAGTCCTGTACTCTGGTTTTATGGCAGAAAATTGTGAAGCAAAACCCTAGAGAAAAAAATTGGTTCGGATGATTTAAAAAATATTTTAGGGAGGAATATTGCCAAGAGTCTCACAACTTGGTCTAAATATTCAGGCTTTTGAACTTTGCACCTCTCTAGCCCCTCGGAACAGTGTTAATGGCTAATATAATGTAGCCGTCCCCTCCAAATAAAAATAATTGCTATGAAACTTGAATACTAAAAATAACTGGGGAGCACAATTTGGAAACAAGTGGGATGTGATGGGGGAAACAATGGTCATATTTGGATTCAGGGGGTCATTTTACGTAAGAATCAACAAGAATTATATCAGGAGCATTATAAAGGGATTTTTTGACTGTGAAGTGTAACTTGCCATTAGCCACCTGGCGGCCAAGCATCTTACTTCGCAGGGGTTAAAAATGATATTGCCTGACATGCACAGTGCATGTAAAAATTCTGAGCGGGCATGAATCTTTTACCCTTATACGCCTGGCCGGGCTTGTAATTTTTTAATCAAATATTTCTTTCTAAAAATTTTGTATTTTATTGAAAAATTACCGCATCCTCACAGGAACCCAAAACTTTATTTCAAGCGGTACCACCAAAACTACAGGGTTCGTACAGGTCGTGGAAATCCTGGAAAGTCATGGAAAAATAATAAACAAATTTCTGACCTGGAAAAATCATGGAAGATTGAAATTTTCATTCTAAGTAATGGAAATTTATTTAAAGTCATGGAAAAATGTCCTGGGCAAAGAGAAAGTAACATAGCTAAAAGAGCATTAGAAATCTTGAGTGATTCAACAGTATTGCACATAAAAGCTATTAAAGCTGAAAATTAAATGATCCCAAAAAGAAATTTGATTTTTAAAATCTCATGCATTCATTCACTTCTGTTGCAGCCGCATATTTTTTTTTTTTTGCAATGTGATTTTACTGCTTGGACATCACTCATTTGGTATTAACCATTATTTTAAACACTTCATGTATTTTATATTCTGTTGTAGCGATCTTGCACTGTATTGATTTTGCCACGCCTACTCAAAAAAAAAAACAAATCAGTTGCATCCGAGTTGGTTTCCATCACCCGTAAAAACTTTATTATTAAATTTATCAAATTTAATTATTAAATTATCTGAATTTGTCGAAGGTTTTAGAAAATTGAGATCTTAATTCAGGCGATAGAACACAGAAATAGGGGAATTTCAATACTCTAAAAAAGAGTAGTGCTCAACATGCGGACTGCAAAACTAATCCCTGCTTCCCTCTGCTACGTTCAATGTCAGGAATCAAACACTGTTCTGGAATTTCTGAACTTATTAATTTGTATGCATTTGAAAATGTGCAAATAAGTGAGCAAGTGCATTTGAATCAGAAGCTTTATTCATCACTTAATGGTTGTTTTAATAATAAATATCTGGTATAGAAACATGAATTTACTAAAGAAGGTTGCTTTACTTTAAAGAACCAAAATACTGTCAAGTTATGTGGATGATTAAACGCACCGTTGGCACTAAAAGGCAAATTTTGAAGCAAATTTATTGAAACTCGGTTAATGACTCATTCAACCTTTGTCCCATTCATTATCCTTCTGCCTGTTTATGAAAAAAAATATTACATTTAAGCATCATTGTATTTTATTCACTGTATTTTTAATTTACTTAAATTGATGTGATGAAGACCATTAAGAATATTCAGTAAGTTACCGCCCTATAGCCAGGGCTTAAGGCAGAAATACATGAAATACACCGCCAGCTCAGTATTTCACATACCATTAAGAATAGTTTAGTTTTTTTAAGAGTGCCCAGATTTTTTTTTTTTTTTTAATCACAAGTAAGTGCTTCCATGAGGTAGTGGCATTTACGTAGAAGTTTTGCTATTGCACATTTCCAAAAATTGGCAAGTTTCATATTAAGTAGTACTAGTTTCTTCGAGTAACAAAGTCATGAAAATTTTTATGAAGTCATGAAAAAGTCTTGGAAATGTCATGGGATTTTTTCATCCAAATAGAGTATGAACCCTGAAACTAAAATCATTAGGAATCATCGGCAAAGTCTGATTTATCTTTTTTAACTTGAGTACAAAAAACTGGGCATGTAAAATTTTTTATTAGGCCATGTATTCTTTAAACAAACATGCCTGGCAGAGCACGTCAAATTTTTGAGATTTTTCTTACCCTGTTACTTTGGCAACTGTATGAAGTACTCAAAGGTAACTTTTTATTTAAAAATCCAACCAGCCTCAATAATTTCATTTTATTTTTTGTAATTTTTTTTAACAAGTTATTTTTGTGCTGTTGTAATCAGTTTGTGAAGTAAAAATGATCCCTGGTTCTTACACTATGTTCCATATCATTAATGTATAATGGGTGTTTGTAATCCGAAAATTTTGGGCTGACAGCTAAAAAATTAATGTACAAAAAAACTTCTAAAATGTTTTGTCTTTTTTTCTCCCAATGATTTTTGTATGCATATTTGAAGAGTTTATTGGGAGGAGGGGAGCTTCCTTAAAGTTTCCAAAAATTTCACCCTGTCTTCATAAAAATTTACTTGAGTCCACTATCACACCTTACACTTTTATAGGTTTCACTCTTCTACCCCGCCTCCTAAAGGGTTAACAAGTGGACATGTTCTTCTTCATACTCTTGAACATGTTCAAAATGTCTGAATGTATCTTAGTGGTGAGGCAGAAAAGTAAGAAAAGCAAATGAATAAAGTTGCAGTTAGGTCTCATATGCTAATATTTTCCTCCATAGCTTATCTTTTTTTAATAAAACTGTAAATACTAAACAAAAAGGCTACTGGTCACTGGTGATTAAACAAAAATTTGAATTTTCATGTCTGATTCCACATGTGTTTGAATAAATTCTTGGACCTTCTAGTTTCTATCCAAATCTGCTGATCCTGGACCTCGAATCAGGCCATTGTTGTAATATGTGAAGCTTCCATTTCTCAAACTTTATGATAGCTAGTCTATTTATATGGCTTACAATTAAGTAAATTATACTATTTGTCTATACATTTAACATATATCTATATTTCATTTGTAACTTTTTTTTAGGAATCTGAGATTGTAAGTGATATTACTGATGAACTGAATGGCTTGTTAACTTCTGTTAATGAAACCCTTGGCAAACTTACTGTGATAAAAGGTAAGTTTTCTATTGTTTTACCCCTGAGCTTTCACTTGTACCTGGGAAACTCATCTGCAAGTTCACAAAGTTTAGCCAGAGGTTGTTGAAATTTTGTATTTATGACTTTTTCAACATCCATTTGTGCACTTTCCTGTTTGATTGCAATTGATTTTGTCTATGAAAGTGTTTGTGCACGAATCTATTGTAACTCAGAAATGGTTTTTCATAGAATGTTAATACTTTGTATTTCAGATTTAGTTATGAACTAGTTGCAGACTTCCCATTGCATTTGTGTTAATTATTGTTCACGGTTGAAAAAGTTGGATTTTTTCAAAGCAGATAGTTTTTGGGTATGAGATGGAGAAATTTGTCTGCTCCCCCTCCCTCCAAATAATTTTTGAGCAAACACTGAACTGAACAAGATTTCTTTTCTCTTTTATTTTCAGTAGATACATGTATTTGCTGATAAATGTAAAATCACAGCATACGTTTTACAACTTGAGTGTCACTGAACAGCTTTTTCATTGCCAAAATTTTTGAAGTGAAACTTTTTATGTGAAAGCTTTGTAATTCTGATTTAGCTACCATTTTGTGTGACAGAAGTGATGTAGTTTTTGTGTGACGAAAAGTCGCACATGCACTCTTCTTGCTTTCTTTCTCGTTGTCCAACAAGCCTCCTCATAGTTTCCGAAAATTTCAGTCTTCTAAAAAATTTTACTTAAGACCACTATCACCCTTGGTTTGTAGATTATTGTCCAATCATCAAAATATTCGTTTTGGTTCAGGAAAAATCATAAATCATCAAAACTTCTGGAAATATCATGGAATTATTTTGTGGTTGTTGTAGCTTTATTAGTAATATTGTTTCTATAATATTTGTACTAAATACATAGTGTAAATAACAAGTTATTGGCCCCGAACCAGTAATGAGCAGGCTTGTCAATATCAAGTTTGTAATTGATATTCCATGAACACCACCAGTGGATTCTCAAAATAGCATCTTTCAAGAACATCCCACCACATTGTTTTCTAAACATGAGTTTAATCTATGTTTGGAAAAATGTTTAAAAAAGGAAAAATGAAATTTTCTTTGCATTTAAGTTTTTAAAAGGTTTCTTTCTTAAGGACCTGGCATCGCATACTAATTCCTTACTAATATACATACTAATTCCTTAGCTTTTGCCCCTATCTTATAGGCATATATTGGTCATTAATTAAGATGCTTAAGATCATTTTAAGTTGATGTGTCCATAATTTGTTAAGTAAATTAAGTATTTCAGTTTCAGGCACATGTGACCAAAATTAATTTTTTGACCATTCTTACTCAAAATTATTATTTAGAATTCGTGATGAAACATTAACTTAATTTGACAGACGAAAAAAAAATGTAGCAGTAGAATAGTTCTATTTATTATATTTAAACACTAATTTTTGTTCTGCTGTGCTAGTCATAAAAGTCATATCTCTTATCACTTTTTATTATAATTGAATTAAGGTCACTAGGAGGTTTTTTGTCACATATTTTACCTAAATACAATGTTTTATGGCTATTTGTCAATTGAGAATATTTTTTTTAAAATTCTGAAAAAAATATGTTTGAATCAAATATGTGGATGCGCAAAACTTTTAATGGCAATTTCTAAATTTGAACTTTGCTGCAGGTGCAGATACGACTTTTGCTCTTAGCACGGAAATGTTGTTCAGTCAAACTTTTCAAAAGTGATTTGTTAGTTATCCATTTTTTACTTCGTTTTACGTATTAAAGAAAGTATTGTTTTCAAGAAATTTCATTTTAAAGCGGTATTTCCTAGAAAGTTGAAATGTGGTATGTAGACTCTTAATAGGGTCTAATTGTGCACCTCCCCTTTTGGTTGCATTCGAATGTTCTGAAAGGGATTTTTTGCATCTTTTTGGGTAAAATCTATGTTAATTTCAATGCAAACTCAAGTGATTTTATAATTTGTTGAACACTTGTTAATTTTAATAATGTTCGAATTGGTAATTCGACACTTGGTTATCTTGTAAGAAAAAAAAACTGTTTCAATATGGTTGGATACTTTCTTAAGGTATTTCCTGAAAATAATTGAATTTAGTTAGCATGATCAGTACTAGTTTTAGTGTGACCATACCAAAGCGAATGGGACCATAACTGGTCGAATCAGTGTATTCCAATTTATGTCAAAAAATATGTATAAATCATAGTTTAAAATGAATAAAAATTTTACAGCTATAAAAGTGCAATTTCAAAAATCCTCATGGTGTTAGAATGGTTTTTTCTTGGAACTTGAACTGCAACAGCACAGTTCAACAACATTCCAAACTTAAAAAACCCTTAACCCCATATAACTAGTCATTTACCACATATATGTTTATTTGGGGGGAGGGGAGCTATGCTTTACAGCAAAATCTTACCTTTTTTTTTCATTTCAAGCAATGAGTATGTATTGTTATGAAATAAATAAAATAAAATTTATTCTTGTTTTTGTTAAATAAGGAGTTAAAAATATATTTTTGTAGTTGCCATTGTTTTAAGTAAGTTCAAAAATCATTGCATTCTAAGTAATGCAGACCTCAGATAGTAATTAAAGTCTCAAAATTTGCATTTATCATACTTCAAAAATGAATTCATTTTTATTTTAATGTAAAATTTCAAAGTTAGCTATGATAATTTCTTAAAAGTGTAAATTCTGCTAATTTTTCTCTTTCTTGTTTCAGAAATCTCTAAGAAAGGTAGTCCTTATGTGTGTGAGAAATGTTCAATAGTTGAGTTACTTCTTGATTTAGAAAGAACTCGCAAAAGAATACATGCGTCAAACTTATTGGAAAATATTAATGAAACAAAGATTGAACAGCTAACTCAGGTACTTTTGTCTGAAGTAGATGATCTGAAGAAGCAGCTGGAAGAACCTCATGCTATTTTGTCATCTGGTGCAGAGAATTCAGAATCCAGTCATGTTACAGATAAAGTTTTCCAAAAGAATAGGTTGCTGATAAATGAAAAGGTGGATAGTCCAAACGCAAGGGACTATATAAACAAAGTGAATGATCAATATAATTTTGTAAGCCAAGAGTTAAAAGAATGGCAAAGTAAATATGAGATGTTAAATAAAGATTTTGAGCATATCAATGACAAATATAACTCAAAGGAACAAATGTTCAATGATTTGAAAAATGAATGCAAAGCTTGTTGCAAAGAATTGGAGCAATCCAAAAAAGAAAAATTATTGTTAGAAAAAGAATTGGAAGGAATGAAAAATGAAAACGAAAATCTTCAACTGGAGTTAGTAAAAGTTGAGGGTGAAAAAACGTTATTCAAAAAACAGTTGCAATCCCAAAAAGTCCAAATAGAACTCTTGGAGAACCAATTACAAAGTAACAAAGATGAATATTCATCAACTGTCAAAGAGAGGGAAAAACTAATAAAAAATAAGGAGGATATTGAAAGAGAGAAGGGAGAATTGAAAATACAAAATAAATTGTTATTGAACCAAATTAAAGAACTCAATGAAAAATATGATAATATTTTTAAACAGCTTAGGGAATTGGAACACCAAAAGGAATTCCTCAATAAAAAACTGTCATCTGATGGAGAAAGCAGTGAATCTGTGAAAAAGCAGTTTGAAAAGCTGAATGAGAAAAGCAAATCATTAGCCATTAGCTTGCGAGATAGTGAAAACAGAAGAGCAGTGCTTGAAGAAGAGTTCAAAAATGTTGTAGATCAGTTAAGTATTGTTGAAAAGCAATTAATAGAATCAAACAACAAGTGTGTATCTGTTGAAAATTCAAGGAAAGACCTAGAAGATAAGAATACATTAGTCAAAGCGCAAATAGAAAAAGTAAAAAATCAAAATGCATTTTTGGAAGAAGAATTACACTATAGAGAAGATCAGAAAATTATGTTAGAAGGTGAGCTTAAAAGGCTAAAAAATACTGGATTGGTTATGGAAAAAGAAAGAGAAGAGTTGGTAAAAGAGAATGAAATCGTAAGGAAGCAGCTTGAAAGTGTTAAATTTATAAATGAATCAAAAGAGAGAGAACTCTCAGAGATGAGTCTCAAAGTAAAATCATATGAGGAAGAATTAGCAGATATGCAAAAGAAAATAGGCTTAATTGAGCAGGAAAAAGTTCTCATCAATGAAAAAGTGGAAACCTTGAAAAAAGAAAAGGAATGTCTTGAAGCAGAAAAGGAATTAGTATCACAAGAACTGAAAAATGTCAAAGACAATAACAGTTATTTGGAACATAAATTAAGAATGTACAATGATGAAAAAGTCGAACTGGTAAAAGATTTGGATGAAAAAAGAGAAGTATTAAATAATGAAAGGAATGCAGCATCTGAATTAAAGCTTAAAATTGGCAATCTTGAAAATTGTGTTGGTAATTTAAAACAAGAAAACAATAACTTAAATCAAGAGAAACAAGAACTGGCTAGGAAAAATAGTGATAATACTTTACAGCTAAAGGAAGTTCAGAAGGAAAATAACCACTTGAAAAACCTTATTCATAACATGGAACAAAAGAATTCTGAAATAGATAAACTTTGTACTCAATTACAAGCAGAGTTGCATAATACTAAAGAGCAGCTTATGGAGCTCGATTTAAAATGCTCTGAATATGAAACAAAACTCACTTTAGAATCTAAAAATAACAAAGATTATGTATCAAAATTAAAGATGTTTGAAAGCAACTTGTTTGATAAGAAGAAGCGTGTTACTGAATTAACTGTTGAAAACGGTGATCTCTTAAAACGTTTTGAAATCCAAAAAGATAAACTGGCAATTTTAGAGAAAGAAAGGTATGATGTGTCCGAACAACTCCATGAAAAGGAAAAGGAACTGTCTTCACTACATATTGTATATAATGATCTTGAAAGCAAGTATGCTACATTATTAAAAGAGAAAAATGTAGTTGAGGAAAAATTAAAGTCATTAACTGCTTCAAGTAAGGAACTGCGAAAAGATCTTCAAGCAAAGGGTGACCACGTGCAAAAATTAGAATCAAAATGCATAAATTACGAGAATGAATTGTTGTCATCTTCAAATACTAAGAATAACTTTATTCAGAAATTGCAGGCTATCAAGAAAGAATTATTTTCTGATTCGCAAGTCGTGAATGAAATATTCGGCTTCAATATAACAGAAACCATCTCTGAGAAAAAAAGTGATAATCTTGATGATCCAAGCCTGAGTAAGGAGGAGACGATTGATAAACTCTGTTATGATATTGTACTGGAGCACCATGATTTTTTGAAAAGTCTTGCCGCTAACGTACGACATTTGAGAAGTAATTCTTTAACATTGGAAGAAAGTAAAGCTAAAGAGGAACAACTGAAGTTAGAACTCTGTTCCCTTCAAATGCGACTACAATTTTTGAAAAGTGATCTAGATAGCCTAAACAAACAAAAAAGTGAAATGAAAAATGTTATTGATGAACAAATGAAAACCATATCTAAAAAGGAAAAGATGCTAATGCTAAAAGACTCTGAGATACATTCACTACGCCATCAACTACTTGGAGTCAACAATGAAGTTCAAAAGGAGGGGCAACAATTGATGCAGCTAAATATTCAGGAAATTGAAAAGGGTAGATTAAAAGAGCACAGTGAACGCTTGCAGTCTGTTATCAATGAACTCCAGAAAAGTTTGTGTGATAAGGAAAAGTTATTAACAAAGTGTGATGCTGAAATTCATTCTTTGAAACTTCAGCTGATTGACTTTCAAAATGAAAGTAAAAAAGCTGGTTTCCAACTAAATGCAAAAGATGATGAAATAACATGCTTGCAAGAAAGGATATTTAACCTTCAGACACAAGTGAATAATTTATTATCTGAGAAAATTGATTTGGATGTACAAATGGATAATGAAATAAATAGACCTGCCACAGATGCAGTAACCAGCACCACTGACCTTCTTGATACCAGCATGCGTGCATGTGTTTCAGAAAAACAAACTCGAAGAAAGTCACCTAACTCTTCTATGGAGTCTTCTAAGTGTGATATGACTTCTGATGAATCTTTAATCTTGCCAGAAAGCCAAGTAAGAGATGTTGAACCATTTGTGAGGAAAATAAATGCTTTGCAAGTAAAACTATCCATGGCTACCAAACGCATTGAAATATTGGAACAAGAGAAAAATGACTTGAGAGAAAATCTCTTAGCAGAAGTTCATACAAGAAAAAAATCAAGTTTGAACACTCAAGGAAATACCAATGAGAAAATTATAGAACTTGAAACAAAACTGGAGAAGAAAGTTAGTTTTATTAAAGAGCTTAAAAATGATTTGTACAAAACATCTGACTCTCTTGTAAAGACACAGGAGGAGTTGCGTGATTTACGCGAAAAAGTATCAGCATTAGACAACTCAAAATCTGATCTTCAATTTTGTAAAGATTTTTCATCAAATTCATTAGGCATTGAAGCCAATATCAGCAGTTTAAGAAAACACAAATGGGAACTTATTCGGACTATTTTTGATATGCAAAAAAAGCTTTATGAAAAGAAAGGTATTCATTTAAACCATTTTGAAAATTTCAAGAAGCATATTGAAAATCTTCATTCTTCACAAATTTCTGCAAAATTATCAAAATCCGAGAGTGAGCCTATTTTGAGCTCTCATGCTGACTTGGCATCAAAAAGTATGTTTTTGAACAGTCAGAAATTTTTAAATTGTGTGCTTGTTGGACTAGAAATCGATATTGAATGTCTAGAGAATCTTAAAATTTTTCTGAAAAGGTTTTTTGTGCCATATATTCTGCAGAATACTGAAATGGCTGATCAAAATAAAGTTAAGTCAGGTCATGCCATCTCTATTATGAAATCCTTTTTAGAAAATACCCCAAGTTTTAATCATGTAGTTGAAGAAAGAAACACTACGCTCTTAGAAAGTTGTACAAGTTCTCCTGATTTTGTCTTAGTGGAAAGCAAGAAAGTGAGAAAATGTGATATAGTGCCAAATGAGTAAGTTTTAACTTTTTAATCTTTTTTTTTCACCCTTCCTTAATGACAAAGACTAGTTCACCATTGTCAATTAATAGTTAGAAATTTTTTTTAATTAATTTAAAATGATTACGCATTAAAAATGATTACGCATTTAAACAGTAGGTACGTTAAAGAAGTCAGTAATTTTTCCTTATCAATCAGTTAGTTGTTATTGTTACAATTGTTAGTATTATTGTGTTTTTTTTTTTTTTTAAATGTAACTTCAGAATTTTAATGTTACCTATACATTTGGTAATCAAGAACATTTTAGCACACAAACTTAGCAGATTTCTGCATACAAGTGTTTCGAGGTTTCAGGATGTCTTTTCATCCAAAAGCTCACTATTTGTATTGAAAAAGAGGATCCCTGAAACCTTGAAACAGGTGTATGCAGTAATCAGCTACTTTTGTGCATTAAAGCGTTGTTGATTACCATTTACTTTTCCACACAAAGGTACTTATTTATTTCTTATCTATACAGTTGTTTCAAACTTATGAGAGTAAGACCCTTGTATCAATCAGAATAAACTTGTTAACTATTGTTTAGATGCTATTGCAGCAACCCTAACTGCGCCACACTTCTTGTGGTGTATGAAGCATCTAAGCTGCTCCTCTTCCTTCATTTTCTGACAAACCAATTAGAAGCATTGTTGCAAATTGTATAAAAATGTCACGCAGAAATTAACTTTTACCAAATAGATGAATTATCTTAAGATTGTTGGGGGAGGGGCTGTAAGAAGGTCAACTCATATTGTAATAGATAATATCCATTAATAGTTTTAAATTACTGCTCTAGTTGTGATTATTTTAGAAAAACACTCTTATTTTCTCTTATACTTCAAATATCAATTTCCAGATGGAGCAAAATGGCTTGGAATTTATCTCAGAAACTAGATCATGTTGAGAGTATTTTAAAATCTTTGGACTCTGAGTATTTACGTATGAAGAAAATGGAACTCACTTTGGAAGGTATAATTTCTTGATTTCAGAACTTTTTGGTGTTTTATGTTCCAAAATGTGGTTTTGATATTATGTTTTTTTTCCCCATAATTTAGCTTAGTTTCTGTATGTTATGTGCAAAGAATATTTTGTGCGAAGTTTGCATATCAACTAATTTAAAACACTGCAAAATTGATTATTCTGATTCAAAGGTTTAAATACTAGTTTTCACAGGATATCTTAGCCATTAAAAGAGGTTCTTAAATTCTTGTTCTTTTAACTAGAAAATCGCCAGTCAAAGTGTGCCGGGTGAAAATTGCTTCCACATTTGAACGAAGCAATTGCCTGTTTGGTGATAATTTGATAGTTGATATTTTAACCCTAACTCCAGTAGATAGTATTAATTGCTAACCGCTTTTTCATTTCTTCATTCTCCTAAAATGAGTCTTATCAGTGAAACAGTTAAGTTACTGAACCCAGTTCAGCCTTATCAAAATAAAGACTTTCCCTGCATGTCAAACATTACCAAGGAATATTATCAAATTATCATGCTACGGCATGAGTTCCATTGTTGATGACGTCAGAGCCTTATTTGATTAGTGAATTTGCCATTATATATATGAGGATTATTTAGAAAAATTCAGTCTTGGGTGAGCAAGTATTTTTGATTGTGTGAAGAATTATGTTTTTTACTGTATACATTGATAATAAAAATTATTTCCAAATCTAGCAATTAACCAACCATGAGAGATTTTCTTTTTTCATTGTTCATCAATACAAAAAAAAAAAATCTAATTATATAAAAATTAATTCTTTTATTGCAAAATAAATACATTAAATTGTTAACAACTTGCTCAAATAATGGTTGATTGTTTCCAAGTTCTTGTCCTTTCAAAGAAATTTTTTTGTACCTAATCTGATTATATTTGCTAAGCTGAAACTCAATCTCTTCTATTTTCACCTCTTTGTAGACTGGGCACTATTATCTGTGCTAAACTAATCAATACCAGTGCCAAAGAGACTTAATTAGCCACCTTTTTGCTCTTGACAAGATACCTTATCTATTCAGCATGAAACTCTGGAAATATCCGATCCCAGTGTAGTTATCCAAGTTTTTATTAATTTGATTTTCGATGATTTTTCAAAATTTAATGTAAAAGATTGACCTACCTACAGGCTACATCCGGCCTGCAAACAGATTTTATCCAACTTGCAAGAAGCTTACAAACTGAAAAGGGGGGGGGGTACATTTTTTAATTTATAATATGTTTTCTTTTAAAAAATTTTGAAGATAACCAAGCCCATAATTTCTCAAAAAACATTACAGAGCCTTTAAAAAATCGGTGGGGGAGGGGGAGGAGTAAGGCTAACTAGATGATCTGAACTGAAATATTGTTGGATTATTGGCCCACCTCCCCTCCAAAAACTTAATGTGTCCTCCCTTGAATAAAAAAGGCTGGAGTCCTCTGTTTTAAATACAAAAATGAATTAAATTGTTTTAAACAAAAATAAAAAATAATCTAGGGAAAGAAAAATCAATTTCTGTAACTTATCATTTCACTTTGGTTAGCCACTTTATGAGGGTTAAATGTGACCTATTTGTTTTGTATGATGCAAACTAGAACCAATCTTCTAAGAAAACTCAAACTAACATTTTCTTGGCTCATGAAGAAAAGCTTTCTGGAACTCTGGGTTTATTTATAAACACAGAATTTATTTCTTCAGTTAATTTTAGATATGATGTTTTGCACATGCTGCATTTTCAATCCGAATAATTTCCTCTTTCTTCTGTTTTTCTATCATTAATTTAGGAAAATCCATTAGTGATCAAATTGAATCATTATCTCAGAAAATATTCAATGAAAACAAAGCTCTACTTCAAAGCACAAAACTATTTCATTTCAATGCATCTTTGAAGACCTCAGGCATTTTCAACAGAACAGTTGTTAGAATTTCAAGTAAACAAGGTACAAGTTGTTCTTTTAATTGTTTATTTGTTGAAATCATTCAATATTGCATGACCTATTATATTTAATAAAATAATTTAAATTATTTTTATTTTTGAAAAAATCTAGTTTTAGCTGCTTTAATGATCACTTAGTTGATTTTATAGTAGCAAATTTTTACTCATGATATCTCTGTTACATGTTGTATCTTTTCAAGTAACTTTTTTGCTGAACTAAACTATTGTTTTGTAAATTGCCTTCTACGATCTTTTGTAAATATTGCTGGGATATGTCTGTTCAACAATTCCTAAACCAATCTTTTTTTCCAAATATAATGAGTATCACATACAAATAACACATTTTACTGTTTTTTTTTTTTTTTTTTTGCTTTTATGGCTAATTTTTATGCAATTTTTAGTTAGATAAACCAGGGCTTAATACTTTCTGATTTTTATTGAAGCGAAATTTTTGTGAAGATAACACAAAAATAGCATATTCAGTACATTCATAAAAAAAAATTAAAATTGTCGTTTTCACAAAAATTTATTTTTAATGAGTATTTATTTATTGCTTATGGCTTGAAGCAAAATTTCCATGTTTAAATTGAATTTTGAACTGATTAATACAAAAATTATGTGTATGATTTTTTGTCTTATATTAACTCAAGGGGTTTTTTGCATCCCCGTTTTTAAGCCCTTCCCCCTGAAATAAATATGTTTAAAATAAAAACTTATTGTTCTGTTTTAAACTTACTGTTGTAGAATCTCCTTTTTTTCTCTTCTAACTGCGTATTTATTTTTCTATATACACACACATATTTAGAATTATTTTTACAATTTGTATAACATTTTTTTTCAACTTTATATAATTAAAAAAATATAAGTTTGAGGAACTTTAATCTTCTTAAAATGTTTCTGTTAAACTTGCTAGTGTGCAGAAAACATAGTCTAAATTTTCATTTTTTGTAAATAAAAGGTTTTTTTTTTCTGGTGTATTCAAAAACTAAATAAAAGTGTTTGAAAATGTTCTAGAATATATTTTAATATGAATTTAATATGGGGCAAAGTGAAATGGTGAAGTATTTACTCTGTTTTAAACGCCACCTATCTGGTAATATTTTAACTGTAGTAACACATGAAGTCTATTCCAGTAAGGAAAAAGTACTCCTTCGTTTAATAAGTCGCTTATTTATTCATTCACATATTTTGTTATTCATTCACTATTTTATTAACTTCTTTATTTTATCTCATAATAATTTATTTATTTATTCATTCATTCTTTAATCGGGTACGTTTTCTTAACTATTTCACTTTGCCCCACAGTCTCCTAATATTATTTTTGTCAAGTTGTCAAATCTGAACTTATGTTTACAGTAAGCTAATACAATCAGACTAATATTTTATAACATAAAAATTCTGACCATGGTTTACTTGTTTTCTTTCCATTTCAGACTTGAGTGATCATGAATCTTTATTAAGTGAGGAAACAATAACTTTAAGCAGAAGCGGAAGTCTTAGTCCTGTAAGCTTTGAAGAAAACCTGCCTATTAAAATTCAATCAGTTGGTGCTGCTGCTTCTAACAAAGACAAAACATGTGAAAAATCAAATTCAAAAGAAGTGATTGTTGACTCGTATTCATCAAAATTACAGACTGCAGGCAGTTCCCAAGATTCTGTTTGCCCGCGATCACATTATTCATCTCCTGATCTAGGAATAGAATCTGACCCAAATCATGACAGTTCAGCACCAGAACAAATGGAGAAACATGAGTTGTGCAAAGATACTAAAGCTGAGATAAAAATTAGACCTAAACTTGTAGGACGCCAGCCAAAAAAATCTATGTACACAAGTACTGAAACTAGCAGAAGGAGTTCAGGTATTTATATTATTTTCCCCTACAAATGCATTCACACTTCTGCATGTTAAAAAATATGTGCTTGCGAAATTCGATGAAAACCCCATGTCATGGGGACCTAAATATGAGGGCTGCAGAGTCAGAGGGAAAATGGACCGACTCCGACTCTTAAATTTTAAAACTTCTGACTCTGACTCTGGCTTTTTTTTTTTTTACAAAAACCCCAAACAGAGATTGAAATATAATTCCTTTTTATGAACGTCCGAAACGTCCCGTTTTACTGTAAACCTAAGCTGCATACAACCTTATAAATTCAATTTGAAAATCAAATTTTATAATAGTTTCAATTTTTAAAGAGATCTCAAAAGCCCCATTTTTTTTTAATGAAAAGGATTAAATTTGCTTCCCTTATAATGTTTAACAAATAGATGTGCTGATCAAATTTTGTTCTTTCAATTTTTAAAAGCTGTAACTAGAGAGAGAAAAAGCTTTCGTGCAATAAAGAAACCTTTCTTGAGAAGGGGCAGTCAGCCCCAGCGGACACCTATCGAGGGAGGGGGGTGACAACCCAAGTTAATTTAAGAATTTATAAAAACATATAAATCAGTGGCGGCTAGTGCCTTGAAAAAGTGAGACGGCCAGATCATGTGTGCACTACTCGCACTACCCCCCCCCCCCTAGTTTTTGGGGGAAAAATATATGTTTTTAATACTTAAACTTTCTTAAAATAATTATTTGTGTTAAATGAATAAAATTCATTGAATTGAGCAAAAGCTTTTTTAATTTTTATAACCAAGTTAAACATTTTTCATATGGCCAATACTCAACTTTTTTATTCATCTGCATCCAAGCTCTCAATAACAATCAACTTTTAATTATGCTCACTAGATTTTTGAAAAATGTCTTCTTTTTTTTTACATAATTTAAACACTTAAGATTTTTTACGCTAAATAGTTTGGTAGAAAATTTTGTAAATTATGCATCTGATAGTTCTGATGCAAAACATACTTCATGAAATGAACTAAAGAAATATTTCTTCCAACGTGAACCTATTTTTTCCAACCGGTATACAAATGCAGATAGATTAATGTAGAAATAATGTAAATAATTTAATATGATAACATAAAAGTAATGTGGTGTGAGCTTTTGGAAACACTTTTGAGATCTGATTCTGTATGAGACATTATGGAACGCCACTGAAATATAAGTTCGTTGCTTGAGGCACCTGGGGCCCTGCCATTTATCCTCTGGTGTGGTGTGTTGATAGTTCCCCTGTTGGGGACATGGTTTTATTTTGGCGCAGAAGATGGTTGCGTGAATGTCCGAGAGATGTGGCTTCCTCTAATAGGAGTACCATAATGGTTAGCCGAAGGCTCTTCAAAGTAAATTTCAACTAAAGTTCTTTTTTTAAATAAGTTTAAGGTTTTTTTATTTTATTTTTTTTCTATTCCTGCATATTTATTAAGTTTTATACTTTTTTCCCCCCTTTGGGGGATTTCTAGGCTATTAATTATGGAATGATATAGGTTTGGGTTTTCTTGTTTTGAAATTTTGCAATATGAAATCTGTAATTGAGCAATTTCAAAGTATTTAATCAAGGCTTCACTTGATACGTGTTTCTATCAGGCTCTGTCATTTCAATAAAAGTTGTGTGAAATCAATCAATCAAACAAAAAACCTGGTCAGACTCCAGTGACATCTGTTGAAGTTTGTGGTAACTATTATGTATATACAACTCAGGTTTTATTTTTAAAGTGAGAATTCAAAATTGAGTTCTGAAATGTTAAAGTTTATTTAAAGGCGGAGTTTTTCCTCCTGTGAAGAAAAGTGTCTGAAAAGATATTTCAGGCAAAAAGTGAATAAATATGGAACTTCATTTTCAAAAAGAAAAAAATAATAAGTTTTAAAGCTGAGGAAGATGTTTCTCTCCAACTCATTAAACTAATGTAAAATTATTTTAATCAAAAAAGTTTGATAACTTATTCTAATTTTTGCAATGAAACATTTTCAAAATTATTTGAGTAATGTAACTTTAAAGCCTCAATAAACATAATTAGGAGTTAGTTACGTTGAATATTGATCATTTCTTAATGTATGCACTTTCAAACAAGCTCAAAAAAGTTTGCTGTTTGGAAATATATGTTAGTAAATGTTTGGTTAACTGGTTTGGTATAAAACTGATAGTTAGTATGTCCTTATGATCAAAATGCATTACAATTCATATCATAAAGGAATGTGTTGAATGTTAAAAAAGAAGACATTTAAATCATTCATTATAATTTAAATCATTAGTTTAAAAAAAATGTTTTAAATTGAACCAGTAATGAATTCATCACGGAAAACATGCCAATAAAAATTTCAAAAAATCAAAAGACGGCAACTTTTTGTAAAAGATTTTTATAAACCTACTTTTCAGTATTTAGAAAAACGGTTAAAAAAATTCTCTCAAAATTTTGTTGGAATTAAACTTTTGCTTGGTAAAAAAATAAATGAAACAAAATAATAATAATAATAACTATAATAAATAAATCAATACCCGTTAAAAATATAAATGGTATTCAAATGCTTAAGCATTATGAGGAAATTTAATGAAAAAAAGAATGTTGTTGTGTTGTAAAAATTAATGGAAGAATTAACAGATGTGAAACATTTGGCATGTTTTAAAATTTGTTACCAAAATAGTCAAACATTCCGACAACAATGCTGTTGAAGTTTAAAATTTAGTGTACACATTTTAAGCAAAGCAAGTTATTCAACGAGACTCGTTAAATTGAAAAATAGTCAGCCAAGTAAATATAGCAATTAATTTAAAAACAATGAAAGTTCAATCAAAATGCTAGAAGAGCATACAATGGCGGTAGCAATTTTAGCAATAGAAAAAGTTTTCGACAAGTGGGCATGCTCCACGTCCTGATAATTTCCCCCCAGATTTTAATGTGAATATTAAAAGGCAGGAAATGAAATGTTGCCAAATTTTGAAGCCAAAGGATTACGTCTAGATATATTTTTTATTTTGGCTATTATTTTTCATTTTATTTGTTGTCGCCATGTTTGGTCTTT
This sequence comes from Uloborus diversus, assembly GCF_026930045.1. NCBI lineage: Eukaryota > Metazoa > Arthropoda > Arachnida > Araneae > Uloboridae > Uloborus > Uloborus diversus. The sequence continues at coordinate 35,553,800 of NC_072735.1, read as the reverse complement.
TGGTTTCAATAAAATAGAGCTTTTATTGTTGTCTAATATTGTTTCTTAGCGAATTATTTTACCTTTTACTGAAACTTTTATTGTCATTTTGTAGCTTGTTTCATTTACTGGGAAAATTCTTTTAACTTTCAATAAATATGTATGCAATAAAAAAAAATGTAAGAAAGCTTTGGATCCTTTTTGATGACCTAATTAATTTATTTGGTAAAACTATATATATACATTATTTTGTCTTTTTTGTGGATTTTTAATTAACACAAAGCAAAATTATATCCACCATATAAAAAAGGAACGTTTAAATAATATGAAAATCTTGTTAAAATATTTTGCCAAATTAATTTTAAATTCTCCATTATCATGTTACATAATCAGCTGAATGAATAAACCAAGCCATAAATTAAAAGTCTCTATAAATTTGTAAAATTAGAAAAGAGAAGCAAACATAATGGCGATGTAAGCCTAATTTTTCAAATTTTGCCGGTGACGATGTAAATGTAATTTTTCAGTTTTCGCCAAGGTAGAGAGAAAACATATCACCAAGCGAAGTGACATACCTATAACAAAAAAATATCGTAAGAGAAAATGTATTGGATTCTTACCGATATTGTCAGAATAAAACTATTATTGTCGAAATCTTAACGGTTGCACCATTAAGTACCTCCTTTAAATGTGCAATAAAGCTATAGTATATCTTATAAACAACAAGTGTTCCTTCCTAGACATTTTTTTTTCAATTCAGAGGAAGGGTAATGTTGGAACCCTTCTTTCAAAGTTTATACATTATATATCTCAAAAGTTTTAATCGTAATGCCGAAAAGTGCAAATGGTATTTATTCACTTTTGTTGAATAAGACTTCAGAGATGAGTTTTTACTTCAAAGATTGAACAACACATCACTTTTTACTTCAGAAATAATTTGTTTGCTAATGTAAACAAAGTTTCTCCGGCGAGCAAGTCAGTGCCTTTGATCTTTGGAGAAATGACTGAGTCGGATAAGACACCTATCCTGTGAAGCCTTGATTTAATTTAAGGTTATACAACACTTAAATGCACTGCATTCACTCTTGTTAAAAATTAAATGTTGTAACATTGCAGATTCATTCTATTAATAACCAAAGAATATATATTTTTATATCCCATTTTTTCATTATTAGATACTGAAGCCTTTGTTGGCGGAGACACACTACATGCAATAGGAATTCTACAAGAATATGAATTATTAAAGAGAGAAGTTCAAGAAAGTTTAATTGGAATTAAGAGTGTTTTATCTAGAACTGGAGATGGCTTGCATCAGATTGCAAAATATACTTCACCAAGAAAAGTAGGGGTTATTTACCATATGATTCACTCATTTAGATTAATTTTTAAAAATTTATGTGTGCCTGTTAAAATATTTCAAGTTTTCTCTGTTATCATTTTCCCTTTACTTTTTTCTTACATGGGGCAGCATACATGCACATAGCAAATACTTGCATTAAATATAAGATAAAAATTATTTCTATAGCAGCAGATGGTATCTACACAAGGCTGCAGAGCTTTAAATGCAGTATATCAAACTGAGGAGGTGAAACTAGTGATAAAGAAAATAAACTTAACATTCTCAAAGTAAAATAAGTTAAATTTGAGTTAAAGGAATCATTCCACAGAGAAATATAATGTGACTGTATTCCTTTTCATTTAAAAAATACAGTTGGCTCTCCGTTTAACAACGCTCTATTTAACGACTTTCTCTATTTAACGACGACTTTTCACAGTCCCAGATGGTCCACAGTAGTGTTAAAAGCATTCTATTTAAGGACAATTTTTTGTGGTCCCTTGAAAGTCGTTAAACAGAGAGCCAACTGTATATTGTAAATAATATATTTACTCATAATAGAGAAATATTAATTGATCTATGTAATGACAGTAGAAGATCTTATCACAGCCAAATGGCAATAAAGAGAAATTAAAACTTCACTTACTGACCATCTTCAAACAAATGTTTCATTAATTGTGCAATATCTTATGCATATATATATGTATATACATATATTTAATGGAAACATCCCACTCTTTCAAATTTTAAGACTTGTCACATAATATAAAAACCCAGTGATAAAGGTGTGATATTGCATATCACATTTTTCTGGATAAGGATTGTGTTCCCCATCTTTTTCTGTCAATTGAATCGTTTTCCCCCATTTTGTTTTGTTTTCTGGTGCATTCCCTTTTTCCTCCAGGTTCCCCTTTAAATTCCGCCCATTTTGATGTGTCAGTTATGTGTTTTCATCATTTTTCCACATTTCTAGCTTTGCATCCATGTTTTTCATTTGTGGTCGAAAATCCGTTACTTCTTCATGTACTTGCATCGCCATTAGAATTCTTTGCATCTTTTCCATAGCGTCCTTTCGTTGTTTAGGCGCCAAACATGCTGATTGGTTCCCGCACATTGGGGTGTCCGATTCAATCGCTCATTCACCGACTATTTTTTCCACTCCACTACACTCTGCCTGTTGCTCTCCTAAGGAATGAACGCACATCGGTAGCATGTGAAATTTAACGGGATGGTTCAAATATCTGCGATCCGAAATGGCGATCAGCGAAGCTGACGACTTAGCACCCGATCCGACTTAAATTTAAAGTAGCTATGTAATTCTACCTTATTTAGTATTTTTGTCATATTAACCAAGAAGAGACGTGTAAAACGTTTCAACATTGATGTAACTCAATACCGTGCATCTGATGATGACTTCCCAGTCGTGCCTCTTCAATTTGCCCGCCTCGTTGTATAAGTTAATAATCTCCTACAATATTAATAAACAGATAGCACTTGTCATGCAGCGGCGAGTTTGTATGATGTCCGATAACTGCTAGCTGTCTAATGCAAAACTATGCCTGAGTAGTCGTAGCGAAGCAACGCCCGGACCAAGGAGAATCATTTTCATAAAATCATTACCCACGCTAGCACATTCAGATATCTCCTGCCATGATTCCTCTTTTTATTTTCCTGCTTCTGAACAGTCCATCGCGTATTTGCCTCCAAGTTACGTCCTGAACTAATTTTGCAATCCAGCTCCAATTTCAATATGTTCGTGAACTTTTCAACTTTTGTAATATTGTTTCCTTATGTAAATCTCTTTTTTTGTCCCCAGGGTGATCACCGAGTTTGCAAAGCGATGTTGTCATTCCTGTGAATAGTAACGACTTTCTTCAATAAATGTTAGAATAGCCTACAATAATACTTAACATGGGGTAAATCATATCATTTATTTTAATCGTTGGGCATTCAAGGCAGTTGTTGGCCTTATGTTATTGCAGCGGCGATGCTTCCACTTCCGCAGCCTATAATGTAAATCCTTTATCTTTTGATGAATTCTATTTAATCTTCTAAAATTAGCACGACGCACCATGACAAAAGGACATGTAGACAAGGGTGTGCATGGGAGGGGGAGGGACACCTGTTGGCCCAAGCCTGAAGGGGCCCTGAGATTTGTGAAATGAGGAGTAAAATTTATGTAGGGACATGGAGGTAATGTGGAGGGGGCTTGTAAAAGACATTTTTGACAGGAGACAAAATTTCTTTGCATGCCCCTGATTGTAGGTTATAATTGCAACTTTTTGAAATTTAAAACTTTTCCCCGCCATTCCAGGAATAAACTTGTTTTCTGAGAATTAAAATATGATTTTTTTTTTAATCTGATCTAACTTATAAAACAAACTTTTCATGTGTTGTAAAGATTTGTATTATTATTTTACTATTTAATATTTGTGCATGTGCAGTTTCATTAAAACTAAGACAGCAAAAGAGATATTTCCAAATTATTAATATTTTTCACTATTTTTTTTAATGGAAAGTAAATTTGTGATGTGTAAAAGACCTTCAGACAAAAATTAATTCTGTATTGCTATAGGTTAAAAAAATTCCAGAACATACAAATTTCTTCTTTAAAAACTAATAAACTGAACTTCTATGCAAAATTATGATCAAACAAGTCTGTTATATATTATGAAATGTAAAAAGTGTTGAAGTTTATGGTTAATACAAAACTAGTAATGTCCGAGTGATAAAATTACATTGCAAACAAAAACGAGGGAGATTTATATTGAACAGGTACAATCGGATTTCAAAATGCGTTAAATCAGGACAGAAGCATCCAAAGCAGCCATAATGCGTAAATTTTACATATAATCCTTAAAAGTTGACATGTATACAAGAGCATATCTTTTTATTGCAAGGAAAGTTTTTCTATCTTGAAAGTTTGATTGTTAATATTGAATCCGCATAATTTCCCCTCATGTCTCAACTTCCCCCCATCCTAGATTGCCGGATCAGACTTATTCTGCACCTTTATAAGATACTTTTAGCACCCACATAAACTTCAAATTTTAAATACAGTTGTCTATAAAGTATTGTGAAAACTAAAACATAGCCTGAAATTTCAGCCCTGTGATCTGAGTATCATGTTTCACAGTTGCTTCCACAAAATGGTTGATATAATACTTTCTTTTGCATCTACGTGATTATTTTCCCTGGTTTTAAAGTTATATATAGTAAATGCTCCTTTTTTTCATTATGTATTCCTAAATACCAATTTTTTTGTTTTCTTTTAGAACTTAGAGTATAGCACATTTAGAGCCATTAAAGATACTTGTGCAAATATAGAAGTCTGTCTCAAAGAAGCTTATAAGCTTGTCAATAACTTTTGGATTGCGCCCTGTCCAAATAGTGAAGAATGGAATTCATTAATTCAACAAGTAAGACTCAATTATTTTTTTTTAATAGTTTTTCACTAAAAATAATGTGCCAGGACTTTTAATAGATGGTGATGTTAATCATCAGTATTTTTCATTAAAAGGTTTGATATTTTATTTCTATATAAACTTTACAAAATGCGTATTACATTTAATTGCGATATTTTGATCATTTTTCAATTTAATTTGCTGGCATAGTAGCTAATTTTTGTGTTTGATGAAAGACAGCTTTTTTATTTGCAAACTGCCTGTAAACATCCTTTATTGACATATTTGTTTGACTTTTTGCATCTTTGACAGGAATTCTGTTTTTATTGAAAGTGTTTAACAAGGATGCCCAAATTCATTTAGATGAATATATGCTCATTTGGTTTATACTCAGTAAATATGTACCTACGGAATATTAGTAAAAAAAATTTTTTCAGTGCTTGCTATACCGACGTACAGGCATTTTGCTCTGTTTTGCGACTTTAACAACAGTATTTGCAAAGGTTTACCTGTATTTTCATTATCAGCTGCAAATAAATATTTTTTAGTTAGTGAAATTTAATTTGACTTGTTTGATATCTATTATTTTTAAAGCATTCTTTAATTTTATATATTTTTATGATGTATGTGCATATTGCACCTTTCTTGAAAATTTCCTAATACCCGTTTTTTGGTATCTCGTTTAAAAAAATTCTGAATACCAGAATTGTATTGTTGGTTTGGTACTTTCAATCACTAATATCAATAGAATTTTTTAAATATTGGTTTTGGGTTTTAAAATTCAGTGAAAACATTTTTCTGAATTCGTGAGAAAAAACATAATACACATTGTGTAGATGTACCCGGTACACATGAAAATGAAAAAAATAGTACACTGGTGTGCAAAAATTAAGGACGAAGTCGAAAAATTAGCATATCAGCTGAATGAAGAGGCAGAGCAGACAGAAAAACCAGTCAGGAGATTAAGTAAGGTGATGTACGGTAGCACATGCACAGATATGCAGGCAGACGTAATGGGGGAGTGTCTGAGTAGTATAAAGCATGTTGTTGGTGGAAGATCAGTATTTCTGGCAAAGAGATTGCACGCCGTATAGCAGTTAAAATCACACCGAGTTGCTGCCTCAGCGAGAAATGGCAAATAACCAATCTGTTAGACGACATCTGGATGCTTTTACCCGAGGTCGAATCATTGGGAAGGTGGAGGAAGGCCGCAGTTTGACAAGTGTGGCTGCAGAGTTCGGAATTGCTCACAGCATCGTTTCACGACTTTGGAGACAATTTCAAACTACAGGAACAGCTATCCGGGGGTTCAATAGTGGTCCTCCACTAGGAACAACACCCGCAGATAACCGGTATATTGTCCTACAGGCGGCAGACAGCGGGAGAAATCGCTAGACACATCATTACACAGGCGACTGGACGACCGATATCGCGTTTTACCGTGGCCAGAAGACTGCACGATGGTGGTCTGTTTGCATGACGCCCTATACGGTGTGTACCTCTAACGCCTGCCCATTGGAGAAGGCGTTCCTGTGGTGCCGGGAACACCGGAATTGGAGAGACAATGAATGGGGACGAGTACTCTTTACAGATGAGAGCAGATTCAGTCTGAGTAGTGATTCTCATCGCATACTCATCTGGAGAGAGCGGGGAAGCCGCAATCATCCCTCGAACATCATTGAAAGGGGCAGGTATGGAGGTTGCGGTGTTCTCGTTTGGGAAGGCATCATGCTTGGTAGTCGTACAGACCTTCACATCTTCGACGCAGGTTCAGTCAACGGGACCCGTTATTGTAACGAGATTCTTCTTCCATATGTGCGTCTTTTTAGAGGCGCTATGGGTCTGCAGTTTCTTTTCATGGACGACAATGCACCATGTCATCGCACAGTAGCTGCCGAACAGCTCTTAGAGAGTGAGGATATTGAACGTATGGATTGGCCGGCACGATTCTCCGGATCTCAATCCCATCGAGCATGTATGGGATTTTCTAGGCAGACGCTTGGCAGCTCGTACCTTATCACCAGTAACGATTCGGGAGCCTCGATTGGCGCTGCAAGACGAATGGACAGCAATGCCTCAACAACTTAGTGACACCCTCATTCTCAGCAAGGGCAGACGCTGTGAAACCTGCCTAGCAGTGGGGGGAGATCATATCCCCTACTCAAGACCGGATGTTTCTTGCTGGACACCCATCACAGGGATGTTTCGGCCTTCAGTCGCATTGTGCTCTATGCTACTTTTTCAATAAAGCTTCTTTTTATCCTTATCTCTTTTAGTAAGTGTTGCTTACATTACACATGTCCTTACGTATTGGGGATCTTACGGTATTAAATGTGTTGATTTGGAAAGCTTTTGTAAAAAGTTATATTGAAAAAACCGTTCTGTCCTTAATTTTTGCACACCAGTGTATCTTTAGTTAATATAATAATTTGTAACCATCTTAATTTTAGTTATCTTCTATGAAAGCCCTTTTTTTATGTTTAACTGTATTGTTTTGACAGGTTGTCTAAACATCATAAAATTTCCTGGTGAGAATTTATCTGGTTTTCTTCTGTACAATATGCAAATGTAGGGCAGCCATCTTAAGTCCTTCAGTTGTGCAGCTTTCCACTAAGTTGTTCTGCTTCAATGAAAATTACAAAATAAACCTCTTTCGGCTATTTGGGTCTCTTCAGCCAATAAACACAAAGTAGACAACACAGTTTTAGTTCAAAAATGCAGTCTCGTGTTGATGCGCCTAACTTTCTAGTAA